>NC_140087.1:63192190-63704092 GCF_964237585.1 Gallinula chloropus
ATGAGCCACATACTCTGCATGAATAACAGCAGCCTCACAGAGACCCAAACCCCTAACCCAAGTCCAAAAACTCTGTCTCTCCCCCAAGCAGTGCACACTTAATTGCTAATAGACAGCTCACTCCAAACACCAGACCAGTTCTCTTCCCATCCGCATTCAAGATCACAAAAGTGTCTCCCATCAAAAGCCTTTCTGTGAGTCTGTGTTTGTTTCTGTAAATCCATCACGAAGGCTAGCCTCAGTATTCTGCTAATCTACAGAACTTAATTTGTGTGGACCAAAGACATGGACAACTATATTCTCTGACACACTGGGAAAGCTGACAGGGTGCCATTCTAAGTGACTTAAAAACCCATACAAATGAGATGTATCCCAAGTCCTAAGACTATCCCAAATCCTGTAACTAAATTCCCTGCCTGAAGGTTTCGACCCTTTTCCCTCCACACGGCAGACTTTGGACTGGTCCTGGCCAACAGGATAGTGGGAGACACGCAAGAACCACTCTCTTCAGTTCAGCTCTCCTGGGGATCAAACATTTCTTAGCAAACAGAAAGACACTGCCTCAAAAGTTTGTTTTTCCCCAACTTTAATGTTCTGAAGATCTCTCAAAAATCAGTGAAACATCAATACCAACTACCCCCTCACCATTGCTGTGTCTCAGCTATTTTTCCTGCCCACAGCATGGCACTGTTTCTGGATTACTTGTAAAAGAAGGGGAAGAGTTGGAAAAACAAGACTGAGATCTTGGCAGAAAGCAAAAGAAAGGAGACCTAAGCCAGCCAACCTCAGTTGCAAAATAACTTCTATGAGCTTCCAGCACTGTGACACACACGTGACAAGAGCTTGCTCTTTCTCTGAAACGTTGGAAAAAGTCAAATTCCACCAGTGATTTTTGATGTGTATGTAGGTATCAGGTACTAACTTTACTGAAATCATCCCCATACCCCAAAATTATTACCCATTAGTTCCAGGCAAAACATCAGGCCTTAGCCATGAAACCTGATATTATTCTCACCATCTTCACTCCTAATGACCGTGAGGCCAAGAGACACCATACCACATAATGGTGTTCCCAAAGACCTAAGACTCAAAGGAACGTGATGTTCACTGTGATCCCCCAAAAAATGGAGCAGCTTACAGTTTCCACTGAAAAAAAAATTCTTTGTTGCAATTGCCTTTGAATTTTTGTCTGTCCTGTTAGGACAAATGCATTCAATATCAGGAAGAGGAGCACTAGGAGGGCCTTTATGGTGCAGTTAAAAAAAGTTACAATGTCTTGTATGTATTCTGGTATCAAATTTTTGAGATAATGTCTCTTTTCCAAAATAGTGCCCCCTATTTTCATTAAGATTTTAGGACTAGTCCATGCAGAGGATTTCCAAATCAGCTGTTATTACAGCAGCAAAACACATTAAGAATATGTAGCAAATAAACCAAAAGTACCCTGATTCACCCTGCCTGCCCCTAAAAGAACAATAATTGAAAATCA
The DNA here is from genome assembly GCF_964237585.1 of Gallinula chloropus. Taxonomy (NCBI): domain Eukaryota; kingdom Metazoa; phylum Chordata; class Aves; order Gruiformes; family Rallidae; genus Gallinula; species Gallinula chloropus. The sequence continues at coordinate 63,193,680 of NC_140087.1, forward strand.
GGAAAAACTTAAGCCAAGATGAAAACACCACAGTAAACACTGAATTAATTATTTTTTACTCTTTTCCCTCAGACAAATAGAACAGTCATTAGGGAACTGTCCAAAGCAGAAGAGGCAACTTATTGCCACTGTGGCAAAGTATGGTCAGGAGGTCATTCGGGGTTTTTTTTGGTTGTTTTGAGGGGGTTGTTTGGTTTTGTGTTTTTTTTTTTTTCCCCCCATTATCTTTCCCTTTCACACAGGGCTGAAGCATGAAAAGACTTTTGGGACCCGATCATGTTATTGAGTGGGAACAATGTGCCTCCAGCCCCTCTCGGCAAACCATTCCATCAGCAGAAGTCTCCGGCAGGTCGGAGACAGACTAACTTTTCCAAGGTATTAAATTAAAAGATGTTGAATTAAGTTAAATGCCCCACATTGAATTGACATTTCCCTTTTTTAATGCAAGCTAAGATTGATGAAAAATACCACTTATCTACATTAAGGGTCAAAATATCCAGCAAAAGAAGCCTCTGGTTCAGCGCGTCAGAGCAAAGTCAGTCTTACATAATCCGGAGACCAGAACGCGGATCACATTCTGATGATCCAATTAATGGTGGGATACTTTGCAATCAGCCAGGAAGCAAGGCCCCTAACAGATTGTGGGGCTGTAACATCAATTTCTTAAGTGCATTTAAAGGATTACAAATGTTAGTCCTGGCTTGAGATTGAAACACCTATTGAGGTGCTCTGAACCACATTACAGTAATTGGGTACCTGAATTAATGCCATTTCTTCTGATGGGCAAGTTGAATACATTGGAATTACGAATTTCTTTTGCCGTGTTTCACTTTCAGCCTTCCCCCCTCTCCCACCCCCGAACATAAATCTGAGTCAGAATATATCTTTTTATCTAGATAGTTTTAATTACAGCCCTAAGGCACCCAAGTACTGTCCTAATTTTACCTTCTGCATTGTTTGGGTGCCTTTAAAAAAATTATTATTATTATTATTATTTAACCATGCAAGGACATTAAGATAGGAAGAATTTTTTTTTTTCTTGAAGCTTTGGGGAGAGAGGGGAGAAGGCTGCTAAGAGTCAGAGAAAGGTCTTTCTTTTCCGTCTCATATCCCTCTTCTACTATGTAAACCTTTTTATACATGCACCAGATACCATTTGCAGTGTTTTACACCTCTAGAGAGCTAGAACTAGGGCTGCCTCAATTAGTCTTCTATTCCTTCTGAGGTCAGTTCAAGCAAAGGTCTCGATCATATCAAATTGGCAAGAATGCTAACTACCTGGGTATTTTAGACCATGCAGAGTTCAGCTAAAAAAGCTTTAATAAAATGTAGCTGGTTTCAAGCGGATTCAGTGAATATACAGCATAAAGCTGTACGCGTGTGCCAGAGACTAAATCTACTCACCCAGCACATGAAACGTTTGGAAACCTGAAAGGGGTTATGGCATAGGTTTGTTTGTAGGGCTTTTCAACCAGTCAGTGTCTCTGTTCGACTGCAGCACCCAGGACACACGCGGTTTTTTCTTCCTGCAGCATATATGAGTTTTGATAATTAGTTCTAACAGGGAATTCCATCCATTTTTGTCCTCAGCGTATGTGGCACTGACATTTCCGCGACCTCGGCGGTGATTTCTCACTTGCCGCTAACTGGAATGTACACAACTGTGATATACTGCTCATGCTGCGAAAAAAAGGGGGGTGGGAAACAGAGCGTGGTATTCCAAATATTCCACTCTACTCTGTACATTTCATTTATCTGGCTACAGCACATCAAGCTTAGATGTCACTTTAATTACTCCGTTTTGAGGCTTATTAGTACCTGAAGTTACAAACATGCATGGTAGACTCATACATGTTTCAAATTTCATATATAATACATCCTTAAGGTATTCCAACTTTTTGTCCTATATACAGTATTCCCTAAGAAACTGTGATGCTGCAGTTTTGCTTTAATTTTGGTTTTGCTTAAGATAACTGTACACAGCAAAGATAGAGGAGCTATTTATCTTCATTGCTGGTTAAGAGGAAATCGTAGCATATACCTTTGGGGACCTAAGGAAGCACAATGATTTAACTGGCATATGAAGGAAAGAGACAGCCTCTAATTCAGTAATAGGACTTTCTGACGCTTGGGAAAAAGCAGTTTGCATGGTTTTGTCAGACAGTCTTTTACAGTGAACTATTTGAATTTAATTTTTTATTTATTCCCCACCACATAAGGAGAAACAGATTTAGGAGGGGTCACTGGGTACCATTCATATGTGCTCGTTTCTTTTGAATGGTTTGGAATGTCCCTTAATTTCCCATCCCCACTAACGTGGGATATTCCTAGAGTTTAGAAATAACCCTTCTGAAACACAATAAAACCCACAAACTATCTCCACCTAAGAGGTGATTAATCAGAGGATAAACATAACCTCACTGTAAGGGCCAGACAAAGCAGGGCACAAGGATTTTCAGAGAACGCCTTGCAAATCTCAATTCCAATTTCAGAGTAGTTTTTGACTCATTAGATCACGCTCGCTGAAATGATTTACATACAGATAATGAAAATGCAAACCCCAAGGACTAGTTAGCTGTTTAGCAGTGTATACATTTTATATAACCATTTCCATACATCTAGTTTTAAATTCATTAACAAAAATTAATTGCTACCCAGTGGTCTACATTGCACAGCATGCAGCTTCATTACACTTTCTAAATTACTGCTTTCTATCACTCCTCCAGTGATCCTACAGACAAGTCAAACTTTGCTGTTGTGAAAGCACTGACTACCAATTTGCAGCTAAGCTCCTATTTATTGTAGCTAGTGAGAATTAACAGCTGAATTTCAGGAAATACTTGTCTTTAATATCTCAGTAATTTTTTTGGAATAATAGAAAACCAGAAAACTTTCTCCCTCTCCTCTCCCCCTTTGACAAAGGCAGTGCGATGCCCTCAGGACTCCACAGCAGAGACACTCACAGTAACATGCTCAGAGCGCACTGACCTCACTAACTCTCATTTTGGACCGGATCCAAAGTTTACTGAAGTCATAAGAAGATTTTGCATTAGTTTCAGTATTCTGTAGTTCAGGCCTTCCAGTCCTGCTTCCCCACTCTTCCCCACAAACCCCAATGGAACTTTGCTGAGCAAGCATTAACTATGTTGTTATTGTCATGGCACATTCAGCATGAAGTGCCTAGCAATAATGCCGTCCAAATGTGTGTCTGCTTTTTTATGGCTTGGAGAAAAAAAACCCAACAAACATCCATATTTTTCATAATTAACAGAAATTGATCTTGGATTTTTACAGATGAGTACTGATTTGGGACCTGAGAAGCAAAGGACTAAGGTTCACTTTTTAGTAATAACATTCAATGGATGAAAAAAAAAAGTCTTTCCACACTCTTTCCATCATATTTCCCAAATATTTACAGTGTACACCTCGGGTTTGAAATAAGCCAGGGAGAACTAATGCATTGTTTACACTTGGAATCCGAGGTGGCCCCGTCCCAGCAGGGCAGTACAATGCGCTGTATCTTTCCCTTCGCAGTACTTATCTTAATCTTAATAACTAGCCAGACAACTGACTCCAGAGTCCTGGGCTTATCGGCTGGAATTCGTCACATGCACACAAGAGAAGACAAGAAATGCATTATATAACAATGCCATACAAATCATTATCTTTTCATATTTAAAAGTATGTATTCAAAGTCTGATATGAAGCCATTTTGGTTGAACTCAATTCCACTGGTTGTTATTAAATTTGATAGCAAATGAACAAAAATACACTTGTAACATATTTATCTGCAAAAGAGTTTATTTGCAACAGATCAAAAGGCTGCTTCTTACTGCATTTTAGTTGCTGCTATCAAATGCAATCTGCTTTTTAAATATGCTTTGATATGGGAAGACTTATTTTCAAAACAGGTTAATAGGAAATATATATATTTATTTTTTTGAGTCTCCTAAGTACCAAGAAATACTCAAGAGTGCAAACTGAAGGTCTATTGCGCCCTCACTGTAGGTCTAGAGCATGATTTCTTTTAAAAGAAAGTTTACAAAAGCAACAGGAAAGCCACTTAAACTACACCCACCAGGCACTTAGACTGTGCGCTGAGAATTCTCACGTGGATCAGCTCCAGTGTCTCAGGCTTACTGGAATTTTTTTTTGTTTTGCCAGGAAGCAGAGACACGCGTGAACCACAGCACTGAGGGTACTCCGTGCTGCAAGGCTTGTCTCCTCTGAGGGTTTTCATGTATTTCTCTCCACCTCCATGGCAAGAACTGTTTAAGTATATATTCACCATGGTGAGGGGGAAATACAGGCACGGGGAGGGTAATAATTAAGAGCCAGCTCCTACAGAAAGAAGGAAGGCACAAAGATTTTGAGGACAGACCCTGTTCCTCTCCCTTTGCCTACCAAAGAATGAGGGGGAGGCTGGATCTCTCACACACTGACGTTATTAACACACACTTGAAGCAAGCGAGTTTAGACAAAAGCACTATGGGTTAACAAAGATGCTGTAAATTCACTCCTCCAGCCTATAAAGCATTACTCATGCTCAGTCTGAACACTCACAGCGATGGGATTCATGGGGTGTAAGAGAATGGAAACGGTCAAAAAGACTATCACTGCTAGTACCAGCTTTCCCCAAATTTCTCTTTCACATCAAAAACTTCTGAAGCACACCACTATGCCAATCCTTACATTAAGCCACAAACCACAGTAAATCAATTTGTTAATCAATCCCATCAGGCAATCAATTAACATGAACTAAGAAATCCCTGAGCAGACATATTCTGGTGTGAGCAGAGGTCACCCACCGGGGCCTTTATACGTCAGTTCATATTAGTTTAAGCCCAGGTCTAGAAGAAGAAATTTTACTGTGGTAACAGTTCTTTGTATTGATGTGTCAGCACAGACACCTAGTCTCTGTGTATGCCTGAGAGAGATCATCAGTATTTTTACCCATGTAATAACTAGAGGCCACTTTCAGAAGAGAGAATCTGAGAGTTATGCTCTGATGTGGCAAGAGAGAAGAGACCTCTTTCATAAGTGTCACTGAAAGGACTTTGAGGCAGGCTTTGTGACAGTACCCCAACAAGAGAGGAAACTGGACTTTTTGAAGAATGTACTCTGTAAATTACAAGTGCAAGCAAACTCATGATCACCCTAAATTTTTGATTTATTTTATGAAGTCAATTTTTGAATCCATTTGCTAGGGTCGGGTTCGGTTTCACTAAGATCTGGGAGAAGCATGTTTTGAATTTCCATAGAAATATCTGCAACTCCACTGTCTAACAAGAACTATGAAATAATTACATTAATTATAATATTTTATAGCCCTGTGGTAGTTGCCAGTCAGGGATAATCCACAATTCAGGGATAAGTCCATTCAGCCATGTTTGCAACATGCCTGCAACTTAAGCAGATGAGGTTACCTCCGTACATCAACCGGGGCAACAGAGTTTCTGGGGTGAGAGGAAGGAAAGTCACTGGTGTACACAAAGTCCACATGAAGTTCACAGTAAAGCAGAAGTTTGAGCCAAACATGATAGGCAGCCCAAATTCTGTGAAAGTCAAGTCTTGAGGCAGGCCTGCAGACTTCTTCATGGTCACTACCACTACTTATTATTTGGATATGGTTGTGCTATGGGGTTGCCCATCGGTAACTCTTCTCACAGATAATCAAGCCATGTAGCACCTAGTTTTATTTACCTCCAAAAGCTGCCGCGAGTTCAACGCCCCTTCTGCATCATTCCTATTAAAGAAATTGTACATGTAGCAACAAACAAGGCATCAAGTAATGGCTGGCATGGGTCTTCTAATCCTAGCCAAAGTCAGGGAGAGAAAGGTGCCTGGAACAGCTGAAAATTGGCCTAACTTGGGAAGGGGGAGAAAAAAATGCAAAGGTATGAAAATGTATTCAACAATGCTCTTGGTGCTCAGATCCAGCGGTGACAGGGCTATAAGCAGATGCATTAGGCTGGAAATATATCAAGGTTAGATTAAGCTGCAGAGTTTCCATTTTATTAATGGTCTTCAATCTGACTCCTTAATAAAATGGAAACCATTTGTAAAATTTTGATCAGAATCCACACTTAGCTTTCAAATGCTTGCAACCTTTGGGTATATTCAGGAACAGATTTCAGAAAGCCCATGCCTAAAAATGAAGGAGAGAAGGGAACGAGAAGGAGAAAATGACTCGAGGTGAATCAGACCTTGAAGTGAATTATTATGTAAACTGTGAGTTAGGCTAAATGAAGAAACCATTGGGACAGCATGTTTTTTTTGCACAGATCACAGAGATATTATGCTGGACCACTGCAGCATCTGCCGCAGTGGTGTAACTAGAAGAGTAAATATCTAAGATGTCTATATTTAAATATTATCCTCGATGGCATATCAGAGCCACTAGAGTGTTGCTTGGAACTGGAAAGCCCAGGTGGCCAACATGCTGAAGAAGGAGCAGGAGCTGCAATTAACACAATGGATTCAAGGTTCCTCTCACCTGATGGCAGGGAAAGGAGAGAGAAGAAGTTTTACTTAAAAGCTACTAAAGAAGGAAGCAGCACTGGATAAAATATAGGTGACAGAAGAAGAAAAGTTCCTAGAAAAATCACCCCTCAGCTGCATCTCTCACGCAGAGGTACCTGCACAGTTAAAGTTCAGACTTCGAACATAAAAAGAAGCTGAAAGTCATATTTAGAGCTAAGCAACAATTTCATTTAATAGTAAACCTGCCAGAAGGGAGAAGAAAAATAAACATCTCACATACACTCATGCTTTGTTGCTGCACTTCTGCTGCCTGAAACCTGAAGATGAAATGCTCAAGGAAGGATTATTCACATATGGCAGTCTGTGGATGAATTGATGACATGTTATAGACAGATTTCTGAAGTGGCTTCAACGAGGCTTTTTCACTGGTGAGTTGTTTAAACCACAGCAAAGAGGACATACTGAAAACAGCACTCAAGTCCTCCCTTTCAGCCTTCAGAGGGGGAGAACCACATCATACACAGATCCTCCAAGCAGGATCAGGATGCTCAAAGAAAACCCAAATGTCATCCACACCAACATACAACCTTCAGTAAGGAGAACAGTTGCATTATCCAAGGCCATGGCCTTTGTTAGCAAGTAGAGGCTTTTCCTAACACTTGAACCTGATGACATCTACACTAATAAAGCTTACATCCATAATGAAGCATGAGCACTTCCTCTGGGAAAGGCCTGGAGCTATGAGAAAGGACAACATGGTACTGTGACAAATTAAGAGCCTGTTTCTCTCTCTTTGACTTTGATATCTACTTGGATGACATTTATAGCACTGACGAGGACAACGATACAGAACGAACCACCTTGATTAGTCTAGCCAGTAGAAAGTCACCTATTATCCTAGAAGACAAGTCTGGAAATTTTTAATAAAACTAGACATTGTCGCTTTACCTTATATCTTAGGGTCATGGTGACCCCAACAGAAAACACAGGATACATTTATTTGGACTAACAGAACTGTTTCTATAGGTAACACCTCCATCTGTTCATCACAAAGTATTTCTCTGAGTGTTCACTGACTACCTAGTGAATACAACTCAAATGCCAGGTGAGCACAAGGGACTTCTCTATACAGCATGCCAAATATTTGCTGATTGTCCCAGGACAAAAGAAGTGAGTTAAGACAAAAATTTGCAAATAGCTACAGAAACACTACTTTTCTATAACCCATATTCCTACCAAACATTTTGCTTGTAGCCTATACAAGACAGCCACCTCAGATAAGTCTGGGACCTCCTGTTTCCATATATCTTTCAGCATTTTGGCAGTGAGAGAGCCACCTAGACCAAATAATATATATATATATATATACACACACACACATCTTCATGAAATCAGATGCACACTGAAATCAAAAGGTATCAGGGTCCTTAATTCCCATAGGCCTTTACACAAATCTTTCCACTACTACTTCTCAAAGGTATATTGAATATCAAGATGGTTTCTTATACTGGCTCACCAGTATGAAGCAAAAAAGCCCCACAGCAACAACCACCCCACCAAAACCAAAAGAGAGTACCCATTTCTGAACTAAACTATCCAACTGAGTCAATACCTTGAAGCTTTTTTTGTGGACTCCATCTGGACTTAAAGAAAATACTTGGTAGTGTCCATCTCCCACTGAAAGAGAAACTATTCAGCAAGGTGCTAATCCAATGCAACACACAAACTAGCAGTTTATTTAAAACAAAACTTGATCCTTATTGGGAGCAGAGATATTTGAGGCACACACAAGTAAAACTAATTTAACCTTTGAAAAGTTATCTCCGGAGGGAAGAATAGAAATCCCTTTATAAGATTTTTAAGCACTGCAATTATTGACGAGGACTATATTACTTCAGTTTTCTCTGATCAGAAAAAAAAGCAAAACCACAGGAGACATCAGCAGCTGTCAGGCTGTTTTCCAACTGCAATGAGGTAGTTTACAGTGGGCTTGTGCCAGTCTCTTAAGACCCAGTTAAGAAGCCTTTTTAAAATGCCTGAAAAAGCCAACTCATACATTAATCAAGTTGAGCCCTCATCCATACTTACTGCAATACATCAATTACCATGTCTTTTTTTTTTATTTTAATAAATTCCAGTTGACAGCAGACACCTTATTAAGGCTCACTAAAATGATACAATAAGTAAAAGGCTATTAATATTGCTTTTTTTCCCTGCTGCTATTGTCTTGCTGCACTGGTCTGCAAACAAATTCAGGCTGCATTACAATTAATGCCAATGGAACTCCTTCTAACGACTTCCAGCTTGCTAATTTTTTACGCTAATAATAAAAAAAAGGCATTGCTATGCAAGAACGGCCCCCTTTTATCATGCTCGCATGGCACACTAGAGAGCTCCTGCCATTGTTCACATGAAAGACAATTAAACCCAGGAACATCAAACCCAAAAATGACAATCTGCTAACCAGCACTGGGTATTGCTGAATTCTTTTCTCTATTTTCTGAACTGATAGAAAACAATTCTCCAAAGACATTTTCCTCCCCCATACCCACCCTTTGGAGGCAAAAAAAAAAAAAGTTTGAAAAATACCCTCACTGATTTATGCATCTCTGCCTAGAATTTATTAACTGTCTGAGGCCAATTTCACTCTCACACGTCTATTGCCTCCAGGTTCAAATTCTGGACACATCTCAAGAAATGCAACAATAATACTGTCTACGTAGTTTCATATTTAAAAATAACCACTTCCCCCCCCCCACCCCGGTTCTTATTTTCTGATACACAATATAAAATGCCAACGGCAGGAGGATAAAGCTGGCGTGGTAACAAGTTTATTTCTCCCAGTCTTCTAGGGAGAAGGACGGATAGTGGAAGGGGTCACAAGGTTTTTTGAAAATTAAGTACACTCTCAATGTTAATTTAGAGTAAAGGTAACTTCTACCAACAGTGTTTTTATCTATGCCCTCTGTCACAGAGCTTAGGACTCAGTTTTAATGCAATATTTTCAGATTTGCACCCTGGGAATTACTTTTTTTTTTTTAAACAAGCTGTGTTTTCAACCACAGGTTTTTAGATATAGACACAGTATTACAGACACAGACAATTACGCTACTCTGTACCTCTATAAGTGACTTTTGGACACAAGTTTCAAGGCACTTCAGTACTCATTAATTCTCACAAAGCCTCCGAGAAGTAGGTGCTTTTATACCTGTTTTACAGGTATATAAACTAGGCGAAGTTAAGTGATGTTTCTAAGACCATGATGCATTAGTAGTAGTAATACAAGTGCAGCCCCAAAAATTCAACCATCAGCACAAAGATGCCTTTGACAACTCTTTAGGTCAATGTAACACTGAAACATATACTTAAGATGTGCCTTTATCCAGTATCTCACTTGCTCAACTTCAAGGACACCCGTAAGTCCTACCTGGCTTTCATTCAACACCAGCTGTCCTGATGAGAGGTATTTCCTTAGCTTAAATCTATAGATGTCACAGCAACTCTGGCCTCAGTCCGGTCACTTTATCTTACACCACAGTACATAAGCATTTATTACAAGAAATGGAAACCTCATTAAATGACCATTTTATATTTCAAAGTATTTGTGTTACTCTTGAGCTAGCAATTGTATGCACATTACATACATGATGTTCAGAAGCAATCAGTAACTTGCCAATTGCTTCACATTTGACACAAGTAGTGAGGATACAAAGCGTCACTGGAGAGGATACAAGTTGGAGGATACAAGCATTATGAAAAAAGCCCAAATTACAGATAGTGCCAAATCATAGAATTATGTATAAACACAAGACCTTATAAACATCCCCTTCTCCATACAAAAATTATTTCATAGTGCCTTTAGGCTGAAGGGCATTGGGCCTTAAGCCTGTCAATTGAGACACCTAAATACATTTAGGCCTTTGCTTCAGATCAAAGAAGTTATTGTAAACTCTACATTTGGGAGAAAAGAACATTTTTGTGTTGTTGTTTAATAGCCACTGAGAGCTGTGGAGTGTTAAGAACATACCCCAGGAAAGATGGATTAGTAGGAAGTGGCCAAAAGAGGCCATAAAATGTGCATTATAAATGCAATTCATCACATAACTGTGCAATTTGTCAAATGGATATTGTACCTTGCACAGTGTCTTTTGGGACAGAAGCAAAAGAAAAAGGCCTGGGAGATAGCGGTTCTATTCCTGGCTCTGCTACTGGTTCTCTTTTTGACCTTGGAGAAGGCTTTTTAGCCAAAATACATAGACTGTTTTCCACTTCTCTTATTGCACATTCAACTTCTTTTTGATAAGGCTCATAGTTGCACTTCTAAAATCATAGTGTCCTGAAACCAGAGGATTAGGAAACACCCGAGACAGAAATTAGATTTTTCAGGTGTCTGTTAGCCTAGTGGCTGAACCTACATGTCTTCATGCACAGAAGAGGGAAGATAAAGTTAACAATCTCAAAAGGGATTTCACAAGAATTAACTTGGTATTCACACAGATGTGATTAAATAGGTATGGAAATATTTAATCGTTTGACTCAAATGACCCTAAAATAATTGCTACTGAATAGCACGTACTCATATAGGTGGTGTAACACTATGGAGTTATGTAGTCGCTGAACTCAGTAACTGCCAGATATAACCCAGTCTGCTAAAACATTTCTATGCAGCCTACATCAGCTGTTTAGAACCTCTCTTTTTGTTAGCCAATGAGTTGGGTATTTGCTGGATATGAAATACCTTCTTCACCATTGACCAATAGGTTGGACTAGGTGAACACTGAGCATATAATCCTTGCCAGTTACTCCTGGAAACTTTCCATTGTAGCAACATACGGACTAAAGTCTTCCCAAACTGGATACACCTCAGTGGCTGCAGGCACAAGGACAGAGAAACCTGCTGTAAGCATCTCTGTGCTTTAAGGTGGTGTTGCCCTCCACCATTGATGAGGAGTCTCTCAGCACAGCCTCTCCAAGTGCTCCCAAGAGCATTTCAGTCTGCTCCAGTACAACCATCAGCAGCATCACTCACTGCACCCACTCCCAGAGTAGGAAAGCTCATGTTATCACTCCATGAAGGCACTAGCCTCTTTGGTTGGTCCCGTTAGACTCACAATGGCTTGTATGGTTATGCTTGATCCAAACATGTACTATTTTGGCCCCAGTAAACGCAGTTATGATCATCCATCTCCAGCTCATGCTGCTTACCTGAGCTTACAGCTGGGACATCCCTTCAACTTGACATTTTTTATAAGGACAAACAAATGCATTAAGCACATCAAAAGGTCCTTTTGACTCTTGATAAAGACCCACGGAGCAGCCTACGGTCTGCCTGCCTAGGCTGTAGTGAGGAAGCCAAGAATCACCAGTGTCCTCACCTCTCAAAAAATCACTGACTTCCATAGCTCAAGAAGCTGCTGTGCTGATCCAGCCTGCTGTGTGCTTAAATGGACAACTTGACCAAGGGGGTAACTGCTTTCACTTTCCACCTGCACCTACCTCCGTATGTCACCTGTACAGTCAGAAGCCTTTTGCTTCTCCTCTACTGTGACAGAGACTTCAGCTCTACAGCAGAGTGCAGGCTTTTACTCCACATGAGCCAGCTGCTTTATGAGTAGCAACTGTATGCAGGGACTGCATATAAACCACTGATATTCTTCAACACAACTCATTGGGATAAATAAAGAAGTTGCCATTTTGCTGGTTGGGGTGGTGTGTGTATGGGGTTTTTTTTCCACTCCTGAAAAGACCAAAAAACATAATGAAAACACTTTTTTTTTTTGTACAGTCACATGTGCACTGGACTTGTCTCATTTAGACACCGCATCAGAGCCAATGTAGAGGTGACATCCGAGACAATTAAACAACTCCCTCAAGCCTGCAACAAAAGCAACGCCAATAAAATCAAAGCAAAAAACTTTTTTCCCCACAACATACTATGTTCACAGCTCATTTGAGCCCTATAAAAAGCATAAGATAACACCTCTGGATTGATACCACTGAAATCAGAAGCCAAGTTTCAATTTATATGATCAAAGAAAAATAAAGAGAGAAAATTAACAGATCTGACATCACAGCCAAATTTTACATTGCTTAAACTAGTGTCAATCAATAATAAACCTGTAGGAGTTACTCTAAATTAATGCAGATGGAAAGTGAGAGTAGACAAAACCCGTACTAACTGTAATGAAATTGCTTATTGATAGTGCTTCACTTACTGTCCAAATAAAAGCAGAGTATATGTCCAAATTGTTTAATACACATTCCCTGCCTTTTAATTACAGTTTAAGAGCAGCTATCATTACCTCTTCTATCAACTTACTTAGATTTATAATATGGCCTGCTCCCCACACTTAAGACAATATAACCTTACACCATGGCAATATTACAGTGCCACATCCCGTATCCTAGCAACAGTTTAGGGCTTGCATTTGATGTCAAAATAATGGGGACTGCTTAATCTCTTGTTTTTTTTGAAGTAGGGGTCAAACACTGACATCTAGGAGTTGGAGAAAAAAAAATTACTGAGAAGCATTCTAAAAACACACCTATGGTTACACATTTATATATACACATGTGCACACACAGATGCATATGGGTAAATAGATAGCCACATATGTACATAAAATATATGGCCTAGGTTTTGTCTTAAAATTGTTTAGACAGGAGTGAAAGCTGAGAAATGGAATGATGTATATCACTTTCAAGATATCAGAAGCTTTTAACAAATACAATCTTCCTCCTGCTTTTATCAGATCACTGCTTTCTGTAAGAAGAAAAAACATCTGACTTCCAGTCCCAGTTTCTTCTCATCTAAATTTGGTCCTATCACCGTATTCAAAGAAAAAAAATATTCTTGTTTCTAATTTCTTGCACTTTTCCAGCTTCCTTTCAGACATTTGGTTAAAACATACTGATTAAGTGATATACCCCCCTTGTGACATTCACCAAGCTGTAATACAGCTGAGATTTGTCTGCATTTGACTATTTAAAACATTAGTTGTGATAGAAAAATACAAATAATTTGTAGCAGCCCTGGAGATATATGGTGGTAATCAGCAACAATGACCAAAGAGAAGGATAGTATTGAGTATCTGATTCAGTTTGGAGACTGGAAAGCACTTTGAAAAATTAGGATTCAAGTCTAAGGGGCTGCCAGAGAGGTAAACACCTAAGTATGTACGTGTGTGTGTGTGTGTGTATTCTGCCTTCACAGGAGAAGAGACTGAAGACTGAATCTGTAGTGTTAAATACCGAGGGAAGACTGAAGAACTGACAACCTCACTATTACAAACTTCCTCAGGGAATCCTATTCTCCTTCTTACATATACAAGTCTGCAATTCTTACTTTGAATGCCCCTCGGAACAACATGAACCAGGTAGGGGAACAGAGCATCAGCTGTCCCATCAGCAACAAGCAAATGAGGCTTTATCGAACCAGCAGGATTCAGAACAGGACTGATATTCAAGCATGTCAGGTAGGCTTGGGGCTATTTGCTCTTCTTTGCCCCCGAGGCTTTCGACAAAAGAAACAAAGATTTTTTCAAATCGTGTTTCATTTTTTCCATGTATCTGTTAAAAACACAAAGGGGAAACAAAAACCCAACAAAACTTTCCCCTTGGAAACTTGTGGTGAGTGTACAAACCAGCACATGGTTTTGTCCAAGTCGCTGTTCATCCAGCAGCTACATTAACAAACCTTCAAACACCCGCAGTACCAATGCCTTGCCTTCCCTTGCTGCACCCCACTAATCCAGCCCCTCGGGAAGAGCCAGATAAAACAGACAGGCCCCAGAGCATCCCCCAACATCAACTAACCCCAGCTTCATGCAACCAGCTGAGACAGAAGAAATCAGAGGAGCCACACTTGGGTGCCTGGTACAAGAGAAATCCACAGTACAAGAAGAAAAACACTGCTTCTAGGAGAGTGATTTCTTTTTGTTATCCACAATATTTTACTTCTAGATGCAAATGGGGAGCAAGGAGAGCTTGAAAGGATCCTTGCGAGCTCTGTTTGTTTATTTAAACCATTTCTTGCAGCCCTTCTTCTCTCTAAACAATACTGAGGTGAAGAGTTTACAGGAGCATGCTGTCCACAGTTCAACTGTTCAGCCAGCTCTTCACTGCAGCCCTAGTGAAAGGCAGCTCCCAGTTTTGGAGTCTTCCCCATCTTCCTCTCTTTAAGGAAGTTTGTTTTCTGTGTGGGTACATGCACACAGCAGTTCACCTCTCGGCAATTGTCATGGCAGTCATTTGCTGATGGATATTATTATCCCCTGAAGATGGTGTGTGGACAACCCTACCCCCTGCTAGGTTGTCCCAGTTTCATGAACTGCAGATCTGGTTAGCTTACTCCACAGGAGGAAAAAAAAGATAAACAAACAAAGCTGTTTAAAAAGGACAGCTGCTGGTACAGTGCTGCATTAATGCAGCCCCAGCAGAGGGAAGGCACCATTCCTCTTTTACAGAGGGTCCTTTCTTCCCCCTGAAAAGACATCACCACCAGTGAGATGCTGGGAGCCTTGTCGTGAGCTTTACTAGGCGACAAAGTGGGGCCCAGAAGCAATTCTTCCACACACAGTTCTCACAGCAAACAGGAGGTAGGCTGGGAAGGAGGGTCACATCTCTCCATCCCCCAGCTTCCCTACCAACCAACACTGTTGCACTACAGTGCTTTCAATTTAGGCAACACTACAGCTTGTGCTAAAGCATTCAAGATGAATAGTCTTGCACATCCCCCTGAACTGAGCTCAGCCTAAATACAAGCATAAGTAGTCTTGAACCAAAACTCAAAACACCAGAAGAGATAGAAATGCAAAAGAAAGTTTCTGTTAAAGTACTTTTTTTCTTCTTCAGAGGTACATGATCCAGAACAGGTTGGCATTAAATGATAACAAAAAAAAAAAAACCAAAAAAAAAAAAGAAAAAGAGATGGTCTTACATTGTTTTTCAAAGTGGAGTGCTGCAACAGGAACTGTTATCAGGTCACCATTGTTGAATGAATATGGGTCTTGTATGAAAAAGAATTTGTGTATACACACATTCAGAAGAAAAATAATTTTAAAAAACAAAAGCCACACACATCTCACTCAGATACTTATTTTGACACTGGAAAATTCCCTTCACAGTTCCTGCCACTGGATGCCAAATACTCCCCTTGATCCCCATACAACAGAAGACTTGATAATTGGGGAACTATGTAGCTTTTCCATCCTGGCATCATACAAGCTCAGTCTGATATCTTACAGTTCCACTGGGCAAAGTTAAGATGAGAGGCAGGGAAGGAGAAAACAGCCATTAAAAAAAAAAAAAAAAAAAAAGGTCTGACACACAGACGACTTGACACGTATAAGATGTGCTGGCCAGGATCTAAACAGCTAGTTTGTGCAATTACCTGACATACACTGGTCCCTGAAGTGGTCTCTTCTTTTATTATTTTTAATTCTTTTGTTTCAGCTGGGTTTACTTTTAATAAAGTAGAATAAATTTGATAGGCCTTGCAACAAATCTATTTGAATCTTTTTGATTAATTGCCATTATCCACCCAAAACATACTGAAGGTTTACTCTTCCTTGGCCGGAAGAAGAAAAAACTGTAGACAGGGCAAAAGTATTCAAAAGGGAATGAAAACTGAAATCTTAAAAGTAGAAGCAACAGAACAGCAAACTATGGGAATTTTAGAAATCCTCTTTTTTTTTTAAAAAAAATATCTCAGCTGAGTCACTGGTATGATAGAAACCACGTATCATTTTGATACATGCCTGCATTTTGCTCAGAACAAAGGGACAGAAGTCACCAGTTGCTACAAAACTATAAACAATAACACTTCAGCATCCTTAAATAAAGAATCTCTGGCTACCATCGGATGGCCAGCTCAATAAGACATTTCATTTTTTACAGTTAACATTTACAGTCATGAAAAAAGCGGAAAAATCTCCCACCACAAAAACTGCATCTTGTGCTCTGCTCATGGTGAGATCCTACATAGCTTCCTTGATTTGCTTCTTTCCCAAGAATTTTGTTCTGGTTTTCCAAACCAGTGTCCCACGATAAAAAACATACACCAACACTAGTGTACAGCCAGCACAGGAGTTTGCCCCTCACTGTACTGCAGCAGCTCATCAAGTAAAATTCAAGGTCATGTTCACAGCTTAAGCAATTACAAAAGAGTTTTACAAGATTTTAAGTCTTCAGTTGTAGTTTATGCTACATCAGGAACTTGTGAGTTTTCAGGGTATACATTTCCTCTCTTGTTATCATCTGAAGGTAGCCCCATTGGCATCCTCACCTACAACTTGCTGACTTGGAATTTAAATGCCTAAACCAGAACATCAGTACCAAGTAACCTTCTAAAATGAAATGAAGTACCACTTTTCAAAAAATATTATTCAAGATCAGTTTCTGCACACCAGCTAAATCAAATGGTTTGGAGCTTTGGTCAAATTCAGATCATCACTAGCTGCTTCTCTGAAAGTGTCTCTGAACCAACTGGAGCCACAAATGTGAACACGAGTCTTACTAGCCTAGTCTTTTCTCTAAGGGTTTTAGGTGATTCTGCTTCTAGTCGAAGCTATAAAACCTGTGAGAAGTCCCTTTCTTATTCCTTTGCTGGTAAGATACTGGCAGTGAGATTTGCAGGAATACTAGAGAATGTTAAGAAAAAAGAAAAAAAGTGTGGCTTTATTTCTCATCGAAGAACACAGGCAACCATCAGTGAGTGGTAGATTGCTCAACTTCATTACACAGACACGTCTTATGTTTTGTTTGTGATTATTTAAAGTGTATTATTGAAACTGACAGTCATGCTGACATAATTCCCTGCTACCACATTCTCACTGTAGCTACTCATTATAAGCAAAAAGAGGGGAAAAAAGCCTATGATAGTAATTTGTGACCTTAGGGGAGCCCAGGTGCAGAAAAGACTTCATAAAAAAATAACTTCAAAGGAACACATCTGTCTTGTATCAGATACAGGGACCAGTCTCTGAAACACTGGGTAACGGTGAGCAACACAAATATTCATGACCATGTATTACATATCTTTGTGGACTGCAAACTCCAGAATGCTAATTTCAATTGACAGGCAGATGGATAAATTACCTGGTGGCATTAATTTTAGTATTTATATACAATGATCACATTTTGTAAATGCTCAACAATGCAAATACTCAGCATCTGCCATTCCAAGTGTTCTCTGTCTGTAGAAGATTTTAAAAGGTTTTGATCTCAACACGCCAAACTGCTGAGCCTAGTAGTCTTGCATTTATGCCAGTAAATTAGCCACAAGTGAAAGGAGTTAAAATGGAGGGAAAAAAAATGGTGCAAAAGCAGAATTAGATTCTGATATTCACATTTTAATTATCACAGAAATTAGACTTGAAATGTACTGCAGTTCAGCCAAGTAAAAATGCTGTTGCTTGGTAAAATTAATATTTATAAAATAAACTGAACCTAGTTAAGATTATTAATGCTGACTCTGTTTCTTTAAACTAGAACATGAGTTGCTTGACCATCATAGCTGATTTTTTTGTTTTATTTTCTATACATTGTTTTATTCTTCTTGACATAGCATAGAACTGAA
Organism: Gallinula chloropus; assembly: GCF_964237585.1. NCBI lineage: Eukaryota > Metazoa > Chordata > Aves > Gruiformes > Rallidae > Gallinula > Gallinula chloropus. The sequence goes on from NC_140087.1 coordinate 63,211,741, forward strand.
CTAAGTTTGGGGGGGGGGGGGGTCAGGTGTTTTCAAACAGGATTGCACAACTTCAAAAAGTAACTAAATATTTGCACATAATGGTAAGTTTTGGTTATTCAGTTTAACAGAGACCCTGGAAGATATTTCACTGAGAACAACTTAACCTTAAAGACCATCACTCAGCTTGGTTAACCCTAACATATGTGCTTTGATTTGCCAAGGTCAAATATGAAGTATCATCTGCTAAATAAGAGGCAAGCTCCTCTCTCTAGGACAGATCTGATACAAACCTTTAGTCAAGCGACAGACCAACTGAAAGATGTTCACCGTCTATTGGATCTGGGTTACTACTCATTAGAGGAGTCTTGCTGCTTATCTGTGAACTCTCTGCAAGACAAGACTTCATTTAACATGTAGGCAGAACAACTAATTAGCAGGTTTTTTTCCTCTGACTAATACAATTCCCTTCTAGTTGCTCCATAAAGAAGATTCAGTGGAACACCTCTGTGAAAGCAGTGGAATTCCGGGTAGTTATGGTGACGAATTTCATTGTGAATGAGGATCAATGTCCCATACTACTTTGAATAGTAATTTCTTAATTCTTATTCAAATCCGGCCAGCAAGATAATATAACTTGAACTGAATTGGCCATGTGATCCTGATGGCATCCCATTAATGGGCTGTTCACTTAATTTATGTAATTTTAAAAAATTAAATAGTCATATTTTAAATCCCTACTGCAGTCCTTCAGATTGAAAGTACACGTTTAAAAGTTATAGTATCTTTATAAATCAGTATGTCTGCACTTCTGAGTTTGTTGACTGAACTTTCCCGAAGTTTTAATTCATGCTTCCTTCATCTCTCTAATCTGCCTGCGGGAACATTGTGAAATCCCAGCACTGAGCTGTTTCATACCCATTCACTGGCCATGTTACGTGCCACAGAAAAAAATCCCACATTTGTAAACTCTTATTTGAGTTGGCAAATAAAGCAAGCTTCTCTATTTGTACAGAGAGAGCACAAAAATCCAGTTATAGGGACTTGCTGATGGCTGAAAGCCAAATAAATCCTGTCTGTAAGCAAAAATGAACATGAAGGCAGTTATTAATAACAAAAGCTTACGGGCCTAATTCTGCAAGATGCTGAGCTGCCTCCTCCAAGCCAACGGGAGTCCAAGGTGATCAGCACCTCCTGTGAAGTATTTGGCAACTGTGGCCTACAGGGCTCGTTGCAGATACTCCCAAGAGCACAGATGCCCCAAGCAGCCCTGGGAAGGGCCAGCCCTGGGAAGGCGTGCCACTGGGAAAAAGAAACGCCCCGTTGATCTAGGGTTATTTATAAAGCTTGCACTAAACATTTAGAGCCAAGCCCTAACTTGGCTAGGTGTCAAGGACCACACGGAAAAAAACCCTATACCCTCATTAAGAAAATGCATGAAGCACCAATTTCTATTTTTGGCCGCAGTTGTAAGCATTGCCAGGGTTACAGCTGCTTTATTGTGGTTTCTCAAGAATTTCCTTGATAAAAAAGGACAACAGAATTAGCTGAGCCTTTTGGAAATAGCCACACAGTCCAGCTGTAAAACAATGTCAAGTAGCTGGCAAAAACCCAAAACAAAACCCCATAATACAACAGTAGCTACACGTCTACAGAGGGCAAGTGTGCCGCTGCTGGAAGTTCTTTATTTGGAAAGAGGAGGAGTGGGTGAGATAATGGAAGCTTGAAAATCATGTAGAGCCACTGCCCAAACCAGTACAGAAACCTTTTTGGTGGTGGGTACATGACAGTAACCTGCTAGAGAAGGTGTTCTCTTATAGCAAGACCTACAGGTGCTGTGTGCATAGACATGCATGTATCAATAAGGGAGGCAGATGGAAAGAGTTCAACATTCTTTTCTTCAAGAGGGAAGGGCATTAGCAAATGGTGTACTAGGAACAAGGACTGAAAAACAAAGTAATAAAATCTTCAAAGTAATTAGTCTTTCTTATTTTATGCCAAAGTATTGCCACCTGTGTCATTTGCTGGGAGAAGGCGGCAAAGGTATGTGGTTTGGAGTCAGGAGAACTGGACTTATTAAAGACTTGGGCAAGTAGCTCTGGGCTTTTCTTAAGAGATACCTGACCACCCCCCTGATTCCCTGCAGAAATCAAAGATGTTCAATGGTTTGTACCTGCTGGAAAGATGAAGAGAGCAGAAGCTTTCACCTGTGCGTATGTATGCGTACAAGCCTGTTTCATCTGCAAGTAGGAAAGGTTCATCCAATGCACTATTACAACCATGGAATTTTTGAACATTACACTAAGTTACTACTGTAATGACAATGAAACTTCCAGACAAGGATACTATATCACATTACATATTAATTTCAGTCTTTGTAGTTCTATATTATTCCTGCATTTTTTGATTAGGAAAAAGAAGTTTCCTGCCCCTCCCTCGGTTTAAATTTGGAAATGCTGACAAACATGCTGAACCTTTAGAGGAGGTGCCTACATGGGAAAGTTACAAAGAAGTGCACTAGTTATTTCTCATTAGTTACCTTGTACACAAAGCACACAAGAGGAAGAAAAACTTGTGGCTGAAGCAGAAAGTGAAGTAAGATACTTTTTTGCTGACTGCGTACTAAACCTAAACAGATACTGGGTCCTGATGTTTAACTTCAGGGTAAGTTTCCATGTAATAATTTAATACTTCTTCACAAGTCAGATCTTCTCATACATCAGAATTCTTCATGGATACACTAAAATAGATTATAATTGTGTATAATCACAGTAATTGACCTCATAACTATTTCACCTGGGACCCTCCCCATCCCTGCCTGCTTGACTTACCTATACAGTGTCAGTTGTTAGACTGAACCCCATGAGCAGTGGGAAACAACTTCAGCTACAGACTGAGTGACACAATCAAGACCAAACCAGGTTAGCTACTATGCCCCTGGCAGCCTAAGTGGTGAATAATAAAAGTTTTCTCTTAGACCAAGTGGTAACATAATATCTGTATTTAAAAAAACCCCACACAGAAACAGTGGATTCATTTGTCATGTGCAAGTAGAAAAAACAGGGCACTTGGCTGGAACCTGGAAGACATGGAGTACCGGTCATATTTTCAAAATTGTCTAAGGTCTAGATAATTAAAATTAACTCAGTCATAGCTCACTCAACATCATGGTGCCTGGTTTTCTTTTAAATTTGAGTTCAAGGTCAATGTTGAACAATGCCTGAAAATACTTAAAATCCCATAGTTTAAGAACTAAAATCCCATTTGGGTGTAATAATTAACATCTCTGAACAACAAACAAGGCTAAAGTTAGGCATGTAGCTGTATTTGCTCTATGGCCTGGCTATTGCTGATGAAGGAAGATTTTCTGAGGACCATCTGAAGCACACACTGGGCTTACCTCCTGGAGAAGCCTGTTTCAATATGTAACCTGTGTGGGGAGGCTGGAATACTCACCCCACAAATCCTTTTCTTCTTAGCTACATGTCTGACAGAGCCCAGAGTCAAGCCCTTAGGAGCCAAGTTCCCTGGCAGCAATGCTTTTCAGAAAAAAAAAAATGTTTAATTAAAATGCTTTCACTGGTTTTGTACATTTGTCAAATCGTATCATTCTTCACATCCCATGTTCTTGCCTGTTGGCCTCATCTTTTATAGGTTGTAAGTCCCCCCAGCCTGGAGACCATGTGTAAACTGTTTACCTCCTCCCTTGCAGAAGTCAACATGCACTTGAAGGCCTCAACTCAACACTAGCATGCTCAGTGAACCAGCTTGGGATAAGAACAAAACAGCACACTCAGGTCTATCACTGTCATAGTGCTGCTGGGCAGTTTTCATTTTGCTCTGTGAAGAAGTGTCGTAGTTGCACAGAGAGAAGAATATGTAAGGGATCACATCTATGTTTGGATTCTGCAGGAACATTCTTCCCCAAGTTCCTAGTAGACAAATTAACTCTTTCCCCAGAAAGAACAGGCAGCATCCCAAACATCAAGTGAGTGAATGGAAAGCCAGAAATAGAGCCCTGTAGATCAATAGATTTGACTGAGAAAGCGCTTGCATTCTCAGGGGTAGAGATCATTGTGTTTCTAAGCGGATCAGAGATATGATCCTTGGCCGCTGTGAATGGAATGGAAACTGGATGCCATCAGCGGGAGATACAAGTACTGATGCGGTGAGGTAATGTGGTAAGGAATAGCGGAGTGGAAGGAATGCAGTGCCACTGCCCTGAGGAATCTTAAAATTAGCTCAATCTGGTATTCAAATGCTGCCTGAGGGGAGGGGGTAGGAAGGAAAAAAAAAAAATAAGGAAAATGAAAAAGCACAGCATTTTACCAGAGAATAATTTTTGAAAGGACACAAGATGTCACTCAATTTCTCCAGTCAATTAGATTGAGGTGCATTTCAGATTTAGAGTCTGCCCTTCCCATATATAACAGTTAGGTGACTGCCAACCGCTTGCCGATTTGGGGGTCCAAATACCAGCTCCTCTCCCTGAGAGATCTTCAGAGGGGATGGGACACACAAACCAGGCAGCCGGGGAAACAGAACTGTGGTGCAGGAGGCTATCACACACGGGGCACACCTTGCAAGCCATCTCTTGAACAGTGTCTCGCTTCACTATCAATCAAGGCAACTCACTACAAGTTTGCCACTGACCTTGCCAAAGTCACAACCCTGGGAAAGAAAGGTAGAGCTGAAAAATTATGTCCTATTTCCACCGAAGTGCAAACTAAATTTGACCTCAAATGGATGGTACTTTTACAAGTAAATCGCAAAAGAAAGGTTAAGTTTCTCTATAACTTCTGTACAGATAATATCAGGAGTCATGTTTGCTTTGAATCATATTCAGCGATAAGTTTTGCTTTTGTCTCCAATGAGAGTGGGGCTAGTCTGAAAATTAATATAGTGTCTGTCAGAGGTGCAGCTGGGTTTGTGGGGTTCTTACAGCACTGATTGTCTCCGCTCTAAAGTCAAGATGCTACTGTTCGGTTTATTCAGAGAAGGTAGGTGCCATTTCTTTCTTCCTTATGAAAAATAATAAAACTGCAGTGCACAACGTTTAAAGTTTCTCAATAATTTCTATTAATTCCAAGAATGCAGAGGATAAGGCATAACTCCAAGCATACCTCAGGGTTACATTTCATGGGCTAGAGTTGGGAACTGTGAATAAAATATTCACTTTGCTGCTTTTATTTTGAAACTGTGTACACTTGTGGTTATGACTACCCTAGTTTTCTCCTATTCAAAATTACAGGATGCTTCTTACCCCTTCTGCAATTTGAAAGTGCCATAGCCACAGGACAGTGAGAACCTGCCAGTAGGCAATCAAATTCCCAAGAGAAGTAGATGTGCACACCCCAGCTGTTTGCTGCCGTGTGCTGTCCCAGTAAAGAACTGGAAGTCCAAGTGAAGATGGGATTTGACCAGCCAACACACAGATTTTACTATTGATAGTCACTCAGTATCTATTCCAAAGTCTAACCATGGATACTGAGTTAAGTTTTACACCTTTACAAGCATGGTATTAATGTTTCCATCAAAAGGGGAAAAAAAAAATAAAAGCAAGAGAAGAGGAAAACCAAAACCTTGTTGGGCACGATTCCGGGCAAGTGATATCAGCTTGGTACAGAGCAGCTTGGTCACATCAAGGAGATGGTGATCTGCCATCCTTACGCCAATCCCAAATTCTCTGTATCAGCACTTCTAAATTCTGCTGCTGTTCTATGAACCACAGGCCTTGGGCAAGCAGAAAAGGCAGAAGTAAAATAAAAGCTTTGTCATGTCATCTCCCTGCATCACACACCCCTCAGCAGAAACACAGAGGCAGAGGTGCAGGTCAAGAATTAAATAAAATAAAAAGGAGGAAAATTCTCATTGCTGCTCCCAAAGGAGCTTCTCTTTTATAGGGGAAAAGCCTTGCCAGGACTTTGCAATCAGATGATAGCATCCTCTGCATTGTTCAAGCACTGTCAAGGGGCATTATACTCAGTAGATAATCCAGCCCTTGAACTCCCCAGGTACTAGTTTTAAATACCTCTGATGAGATCCAACTGCATCCTATCAGTGTACGCCTCAAACATCTAGCGTCACATTTGGTTATGTCTACAAAAACACCAGCTAGGAAGCAAGAGATAATGAAGAATTATTTTAGTCTTTTATTTGAGCAAAAGCTAAACATATGGATCCTGGCACAAAAAGTATGGAATCTGTGATAAAACATATGGATATCCATATGGAAAAAAAAAGAGAAAAAAAAAGAGGCTTCTTGGCCAGAAATTCTGCTTTTGCATTTTTATCCAGTGTGCACGGTGGCAGCCCCTTCCCTCTGCAGCAGAATGCTGCCTGCCAATGGATTAGGATGTTATAAATTCACATGCAAATTTCACAAAATGCTCTACTCTTATCAACTTTATTAGATTTACAAATACAGTCCCGCTTATATTTTTTTATTCTCTTAATCCCTTTCATCACTTAATAGCTCAGAAAGTAATGGATTTCGGTAAAAAGGAGAGGCTTATTACAATCAATCCTGTTGCTCTATCTCTGCTCGACGCTCGACTAATGAAACTTATTTTTCTTCAGGACCTCTACAGGAAATCCTTTCCTAAGGAAAAAAATACCATTTAATATGCTGCTGACTTGTAATACTGTAACTGTATTATTCCTCTCCTTTGGGTGTCCATCCAGAGGTTTGTAAGAGCTATTAATGGTACTTTATTCACCAAGTTCTAGCCTGTAGTGAACCAAGCAGCTACTGAAGCTTGTTTAATACAATATGCCTGTTCAAATGACTGAGCCCCTCATGGTAACTTTCAACTCTGAAAACTCAAGGATTCTGTTTCTGCAAGACATGAGGGTAATAAGGCCAGAAGGGGCATCTTTATTGCCCTGCTACCAAGGATCACAAAGCCTCCATAACCCAAGTCAGTCTTCCCTAAGATGTTATTTAAAATGCACCACCTTCATAAGGGTTTTTAAAACTGTCACAGCTACTTCCTTTGACTTTTTTTGTATGAGGAGGCAGAGAAGAAAAGCAGAAAAGACCTGGTATTCAACTTCATTATTAAATTCTTTGCTAACAGGTAAGGAAACATCCACAGATTTACAGCCTTGAGCTAAATCTGCAATACTCCAGGCACCCAACACCTCCTGCCTGCAGTGCTTGGCTCATCTGCTTGCTCTTCTCTCTATCACTATGGGAGTCTCCTCCAATCCTGTAGTAGGGGCATCAGAACTCATCCCTGTGCCTTGGCATTTGCCCACCAGTGTTAGCCCACATGGCAGAGCCAGTGAACCCTGACAGCTCAGTCAACAAGTAGTTCTTCAAGACATTGTCCGAGCCATGTTCACTCTCAATGCACACATGCATAAGTACATGGATACACTTGTTTCGCTGCAGAAAAACAGAACTTTGGGATTATTTTTTATGCCAAGAATGAATCAGCATTTTACCATCTACTAATACCTCCTGTCCACAGGAGAGCAAAATATTAAATAATTTGAAATATGAAATAATATGAGATAAATTGAATGCAAACAAGAGAGTGTAATCACTGACCTGCCAAAAGCAAGAGACCAATGAAAACACACCTTCAAGGAGGACTCTACAGTTCAATAACATCTCAGGAAGTACTTATCTTGTTTTTATTTTGTTATTAATGTAAATATTTATTTGCCAATTTCTTTTGCTTCTGACCAGGGCTGGTAAAGGAAGTACCATGAGAAAAATTAAAAGTGTTGTAGGAATCTTTATTAGGAAGAAGAAATGCTGGTCGAATCCTGTGAACATGAAACAAAATTTCATCTCTATTTCCCAACTGAATAAAGCACAATATGGTTTTAGTCTTGTGTACAGTCAGTTGACAACAGCACAGGATTTTCGACACTCTTGCCTCTGCTCTGAGGCCAATTCCAGAAACATCTGTGAAGGCCACACAATGTAACTAACCATGTTATACTTAATAGGATGCAGTCCATCCTGATCCAAAGTGGCTATGTTCTTTAACATAGGAACGACTTCTCCATCATCATAATTAGGCCAGTTCCTAAAATTTTAAGTACAGTTAAATACTTCATGTGAGTAAAAGGCACTCTGTTACTAACAATCTAGGGCAGCAATGGCTTTGTGCATGGATACATACAACTACTACAAAGCTTGATCTCACAAACATCTCAGATGGCTAATATTGCTCACATGAGCAGTCTGCTTGCATGACTAAAGTTATTCACGTGCAGAAGTGTTTGCAAGACTGAGCCCTAAATCCATTAAATTAATGGTGGAAACATAAAATATATAATTGATGAACAAGTGAATTAGGATTCTGCTCAAAAGTAGGTAGAAAAGGATTATCACTCAGGCAATATCTCTCTCCAGTGACTGTTCCTGATTGATAGATTTGTATAAGGCTGAGTTTCTGATTAGTTCTGAGATATGAATGCTTCGAAATGTAAGAATAAAAAAGACTTTTTGAAAATGAAATGCAATACCCAATTCAATTAAAAGAAAATGCTACGAGCTGGAATTGAACCAAGACTTTGGGAAAATGTTATTTATTCTGTGCCAAGTTTAGTAGATGTTTTCCAAAATGCCAGTTTACTTGGGTTTTATGGAAAAACTGACCTTTTCACCCAGAACAGGGGCTGCTAATTTCATTAAAGTTGTTAGATATTTTCTCAGGGTGCATCCATGCCAATTCTAGTATTTCATTCACCCTATTTTCATCTATATTCTGCTTGCATGGAAGCAGCCTGAAAAAAGCTTTAACTGTGGCGTTACGTTTCCTGCTCTTGCCATACCCGCTGCCAACATATTTCATTATTCAGACTCTGAGAACATTGGGGAGACTTGGAAAAGTAAGTGCCACCCATCCAAAGCAGGCCTCTCCCTGACGGCTGGGAGCTGTAAACCCTGGGTCAGGTCATCTGCACCACAAGCATCCCAGAAGAGACTGAATCAACTCGACTGACAGGAGATGAGCCAAGCCTGTCAATTCATACAGCAGCTTGAGCTCATCATCTGTATTTACATAGTTCCTGAATCAAACTCCTGCGCTCTGTAAACTATGTTTATTACCCTTCATACAGGCTGATACGGTTTTACAGTTTGCTGTCCTTACAGTAGAAGCAGCCAGAGATCTACGCTTGATAGCTATTTTCTCCCTTAATTCTCTCTTTTAAGAAGGAGGGAGCAGTTATTACTTGCCAAACCAGCACATGTTCACAGAGAGAGTGCGGTCAAGTGGTCAGGAGCAGAGCTGATGTTAATTAGCAATGAAATGAGGAATGAACCAGCATTAGCCCTGAGACTAATCAATGGGAAAATCACTCCAAGCAGGCAGCTTAATGAAGTACTATACAGCTGTTTATTTTTAGTCTGTTTTAGCCTGACAACAAAATCCCAATTAAAAAAAAAAAAAAAGTCTTTCTAAAACGTATTTCCTTGTAAAGCCTTGCTACAGCCCCCATTTATTTGGCTTTTTTATTGCGTTTGTCTATACCTTTCCCTGGCAATTAAAGGCCTGGCTAGAAAAATTAAGGCAGGTCAAAAAAGCATGTACCTATCAGTGGCGCATGTTTGTTGCTAGCCATAACCTGCCACCTCACAGGCAGCCCATTCAGGGCCCTTCGCAGCAGCAGCCAGAGGGCAGAGCATCCCAGGCCCCAGCCTGCTCCCATCACCCGTGTCAGGGGTGGGCTGGCAGAAGGATGAGCCCCATGGTACAGCATGCATGAGACAGCCTTGGTGCCATCGGAGAGCTCCTTCAGGACCCCAGACAGGGACCCCAGCACAGGCTACTTGAGTCTGTTTGAAAATTTGGGCTTTGACCTCAGCATGACATGATTCCTCACACACAGAACAGATGCAGTAACACTTCAAACATTTGTGTTGGGTAATTACAAGTAAATTTGATGTTACTTGCAAGAGAAGACCCTAACCAGGGCATCTGAAGACAAAAAGCAAATGGCCACCCTCTTGGCATCTCTTTTGAGCATCCCTGTACTGTGTAGGGTGCTCTCAGGGGATCCCCACCAGTCTCCTCCCAGGCTCTTACCACTTCTCTCATTCTCAACCCCTCTACACCACAGGCATGGTCTGACCCTGCCATCACCTTGCTGTCACACAAAACCCTGCTGGGCACTGTCAGCAGAAGGTCAGGAGGATGAGGAGACCCCCATGGTGGGCAGTCTACCTGCCAGACACCCTGGGGCAGGACACCTTCCTGTGCCCTGTGGGGTCCCCTCAGCATCTCCCTTTTGCCCCAACCCTGCACTGGGCCTCTCTTCCATGCAAACCCCAGCATTTTGGATATGGTGAGGGTAAGAGTTGAGGTAGAAACTGGGGAAGAAGCTTGGGGGTTAAAGTCTTTCCCCTACAACACTGCACAAGACAGCATCATCACATAATATTAACTACCTGAAAATAATGCAACACTGAAAAACAGAGGCTTTCCTTAGTTACTTTCACGTAAGACTCCAAATTTTCTTTTCAGTGCTTTTCCCACACAACAATGTTGACGTGACAGTAAAATTAGTTACGGTTTTGACTTGACATTAAAAGCTGGAGTTCTAATGCCAAGAGTAACGTGAGTTGGAGACGCATGAGCACTGCAGTCGTCTTCGTGCACAATCCCCACCCACCAGGCACAGGTAAAAGGTCAATTGAAACTGGTTTTTATAGTTGGGGCTTTTGGGGCTTTTTTCCCCTGACTGCATTAGACAATTCATTGTTTGTTTGATCAAAGTCCTCTCCTACGCTGACAGAAGCGTGATTTGGGGAGACGAGTTTCTTAATCTTTCCAAATATAATGGGTAAGCCACAACTGAAACTGTGTCAAAGGAAAAAAAGAGAAAAAAGCCAGTCTCATACAGGTACATTCTGAGCTAGATGTGCATATGCATCTTTAGGGATTTTTTTCTTGCCTGCATGTTGCAATAAGCATCATTCCACAATCCTTTAGGAGAGCAAGAGCAGCACAAAACACACAAACTGCTCTTCCCCAGGAAAAGAAGAAATCTTTAAACTGATATAATCAGCCCCTCTGTGACACAGACAATTTCTAAGTCAAATTCACCTCCTGAAGATGGAGACATTACAGTGAATGTATTCATTAGATCTCAAGTGACAAGCCTTAATTAAAATGTACTGTGTTTGCAAAACGAGAAACAAAATTGAAGACACTCAAGTACAGTAAATATATCTTTTGCACTGCGCAGAGCAAGATAGACTTTAGCTTCCATTTAACTCAATATAACAAAATACTAAAAAATGAGTGTTTCCTATCTATTTCAATAGCATTATTAGAAAACTTTTGACACAGCACAACACGGGGCCTAATACATATGATAACATAAATTCTGACACATCTACATTCTTAAACAAGAATTAAGTTTCTTAAAGACTTCATTGTATAAACAAAAAGCAAGATTTACCAGTTTTTCTTCTTCAGTGATTAATTCTGCAACCTGCTGAAATAAATATTGCTAATGCTTTTCACTTCAATAACTCCATTCTTCACTCCATTCCATCACAACACTTCAGACTTCAGTTAAACTGCCTTGTGGGAGAGGCAGTGCATATAAGAGAACTGACCAACTACTAGGAGGTAGAGACAGAAGATCATACCTGTTTAACAGCACACCGTCGTGTTATAAATTTCTCAGGCTTAGCACACACACACACACACACACACACACCAGATTAGATGGGAAAAGGTGTGTTTGTTTTTTCGATGAAAGCACATACAGAAACTTAAATCTTGCTACAAAAAACATAATCTGACTGAAAAGATCCACTACTTTTGGAGTTGATTTCAACTTCTTTATGATTGCTTGCAAAGGACGTGAGGGGGATTATCAAAGCCAACCTGAGGTACCTACTTGCAAGACTTGATTCTCTCCAACTGTAAAGTTTGATTTTTCAGAGCTTTTTTCTCATTACGTTTTTTCTGGGGGGTGGGGGAAAGAGTCACTGCAAAACAATTATTTGTTAAAGAGCCCAGACCTGAAAAACAACATCACCAGCCAGGTAATCCCCTTTATAGGCTGATTTGATAGCTCAGGGAAAGCTAAACAAAGGCACAATGCTCTGCAACCACAACAGCTGGGTTGGAAATTGCTGCAGATTGTTAGGAGGAGCTGCAAACTAGAGATAGGCAATGAAAAGGTTAGAAATGATAGGGTTGGTTTTTTTTTAAAAAAAAAAAAAAAAGACAAATTACTCCAAAGACCATATTCTTTAAATCGTTGAAGCAAAACATGTTTATTTGATTTGTTTGTATGCTTATTACAAAAATGCTACTTTGGGATTCTAGGAACCCAGTCTGTCAATTTTTCAGCTTCTGCACTTTCATGGTTGCTTAGAGCTGTTTAATGCAAATACACTTCCAATAAGAGATTTCATGCCCCTAAATTACACCCAGTTAAGGGCGAATGAAAATGTAAGGTAAATAACTATAATCAGCCATATTATCTTTCTCTTGGCACCTCTCACTTTACAGGCATATTTAAAGGCATCTCTGGGGTCCTATCCTTTTTAACAAGCGGCAGCGTATTTCCTGGAATATTACTTACGATGCTATGCTGTGAACATTACACAGGTTAAAATGTTACCTAGAGACCTAGAAAGAATTGCATCTGTTGCAGAGCCACGCTTGTTGCCATGTTTAGGAACATCTGAAGAGATGAAAGGAAATTTTCAACTGTGAGATGAAAAAGAGACTGAGAACCACTTAAGCTTTCACGTCCGATGCAGTTGATCAACACTGGTGGGGTGTAGCAATTCATCCAAGCAAAATGAGACTACACACTTCTAGTGTTCACTGAGGATGCTCTAGAAAACACTCAAGATACCAGTTTAAAAAAAAAAAAAAAAGAGAGTACAAGAACTTAAACACGTTTCACTCCCACTGTTATTTTTAAGCTTGGAAGAAAGGTGATCTGAGCATAGCCATTACCAGCCTCACAGTCCCTTGCTGTCTCCATGAAAAAGTATAAAGTGATAAGCAATAAGCAAGGAGTAACTAATTACTCGCTTGGCAGAGAAAATATGAAAGAACAGGAACCTTTAGAAGAAAATACATCCCTCTAGTCCTTCAAGATGCATTTGGATTATTCCAAGCAAGCTTGAGTTTAGAGTCGGGCAGTTTTTTGCTTTGTTTTACAGGAAGATGACTTTAGGTTTCTACAAATAAATTATATTCTGCTTAAACTAAAAGTGACCGAGTTAAACCAGAGGAATTCTGAGATTATAAATTCCCCCAAATTCAGATCAGTTTAGCTTGTCTCTTGCATACATCCAAATTGCTGCCATACCTCTGTTTACCAGCTTTTTATTATCCAAGCTATTCCTATGTTGTTATTTTGCAGATCTACTTGCGCTGAGGTTCTGTTTTCTCCAAGGAAGCAGTTTCTCCACAAATCAGGCTTCACTTGGTCATTTGTCTTTTGCAGAGCAGCCCATAAACTTCTTGACCAATTTACCCTTCTATTTAGCAACAGCACAAGGTCTCACTTGACAATTTAAGTCATCCCGGTTTGCCTAAGTTGTGCTAGACCCTGTGTAGAGATCATTTCTCCCCACATCCTTAAAGAAAGTGTGGAAAAAGTAGTAGTCTGGCAAACAATGCACAGACCTTTGTTTGTGCTACTTGCATGCAAGGTAAACTTTGGAAAGTCACAGTTTATCTGAGCCTCAGTTCTCCATCCATAAATGGTTATAGCTTCACTGGGCAGAGTCCACTTTTCATAATCCTCAGATAAAAAGTGCTGAAGAGGAACAAACTAGGATAAATAAAGGACTGACCCAGTCAGGAGTCATCAGGCTGCTAAGTACATCCGTCCCCAGGATAGGTCTTTCAATACTGCCATTTGTGCTATCACAATGAAGCAACGCGATAGCCTCCCTGAGATTTCATCAGCTCAGGACTACCAGAACTGCCTGCAGAGCTCCTGCAAAACACAGATCAGCACTTCTGGTCAGGCTGAAAGGCAGAAATATTTTATTTCTGCATTTTGGATCAGGATGGAAGACAGCAATTTCTCAAAGATAAATCATAGCTACATTTTCAGTGGAGTAGGGATTTGGAACAAAGTATTGCAGATCTGTGTGTTTTTGGGGCAGACAAGCACATACAGACTTACTTTTCCTTATCTGCTCCAATACCTGCCAGCTGCCATACACCTTCTCTCATCTGTGCAACGCTGCTGACACCGATGCCAGAGAGCCATCTCTTCCTGATACTGGGGATGAATGTACAGCAAGCTCCTGACACAGCAGCACTCTACAAAAGTGTCATGACTCAAATTCATGGGGGGGAACCCACAGGTGACTGCTCTCCCAAGAGTGACACACCGCAGCACACCTTAAGTTTCATTAAACTCACTAAGTAAATGGAAAAACACATCCCTCCCCCCCCCCTTCCATGTGTTTTCTCTATAACCATATTAAATTCTGCTGAAAATGTGACTTTCAAATATCCAGGTTTCTGTTGTGTGCTCACCTAACCCTCATCTCTTCACCTGACAGGAGGAAGCTGTACACAAGACTTTGATTTTTCTTTTTGAATTGGAAGATGTTAAGCACCCCAAACTCTCTCATAAAAGATCTGAGGCGTAAGCTACACAACACCCATGCAAGTAATGTTTTTTCCCACTTAATCCAGACCTTAATGATCAAGAGATATCAGGAAAGTGTCAAAGGAGATAAACCAAGTTATCCCTAATAATGCATCTACGTCTCCTCGCCAGCAGCAACTGATCTGGGAGCTTCATTCCTGCACCAGGGATATACAAAGACCTCAAAACTAAAATGTCAATACAATACGCTTGTTGATTCTCTGGGAAAAGTCAGTCATTGTTTACCGAGTTTCTGTTACAATTAGTGATACTTTGGAGCTCACAGGATAAACTCCGTAAATAAAGGCATTGTGGGACAAAACACAGTTCCATTTTTGACTGTTCCAAGGCATGTTATTTGCTTTCTGAATGGTTTAACAGTCTGTATGTCACACATGTGGGGATCAAGAAGTCCATGGGGGTGTCACCACACTGTCCCCATTAGCATCACACCAAGGAACCATTACCATCTGTCAACACACTGCTGCTTCTCCCATCCCCTCCACAAAGAATACAACTCAAGCAGCGTTTGGTTTCGGTTGTCAGCAGAGACCCTGTGATTGTGATAGGCCTGGCAAAAATGAAACCAAACACCAACTCTGGGCATGAGATCAGACACATGACAGGAAAGCTGTGGGGAAGTCCACAGAAGCATTTCAGGCCATTCCACAAGAAAAACCTGCCTGGAGCACAGGTTAACTCTGGACTGGCTGCAAAGTGCCAGATTTCAACAGGTTTCAATCACTGAGAGAAACAAGCTATCGCCTAAACTCACTGAATAGCTGTCTGACTCCACTGGAGGATTCTTTTGGGGAAAGAAGCTGTACACCTGTATCACAGAGCACTTGATTGTGCCAGAAGCACAAAGCCACTCATCACAGTTTTCAGCATGAGTATTTAATAAAAATACCCAAGCAAGGCCAAGCTACAGAGAAACTAAAAGACAAACAGCGCCAGGATGCTCGCAGAGACTTGCACTGCTGAGGTCACACTCCTATGTGGTATGCAAAGCAGATTAGCCTAAGCGCTTCAGGCCCAGGTACACCAAATGACTGTGGGCTGCAAGACAAAGGGGCAAATATCTAGAAAGAGGACATCTTTTGCCAGAAGTCAATATTGTCTTCTAATCATCTAGATACAGTGCAGATCATGCTTTTGAGGACACCACAGTGAGAGACTTCAAGCAGGTTCTTGAAGCACTGCAAGCTAGATGGAGTGACTGCAGGCATATATTTTTAGATGAGCTGTGCTTACTAACTCTTAGCACACGTTCCTCCTCTTCAGGATCATCAACTCCTTTTTAGAGTTTTTCAGCTATCAGCTGTTCCTCAAACATCCCTTGATCCAGCAAAGGCAGTCAGCCATCTCGCTGGCTGGCACTACGGTCCTTGACAGGAAAGGGCAAGGAGAGGAGTCATCTGCATATCGCAGCAATTTGGCACTTGCATCAACATTCCATTTTCAGTTTAGTTAATGTCTATGAGTAACCAGAGAGAAAAAAAGAAAAATCAAGTTTTGGGAACTTCCAAGTGAGATGCCTAGAAACAGAGGTGCTGCTTCACTGACTGGCAGACGTATCCTCTCTGAAAAAAGCCCACAAGTCACTTTAGAGCACATAAACCCCACCTTTTCCTTTAGTCCCTGATGAAAGCTAGCAGCGAGTGGGAACTTCATCCCACAGCAGGTAAAAGTTTTTCCACTACATGCAATAGGACATTTAAAGAACAAAAACATCTCAGGTAATTCTTAAGGTTTCAGAAAAGGTTTTAAGCCTATATTCATAGATATTAGCAGCATTTTAACTAACCAAAAGTATAAAGACCATTGTGGTAGCCAAGTATGATCTCTGTCCTTCTTGTTGCTTAACAATTCAATAAGTGGCTCTTTCTTTTTCTGACTGGCATTGTACAGCCCAGTCAGATCAGAAGGAGAAACACCACATGCCTTAAGACACTTAAGCATGTTACAGCCTTCAGCCCCACTTCCGTAAGCAGGTCTGCAACCAGATAAAAGTGGGATTTAAGCTGTCCCAACGCAAAGAGCTACAGCAGCTTTGTTTTTCTGATTTTTAGTTTATTTCAGTTTTGTTTTCTTCTCAAGTCTTATTCACTCTGGGCTTTAAAAACCAGACTATGTATTTTTCTTGCTGTTTTCTTATTTCCTATCAGTTCTCAATTACAGGCCACCAGTACAATCAATGGGGAAATTTGGCTGATTGAAAACAAACAAAAAAATTTACAGCCAATTACTTCTTAAAATTTAAGATTTGTTAAGAAAGAATTAGTTATAAAATTATAAGAGCTGTTGCTTTTGCCAAAAGTGAGTTTTAAATAAGTGTTTAACAAGCAGCTGCTGCTGTTCCTTTAAAGAGTAAGCAGGCAGCAAGGTGAAAGGCTGACATGGCCAGGAACAAAGTCAGCACACATCCTTCCCAGCTCTCTTTTGCAGCAGATAGGCCTCAGTGCCTCGCTAATCATCATTTGTCATTCAATGAATTTCACATCTTTAAATTGCAAAGCACACACTGGAAGCAGGGAGGGAGCAGGTGCGCACACCAGTGAGGCCCCGGCAATTCCCTTCCATTCCCAGGGCTCAGACACTGAAGCTGGTAAGAGCAAGCCCTGGGCTGGCTGTACTCTCCGGTATCTGCATGCAAGCATCCAAGCCTTGACTTCATTTTATTTGCTTGGGGAGGGCCGATTTTATTTTTTTATTTCAATTCTCACTCACCTCCAACAGCACCACTGCACAGCTTGGTAAAGAAAGGAGGCGCTGGGTGGGCTGTATGCTTCTCTGCAGACAAGAAGCACAGCAGTCTCCAGTACTTTGCTTTTCATTCTTTCTTAAAAGTGTACCTTTAAGTAGGTTTAACTGTCCATGTTTGGAGGGCTTCCTCTGTACTTGCTTAGAAAGACCCTGACTCTCTGGCAAGAGGCTCTGTGACCACACGAGTGATGACACCCCTCTCCCGACTCTGCACCCAACTACCACTAGATGGATACTGCTCTACCAGAGAGAGCATTCCTCACACAGGGCTTACACTGAGGTTCCTTGGATCTTTGTCTGGCATTCACCTAGATGATAGTTAAACATCTCACAGTTTTTTTGGTTTGGTTTTTTTTTTTTTGTTTTTGTCTTTTAAAAGAGATATATCCAAGCTTTTCCAACCAAGTTTAATTCCCTTCACAGAGCAGATTTTAAGGGCACGAGTGTTACTGTAGAACACCTAACAAGGTGCTCCTTTTGACAAAACAGCACCTACATTATCAGCATCTAACTCCTCCCTTTTCAACCTGTTTTGCAGGCCTCAAGTAAGGAAAATGCTACCCACAACAAGAAATATGAGAGAGAATACAGCAGCATGGTTTTGGACACAAACCTCTTGCTAGGCTTTGAATCCTGGCAGTTACATGGTATTGGCATATTTCATCTTTGTTTTAAAATAAACCTACACTTGTATGAAAATGCAGAGGGCAGCTGGGATATTAGGTAGGTCACAAATCTAATACACAGGTTTAACTTTATTAACTAGGAAAAAGCAGTTCAAGAAATACCTGCCTTCAGAAGATTGTGCTGTTACCTGCTTTGCTGTAGACTCAACTTGAAACCTCAACTGATGACATTACATTATCATTGTCAACTGATTGCAAGTTGACATGATGTTTACTTTGAATCTGTACATCATAACTATGATGAAGGGTTCTGTCCCACCCCAGTATAACAGCTATAAAAAGAATGGAAACAGTTACACCACAAAGATGCAAGAAATGCCTGAAATTCCTGCAAATGACTAATATTTTGTGAGCATTGATGCACTTCTAGAACTTTGACAATTCACAGAACTTGCCCAGGTGCTTTTGCTTAGCATCACATGCTAACAAAGCCATCTTTAAGTGGGTAAATAGATAAAGCCAGAAAACTCACCCTTTACATCTTTTTCCAGTAAATAATCTTTTATCAAGCTGGAAAAAGGCAAAAGACTAAAATCTGAAGTATTTGGCTTATCTGAAAATAGTACTAGGGAGTTATCTAACGAGCATCATTCACTGGTATGTTTAAGAAGCCATGGGGCAAAACTATTGTGGCCTTGTGCTCCCATGGAACAGTTTGAGACAGGGCACAACTGCAGCCTTTGTGCCACCAGACCAGGTAACTTGTCACAGGTCACAGTGCCGGGAGTGAGCTTCCACAGCAACATCAGCTTCTGACCTCAAAGTTAAGTGATTTTGAAACCTCCTTGCAATAATGATTGGGATCCCCATCAGACAGTTCACCACACCAAAGCCAAAGAAAATTTATATTAAAAATAAGAAGCTCCCCACACCTGCTGACAGCTTTCAGAGGTTACTCGTTTTTCATACAGTTGGTTTGCAGATACATGATAACTACATGGCTAGTATACACTTACAGATCTGAGACCGCATCAGCAGATCAGCTAATTGTGTTAATTAGCTGTTTGCATGCACAATTACCTGATTTGTACAAGCAGTCAAGGTGATTGTACATGTAAATTAGGCATGGATTTGCACGATGTACTCACTTGAAAATCTGCTATTCTAGTTATTTTTAAGCTCCAGAGATCAACAACTATGGAAGAGCCTGGTGAGTTACTGAGTTCCAAGTTTCACACTCCTTTTGCATCACTTGACCACTGTGGGCAAGCACATCTGCACACACACTACCACAAACATCAAATAAAGTAATAAAAAGTGACCTGCATCCTCATACAGACAGAAATAAACAGTTCTTGTCTCCTAAAGGTCTTATTTCCCCCCTGTTATCTGTTGGGAACTGCTGAGCTTAACAAAGTAAACTTGGTTTTACTTATCACAACAAGCTCAGGAAGCTCTACAAGGAGCAGAAACCCAAACAACTCTGATGCAAATACTCAACGTGAAGCCCTGAAGACTGCTTAATGTTTAAAACCCCTCTGCTGCCATGCTGACTGTCTGGTTAGGTGGTTTCAAACACAAATGGGTCATCTACATTTAATGTCAAGTTATACTATAGCTTCCCAAACAAATGGATGTTTATATCATTGTGGGGCTGCTCAAGAATTCCTGACTGGAGCACATAGCTATTAAAAAAAGCAAATTATCTAAAAACCGCACACACCTCTCCTCCCCTCCCAAGGTAACACCTTTATCTGAAGAGGGATTCAAGGTAGTACAATACAGACAGCCAGAGCTCACTGATGGAGTAGTGCAATACAATCTCAAATATCTCTCTGCCTGCTTGAAGTGGCAAGGTAATCGAAAATTCAGTTCACCAGGGATAAAAAACCCCACCCCACGCAAGTTCAGCCAAAAAGAAACAAAACCCATAAGCTGACAAAAGACAATACCTACATGCTCACATCATAAAGAAAAAAGCTTGATACAACATAGTCAAGTAGAATGTTAAAAACAGGTCTTTAGTCTCAAGTGCCATGCATCTCAGAGTCTCAATAGCTGCGGTCATTTACAGACCTTCCTCAGGGAGAAACAACACTCATGCTAGAGATGATAAAGTAACCCAAATGACTAGACTTTACAAATAGAGGGGTTCACTCTCTACTTCTGTCCCTCAGCACATATTACTGGAATGATTGTTGTGCTGTTGTCTAGCTTCTTTGCTACTTAACTGGAAGATGTTCCCCAGGCCTCAGGCAAGCTGTCTGCTTTAGATGCATAGAACATAGCTCCCTCCATCTCCTCTTCCTTTCTCCCCTCACTAGTAGCTACTAAAGCAAAAGGCTCTTCCAGCCAATAGCCCTGACCCTAAGGCAGAGCTGTTATGGCTTCATCTATAAAAAAGAATATAGTTGTGCTGCTACATGAAAATTTAAAAGACAAGTTACACCTCTTTTTTCCATCAGAGCCTTGTATGGTACACATGTGTAATCCAGTTGAGACCTCTGGAAGAACTCAGTGAAGCCCTGATGCAATTTCTGATGCAGCTGCTGATGGTTTAAGGCACCTTACAGGACAGGAGAAGTACTGCAGCATTAAACCTGAATGCCCCAACTGATCCACCACCACCAACACCAAAAAGGAGTATGACTCATTCTCTCAAGACTATTTGTGTGGCCCATTGGCTTTCCTAATAGCAACTGAGCTAGAAGAACCTTCTTCTGCATCTTTCAAAAAAAGAATTTCAAAACTACTTTGCAGGAGTACACTTTTCTTTCCTTGCATTAAACCACAGAGGCATGCTGAATGTTCATTTTTGGAGAAATTCTGAGTACTATAAATACATCTAAAATAGAAGTCAAGTTGCAATTCTACATCCAGATACAAAGTCAACCTCTTTGAGACCTGGGAAACACAGAAGAGCTAGCTCCAGCTCAGCCCCGCTCTCCTCCCTGGCACCTCTCCCCAAGTGTGCATGTTCAAATGTGTTTTTCTGGGAAAGGCTCAGGTCAGCCCTGTGCTGCAGGAGCATCTCCTGCAGCTGGAACATTCAAAGCAGGTAGCACTCCATGTTGTAAACTGCTCATGCAGCAGGACTGAGAAAGAGGCATCTCCTGGTCACCGGCTGTTACGGACTACAGGAAAATGAAAATACAGCATCTCCGCACCTGTTCACCTGATGGTGAAGGAAGGAAAAGCCATTACCGAGTGACAGGAGACGAAAAACCAAAATCCACTTCAGCAACTCATCCCAGCACTGGTGATTAATCTCACACTCCCACAGCCTGATGCACATTAACCAGATAATTAATAATTTCTTTAGGGACTCCAGCTCGGCAACTGTTTTATCAACCTGCACAGCATTAGGAGAGAGATGCTGCATTTGTGATCAAACTGCTGGAACTATGGAAGTGTTCTGCAGGAACAGTAAAAGCTTCAGAGCAATCTGTGAGCCCAGTTTTACAAGTAACTGTAACATATGTGCAGAAATCAAGGCTGCTCCTTTGTCAGTGCAATCACCAGACTCAAAATCCAAGCGAGATCAGCATAATAAGAATAATTAACAGCAATGCCCAACTCCATCCAGCCCCCATCTTTCCCCAACAGAAGTGCTTTTCAGTATCACCTTTTTCAAATAAATTTTGCCTGATGCAGTAACATAATCTGTCAAATCATGCAATTTTACCATCCTTGGTAAGGATAATACATCAATCCATTTACCTTAACACCGAAAAGGTTAAATATTAAAAAGAAAAAAATTCCCTTGAGTGTCACAATACATCCAGATTCCGTAAGCCAAAGGCTTTCAAGTAATTCTATTAAGAGAATGGCAGCACTTCCCATAGCACTTGCTAGCAACGTTTTGCCATATTCTGTGCGTGCTCACACTCCACATTCAAGGACAGAGTCACACAGGATCAGAAACCCAGTAACAACGCACTGCCACCACATTATCTCCCCCAGCACTTAAAAACGGACTGCTAAGAAAAATCATGCTAAGTATTCTTCCAGATTTAAAGCTCTCCAATGTGTTAGATACATGTCATTATCGGGTGATTAAGAATGACTGATAATTAATAAATCACACCCACGGAGAGTGACCAGCTATTATGTCACTCAGCCTCTGAAAAGAGAAGTGAATTCAGAGTTCTGCCTAAATTATTTTATCTTTCCAAATGAACAATCTTGTATAACTGCTGCTTGCAAGATGCTGCTGCTTTTTTTTTTTTTTTCAGTAACCTTCAAAATAACAATTCTTTCAGCTGCTTTTCTGTAAATAACTTATTTTTATCATCACTGTACAGGTAAGTAGAAAGGCACATCACACATACGCACCTTGATGAAGCCTCCTCACCAGACAGTGGGTTCCTCAAAGTCTCAACTTGGTCTTTCATCATACCACTACTTTTCCACCCAAGCAAAAGCTCCAGCTTTTGGCTATGGCTCAGCAGAGTATCTGCCTTGTAAAAGATATTCTGCTCTTAAGACTCCAGTCCTGGAAACACGCCCATGCAGAGCTCCAGCCATAGCCATGCATATCTGTCTACATGAGTACAGCTGCGGGACTGGGCACATATCTGTACACGCATACGGCAAAATGATGTTTCCTCCAAAGTCCATTCTAAGACTAGGTTAGTAATAAAGAACACATTTTCTTTTAGTACACAATGTGGTTTAATTTGTATTTTCCTCTCATGTGATGTTAACTGAAAGGTGTAATATTGCAGTTTTTTAATCATCTGCTTTAGTATTTCTATGACTCTGCTCACCATATTATTTGAGCCCCTTCATTTTCATAGTGTCAGTTACCATTATTCCATTAAATTAAGTCCTTTTACAAGCATCTTTCTATAAACATGCACTAGAGATAACGTTGCCACATGGTGAGGCTTTGCAGACTACAGTAAGCAGATTACACCTGTCTTGATTTTCGGTGTAGCTGTCGGCAGAGTATATTCTCCCATCAAACTGAATGCAGATCTCCTCATTAAAGCTACAGGGGAGAATAATTACAGAACAGTACATTGCAGTTTACCAATCGGTCTTGCATACATAATAGCCTATGAAAAAAAAATGGCATCCTCCAACAGCTGGGAAAATCTTTACTTTGTTATTATTGTTATTATAAAATTGCCACTATTTTAAACTATCCAATAGCTTGCCTCCTGTATGCAAAGCAGACAGATATAGGCGATCAAGTAAAAAAAAGTCATAGACTCCCAATCCATAAATATAATTATTTTTCCCTTTGCAAACACTCCATTCCCCAACTCTCTATTCTATGGTAAAATCCCCTCCTTGCAAGAAACTACATGGCTTGCAGAGGAAGCCTTGAAAGCAAAGGGGTGGTTTTCTCAATCTCTTAAGCCCTACCACTGAGTGTTAGGTGTCATGTTCTCCCCCATCCTCACTCAGTAGGGAAACAGTAAGTCCATCATGTCCCCACTGTCTTCCTCCCACCAGCCAGGGGAGAGGGGGAGCTCGAAATGGCAGCCTGTTATCTCCAGCCACATCTGAGTCTTTCTCCCAGCCCTCAGGACCACAGCAGGCCTCCTTGCTTGCCACTCAGCATCCAACCCCAATGCTTTTCAGGCACCACTATTCAACACCAGCTCTCACTCCTGGCATAACAGATGTAAGGGAGGAAAAAAAGAGGTATAATAAACCCATTTTTTTTTTTCAGATGAAACAAAGTCAAGTTAGCTTTGATAAATTTTCTTGCTAGCCAAGAAGCAAAACATCCTAAGCACATATTTGAGCCCCAGCAGGACATCCTGAAATGCTCTCCTACTCTGCAAACCAGGAGCTAAGCACTGAGGGATGTCAGCACAAGACAGCATGCTGCTGGACCGGTTCCACACATTCTGGTTCTCCCAAAAGATTTTCCCAGGATCAGAGACTGACAGAGACCCCTCTGTACAAGCAGCCCAACCACCACCTTTTTCCAGCTCTGAAGGAGAGCACACACAAGCCACCGTAATCCGTAAAGGGACACTTACCATGTAAACACATCCAACTGCTAGCAGCGTTAAAATCACTGAAGAACAAAATTGCTCTATGGAACAGCTTTCAGCACCGACACCACAAATGACTTGCTGCTGCACTTTAACCAGCTGCACCTCCCAGACAAGCTGGCAAGCTTCAGGCTTCCTCCCAGTCTCTATCAGCTCGTTACTTTAGCAGGGATGTACCGACAACAGAAGCTGAGCAGAGAACCAAACAGAGCAAAGCCTGCTTGGGCAGGCAGCCCGTGGCCAGGCTGGGCACTCCTATGGACCAAGAAATCTTTGAGTTTCTCTTAGACAACTCCCCATCTGCAAGGCCACAGGGGAAGGCAGCACTGCACACTCATGGGTTAATTTGCTGCAGGCTAATAGAGATCACCCAGTCCAACCTCCTGTGCAAACACTGGCCATTAACTTTCACCCATTTAAATACATTCAAGCACTCAGTAACTCCAGCACTTTTTTTTTTAATTTGCAAGTTTATGTAGAGACAGTTCCTAGACACCTCAATCACTGCTTACCTTCTTCAAAAAAAGAGGAAAAAAAGATGAGTATAAATTTTCTTTATCTCTCCCATGAACCTCAAATTTTGCAAACTAGTTCCTCCAGCCACAGGGTCCCGTCAGGGGCAGATACCCCCTTGGGGTGACCACCAGCAAGGGGATCCTCCACCAGGATGTCTTCAGCAAAGCCCACTGGTGACAATATATGGACCCAAGGCTTTTTCTCTGTTAAGAGGAACCCATTAAGAACTCCTGAGACTAGTTCCTAATTCAACTCTCCCTCCCAGCACAGTCCCACAATAGAGAAGTCAAACAGTTTTGCCCTTTGGGAAAGGTTTCCTTAACTTGACTAGTTCTGGACCAAAACATTGATCAACTGAAGCACATGAACTAATCTAGCTTGCATTAAAAATGCAAGCACTTCACAGAAACTGTGCTTATGACAGATTAAGTAATAGAGGTCTGCAAGAATCTTTTCCTTGTATTACTGTCTCCTGACACTACTGACCACCCATATTCAAATCATCCACTTAAAGGTACTCTGTAACAAAATAATCCTTAATTATCAGAATATATTTCCATTGACTTTTCAGAAGAATTCTGAGTCCAATGTGTATTTACAAAATACTGCAATTCCACTTCTCTGTTCCTACTAGGAAAAAAAGAAGTTAGCCTGGCAAAAGGAGAGAAAACAGGTATAAAACTACTACTGACTAAGCCATAATACACAGGATTAGCTGAAAATTGCCAAATTGGGAACCAGGTTTCCCTGCATGGAGAGGGAAGGATGATTTATACCCACCACAAAGGCACTGAAGGAAAAAAAAAAAATAAAGTCGTAACAATTGAGAGGAGAAACCTGTCACAGGTATTCCAGTACATCAGGACTCTGACTATGTATCAGAGAGGAGAAGCCCTGATCAAGTCACATGCCCTTTACTACAGAAGATAAGATCAAAAGATTTCAAAGGAAACCTATGGTGACAGTTTCTTCATTTGTATGCAATGTGACATGCCAGATCCAAACTGTTGGCTACTTTTTGAACTATTTGTCAGGGGAGAGAAATGATTATTTTCTTTTATATCTTACTTTTAAAGAACTCTTAGTCATCTGGGGGTTCTTCCCCCTGCTCCGTGTCCCACCGCCCTCTTTTTTTATTTTTCAGCCAGGATTCAAACGTTCACCTTTGATGTAATATTTTTGCCGCACTTCAGAATAGCTATTCCAAGCTTCAGAAAGGCAATTGAATACAGAGAATGAAAAGGATGACATCACTTCAAACATGAACTTTTAATAAAATTATCCTCAAGAAACCTCCCTTGTGATTATGATTTCTTTCCCACTCCTGGATTTTCTTTTTTACTTTTCCCATGCATTCACAATAATTCAAATTAGTGCCAGGCTAGTGGCTGCCGATGACTCCAAGCCATCAACTACACACAAGCAGAAGTATTTCTCCTTGTTACTCATAATTTCTGTCAAGAAAAGCGTTAAATATAACACAGAAAGTGACTGTGAGATCACAAGTTACACAGCCTGCTGGCTAAGCAAGCAGCAGTTACATTCACACAGCAGATAAAGAAAATTAGGGACTTCTGACTAGCTCAATTCCTCTACGGCCAAGACCCAACAAGTTTCAGCCCAGCATTCCCTGCTGGCATGTGAAGTTTGCTGTCAACTATTATTATCTGTTAGTATACTTCCTCCTTGTCATGCCTTTATTTCCAGAAAGTACCCAAAGCCTTGACAAAGTTCACCTGCACTAAAGCGAGACACTCTGTAGCCATGAGCCAGTGCTATGTGTAAGGTAATGATATTCTCCCAGAATTGTTGCAAAACATTCAGAAACTGCAGCAGTTGCAGCCAGTTAAGTATCTGAGACTGGGACAGCCAGACATGGAAAATTACACTGCAGCCTCCTAGGTGAAAGAGAAAGTACTCAAACTATGGGAAATTTTTTAAGCCATCTCTAGTTCTAGTATAACACATCAGATCAAGTTTTAAATATGGATCGTTTGTTATTAAATATGAAAAAAAAATTAAATGTTTCAACCTCTTTCATAAATCTTGGAGTCCTGGACTCAAGCTAGTAAAGGATGCTGAATTTAAGGGCCCAAGTTTAAGTCCATTTCATTAGTAGGGAAGGAGGGGGGGGAAATCTCTTCTAATAATATTTTTCTCAGCCAGCCCAAATATTTTTGAAGCTAACCATGAGGAAATACAGAGCCAGACCTCATATGTGTATGAGTCTATTGACAGTTTACAGATATTTATAGAGAAATTACCACAGTGTAAAGTTTTAGAGTCATTTAGAAAATCCTAAAAAGCATATGACACTACCTTTAGTGCTTAAAGCTGCTATCAGAAATACCTGTCACTGAGATATTGTCCCTTAACATCATCTTCTCTCCAACCACACAGCCCTGACCTTCCTCAGGGCTGTCATAACAACCCTTTCAGGACAGCAAGAGGATGAGAGCTGTACCTTCTCACCAGTTTCATCGGCTGCTTAGCCACTCATTTCAGGGCTCCTGCTCCAGCCCTGTCTTCTCAGGGCTACAGCCCACATGCAAGTCTTCCTCTGACACGGGCCAGAGACCAAGTAAAAGTGCCTATGGTTTTCCTTACTATCACAACAAAGCCTCACATTTCATCTTTCCATGTTCTTGAAGCAATGCAAATCCCAAAACCCATATAAGACACAATAACTCTGGTATGAACCAGCACTCACCTCTCCCACCTGCCCCACGAGTGAAGATCACTGCACCAGAAAACACTTTAAGGAGTGACCCCTCCAGAACTACAGAATTCTAACTCTGAATTCCTAAAGCTGCCATTAACAGACAAAACCTGGGACAAATTCCTCTCCTCTTTAGAGTTTCACATGACTTGCAAGTGGCCTGAAGAGTTTGTCTGCACCCTACCCACACATCACTACCTGGTTTTGCAACGAGATTTCAGTTTGATACACACAGCCCCACAGCAAGCACCCATGGTTGCAAAACACCTGTATAATTTATATTCTAACCCACGTTATCATGCACCAGCACATCAGCCACCTGCTGAGGGTAATTCTGGTATACACCAAGCCAATACAGAAGTAAAACTCTAGGAGAAATATCAATTGAAAACACACAACTAAACTAGGCATAACAGATTATTATGACTGGAAATTACTGGTGCATTCATAGCCAATACAGAACCTAGAGAACAAGGTGAGGGGATCCAACATGCACAGCACATACAAGAGCATTCTCACCATCCAACTTCTAACACCAAACTTGGCACACAAACTTTCTACACCAAACAGAAAAGTTACCCTTCCTAGATTCACTCAACAGAAAAGAATAATGTGGCAAGAAATCAGCTTTTCCAAGTGTGCTGAAGAGTTAGAGCCTGGGGAAGACAGCCCCCAAAGCAGTTACTGACCTGCAATAGGACTCTGACAGGTACAAGTAGTTCTTCTCAGACACTCAGCAGGTGGCTCAGCCTCAAGCAGATTGACGTGGATGCTGTTTCACTTGAATATACAGTGCTGTAGGTAACAAAAATTCACCTGTTTCCTACAAGTGCCCCTACTACAGGAACAACTTCTAGAGACTAACAGGCTTTCTAGTACAGCTAATAGGCCTAGCCATTTCACAGGAGCTCACTGCCACATATAATACAGCAAGCACCATCAGGCTTTTAAATCAGGTGTTCAAACCTAAGTGAAACTCATCCCCCTTTCTCCAGGTATTTTACTCCTGCCCAGGTGCAGCAACTGTGCTGCTGAGTGGGCTGGTGGCTCCTGATAAAGAAGAGCTGAGTGGTGAAAGTGATAACTGAAACTAGGAAGGACTGGATGTCTGTTTCCCCCACCAGGACATGTAGGTGGTGGGCAGCTTGTTTTGTACCCTTCAGTAAGGCCAGTGGGTCTCCTCCCCCATAGAGGTTTGTGTTTGTTTAACCACCAGGAGATAGAGCAGTTAAGTGCTTGATACCCATTCTCCCCCTATGCAGTGTAGCACCTCAGTCATCGAATCACCCTGTTGTGCTGCTCAATACTTTCTGTAAGAGTAGGAATATGAGAGTATGTCCAAAGATAGCAATGAACACACAAGGTAATTATTTTTAAGCTTGCTAATCACAATCAATAGTTTCTTAGCAAAACTGATGAGCTGGAGTTGGCTCCTATTTTTAACCAATAAGATATACAGTCAAGACTTGAATTACACCATCAGGCAAGTCTCCAAACTCCTAATGACTGCCAGCCAAGAGAAGTATAGGTCCTTGGTGGGTCTTAGTCTCTTCCTGAGCATGATATCAAAGTGTTTTTTCCATTGTCTGTAAAGCCAGAAGTGGATTGTAACTGCTGT
Organism: Gallinula chloropus; assembly: GCF_964237585.1. NCBI lineage: Eukaryota > Metazoa > Chordata > Aves > Gruiformes > Rallidae > Gallinula > Gallinula chloropus. The sequence goes on from NC_140087.1 coordinate 63,240,589, forward strand.
ACAACTTCACTGGAAACACTAAACAAGTATCTAACTCCAGACATCCACAAGGAGTTATACAATTCTATAAAAGCCTGAGGATGTTTGCTAGATTAGTTTGAAGGTTTTTAGCTATCATGTAAAAGATAAACTCCTTGTAGTACAGCGCCATGTGCCTTCCAGGGGTGTACAATTAGGGACAGATGAACACAAGTTGAAAACCCATTAGAAAGCTTGGACCCTCTCCCTGTTTTGGTAGGATTTTTCCTTAAAGTAGTATTTGTCACGTTTTGCTATCCCTTGATTTATCTAATTTTTTTAAATTTCAAAAGCCCTAACTTTTCATGTTCCTGTTGGGAAACTCCTCTGTTCCCTGTCACTCTCAGGAAGGATGTTTTTTCCCTACACCAGTGTCTAAAATTGTTCCCAACATTCAGTGCTGCAGCAATAATTCCCTCTCAGAAGAGGCAACATGCTTTCACTTGTTTTGTTTCTTCTATCCACTGATTAAAAGCAACAGTGAGTCCAAAGGAGTAGTACAATACCATCAACTGTAATTGTTGCTTCTCACAACAAACGTGAAGAGGATTGGGAAACACACCCACCCTTGATTACTGGGAAAATATCACGGATAAAAGATGTCAGTAGGGGCAAGTAATTCTTTTTATCAGCTTACAAAGCCTAAGGTAAGAGAGAACAGCATCGGCCCGCCATTCATTAACTGGATGGAATTACAGTGGTTCGGAGGTTGCATAATTACACAAGCAATTAACACTCCATTTTCCTCTGGTAATCCCTCCAGTTTTGGACATTTTCAGCTCTGTTGCTGAAGTCTGCTGCTGGACAAAAATGGTTGAGCTATGAAGGTCTCTGTCAGATGTCCATGTGGGTCAGCAGCTCTTGAAGAGGGACTACAGGTCAGTAGCGCAAGGGAAAGAGCTCAGTGATGCCATCACTGCCAGGCATCTAACATGACCAGAACTCTCTGCACTAGAAAGAGTGATTCTGCTGTTCAGGAGCAGGTTTTTGAAGTCTCTCCCCAACATTATATGCAGTGTCACTGTTTATTAAAGATAACTAATGCCCTAAGTCTTTATTTACTTCTGTTTATTGCTATTTTAGCAAGAGTCACCAGAGAGCAGCTATGCTTCTGGTCCACCAGGGTACTTTAATCACCGTTAGTAGGTAAAATCATGTGTGACAACTAATCCAAAAAGCAGATTATATTTATTTTGGCTACAGTGGCTTGCAATTCGTTAAAATCAACAAAGCCTTTTCATTAGCCCCCTGCTGATGTCCTAAAAACAGACATTTCAAGGGTCTCAAAGCACAGAGCTACACATGTGCAGCAAAGCTGAGACTGACAGACTTACCGTTGCCATACTCACCATAAAATCTTATTAAAAACAACAGCAAACTTCTTATTTTCTTTTATAAGAAGGATTAATTTGTGATCTCAAATTCCAAAATCACAATCTTGGAGGCATGACTTCTTAAATTTCAAAAAGTTTAAGTAAATCAATGGTACAATTACCAGAAAAATACTTGCTCAGGGTTTTGTGTTGTAAAAAAAAAAAAAAAAAAAAAAAAAGCTGTTGTAATACTGCAAGGAGTGAGATTAGAGATTCAGCAAGTCTAAATATTAGCCTACATGCTTGCTGAGCCCCCTGCATTCTGGAACCACATTTGAATAATTGAATTTCTAGTTAACAGTGTGATCTTGCAACTCTTATTCTCAGTGATTTCATGATCTCTCAGGCCATAATCTCCTGATGATGCTGCCTCAGACCTGCAATCATGAAAACATATGCTCGGAATGTCAGCATGTCAGAGAAGACCCAGTTACATTTCCTATCTCTTCACCAACCCCTCTGCTCTTCATACACTGCCAGGAAGTTCACAAACCCAGAAACAGCCTTACCATAACCACCAAGGGCCACCATTCATCCAAAATCGGAAATGAATGCACTACAAGTTCCATAATTGATTATATAACAACAAAACAAAACACAAAAAAAAGATGACACTGATTTACATCAATGAATTTTTTTCTCTCTCAATATGAACTGAGTAACATTCTTGGTCACTGCCCTCACAGGCCTCGTCTTAAAAAATGACTTAAAGAATACCCTTTCCACTGTGAAGAAAGCCACTCCAGACCTTCATCCCATCACACAGACATACTTATTTCCATGTCACAGACAGATGTGGATCTGCTTTGTTAATTTTCATGTCTACTCTGAAGTGGAGCTTCTTGTTTGACCCCCAAGCACAATCTTCAACATTGTCAAGGCCGATTATTAGACATCACTTCACACCAGGCTTTTCCAAATACACAGATCGCCAGCGGTTTAAAGGGAAGCCAAGAGCGGTCCTTTAGTGAGAGAACAGTTCTTAAGTAGATGAACCACCACGGCACCAGCCTGCCCCTGAGACAGGAGGGTCAGTTCATCTCCTGCCAGGCCACAGTCCAGCAGCCCTCCGGTCGGCTTCAGCCCCTCCAAGTTCACACTGTGAGGATAACAGCTGTCTCTTACAGCAGAGAATAAAATCCAGCCTGCAAGGAAAACTGAGATACAAAGCTTTTCTCCAATGGCTAATCAGAGTTTTGTCCACAGGGAAAACCGAACCCCATCTGACATACAAGTTTTCATTTTGGCTTTCCATAATTAAAACTATTGTTGCCATGGCAATACAAAAAGGCTGGAGAAAATACACGTGCTGATGTCATGCCTCTTTAGTGATACAATTTGCTGTCCTGGTCTGGTTTGTGCCAGGATGGAACAAAACGTGACTCTGGGAAATAGCTGGCTTGATGAGGTTTGTTATTTAGGTATCAGATGCTGTGTGTGCTGTCAGACCACTTTCTCAGGCTTCCTAATCCCTTTAAAGTCAATAATAGTTTTAAAGATAATTTCAAAGAGAACAGTTCTGTTCTGTATGCTACTTAATTTCTCAAGGCACCATAACAAAAGAAACAAATACAAAATATAGATAGAATGATAAAAAAGAATAGCCACCGACCAGAAGGGTTAACATATTGAATATTAAGAGTAGATACAAAATTAAAACTCAAAAACCTGATTACAGACTCGGTACCACAAACACTCACAGACTGGTTGGCAGTTGTTTATTCATTTGAAACTGTGATCTCTATTGAGCATGTTATAATCAAGCAGGAATTGCAGGTCAGCCGGTGACCTCTGAATAGCAACAAGTAATCTGCTATTTAGGGGATAAACTGTATGTCTTTCTCTATGGTTACACACCTACGTACACAAAACTCACTCAGACCCAGCAACGGGTTTTTTTGTAGGACAGAACAACAATTCTAGGAGTTTCGTGATTTGCAGTGCAGTCATTTCTTCCTCCCATGGAAACCTCTATCTTTAACAAGGTTCCTTTCCTCAGGTACACAAGAGTCCACTCACATGGAAAACGTACAGGTGCAACTGCTACTTTTAGTCATATAGTAGCTGTACAGGAATATCTGCTACAACAAAAAGGTGAGCTGCAGAGACTTAAAAGTGAAAATACCCTTGATGACAATGTCCACTGACATCAACCAACTTTGCTTCCTTTTGAAACAGGAAGCTGCTCACATGGGCCAAGCACAAGCGACAACAGACAGCTGTGGGCTGAAAGGAGGGCGTGTGCCTGAGATTCAGGAGATCCATCAAAGCAAGGAGGCAGAGACTTACTTCACCTGGATTTCTATGGCTCTTGTACTGCTGCAAAGCAAAGTACTTTTTATTATGCAAATCCCAGCATGAAGCTTGTGTGCAAGTGCTTCAGCTGTTGTATACCCCTGAGGGATAGATTATAGATGAGAAGGTTGATGACAGAAGATCTCTGGGACCATCAGGATTAAGCAGCAAGATGGAGTAGAGGGTGTGGAACAAGCAGGTTCACTAATGGCATCTACGGAGATGGACCAGAAGGACCTGCTTCAGAGAAGTGACACCACATGGAGAATCTTTTTCCAGAGAGCAGTGAAAGAAATCTGGGCAGTTCCCGGAGGAACTGAGGGTGGTGAGGCACTGGCAGAGCTTACCCAGAGAAGCTGTGGCTGCCTCCTCCCTGGCAGTTTTCAAGGCCGGGTTGGATGGGGCTTTGGGCAACCTGGTCTAGTGGAGGGTGTCCCTGCCCAGGGCAGGGGGGTTGAGACCAAATGGGCTTTAATGTCCCTTCCAACCCAAAGCATTCTGTGATTTTACGCCTTACAGACAGAAGGTAACCAGGTTTGTGATGGCATAGGTGTACATATCACAGCAACACAAAAAAAGACCAAAAAACAACCTAATGCCATTCCTCCCACAAGAAAATAGAGGAAAGAAAAAAGGCATAATAGCAGCTGAACACATTGCTGTCTACGCTCCTGGAAGGAGCTCAGATATTCTGGTCATTAGCACATGATAAAACTATGAAAAACACATGAGGTTATGAAAAAAGAATGGGAGTGAAAACTAATGGGCCAGACGAAGAACAATAAACTGGCAGATGGGAGGTCCCGGCTCAAGAAGAATTTGAAGGAATGGAAAGATGTATTCTTGGAAGAGGAAGGGTACATCAGGTAGTTGACATATTGAGTTTCCAGGAAAGAGCATAGAGTATTAATGACAGTGCAGCTGACGTTTTCAGCAGCTACCAACGAAATGATTTGCCATTCTTTTTCAGCCGAAGAGGTGACAGTGTGGATATGGCAGCTGATTTACATATATCATCATAACTTCCATAGGAATATCAGATTTCTTTATAAGGACTTGTAGTACCAGCCTTGCAGGTCAGTGTCAATGTCTAACAGAGCCACTGGAGACAAAGGGGAAGATTCAGAGAGGCACCAAGGTACCTAAACCAGGGCTTAACCTGAATTTAATTGCCTAATTATAAAAGAGATTCTAAAATTCCCTGCTTCAGAAACTGTAAATGCATCTGGGCTAGGATTTAAGACCATGAAGACCATTGGAAATCAATTCCTGCTACCCTGGCAGTCGCATGCCTGTCACCTCCTGAAACTCCACAGTGATCCAGATACAGGTCTCTGACTGCTGCCCATGTCACGAAGGGGCCCAGTGTCAAAGGGGAGCTTGAGCTACTCCTAACACCCATGAACAGTGCCCTTTTTTCTCATCCCTGCTTTTCACTAGTGACTCTCTAATATAAAATACACACAAGTTCTACGCAACGGCACACTGGCTTCTGTGCAAGGCATCTGTCTCTGGCCTGCTGACTGCACAGGCACCCAGTAACTTTGGATTGACTCAGCCCATGTCAAAAAGGTAATTTTTTTTAGGGTTTACAACACACTAAACTGGAAGTACTTAAAGTGCCCTAAGTGACAACTGAATATCGTCACAAAGTTTAACTTCAGTTTGGGAGACATTAGCATACCAAGCACAAAACTGTTTACAGGATTGGGCCCTAATTGTCCACAAGCCCTTGCCCGGTGTGAGGAACAAAGAACAGGCACCAAGAAAGCTGCAGAACTCCGGTTTCCAACCATAAGCCAGATTTAGTAATATATTAAGTCTTTAGATCATGTGAAGAAACTGAGAGATTAGCATGGTATTTGATATTATTTCCAGTCTGACTTCAATACGTTCTCACCATTTGCAGATGTCCTGTCTATTCCTGACATCCTTTATGGCATGTAGATTTTGCTACAAAAAAAAAATTCAGGTTGTGGATTTTTGCCAGTCACAAGCTGATGTTGCTCAGAGCAGCATTAAAATGCTATCACGCTGTTAGATTAAGTAACCTATTTTCTCTACTAGCACAGATTGTACTTTAGTTTTGCCCTTACACCTACCAAATTGCTGTTTCTTGCAACATTTCCTTTTGAAGGTAGTTTGCCAATCTCCAAACCAATCCTATTTTCACCAAATGAAAGAGCGGTTTGTAAAGGAGCACAACAAAAGCAGGAGCTGGTCCTCTTCGCAAGAGGCTTTTTATATTTCAAAAATATTTAAAGAAACCTAGCAGAAAGCCAAAAAAGGGAGTTGTATTTCTTTACTTTTAAGCAGGACTCCCACCTCCCACGAGGTGACTTGTGAGATACTGGCACATGTGTTGATATGAAACAGGCTTTATAGAGTAAGTATCTATGGTATGGACCCCATAGATGTATATGGTCCTAAACTTGCTGACATAACAGCAACTATTGCACTTGGCTCATTTTCTCCCTCTGCGCCTTTCTATTTTCTAAGCTTCCTTTAAAAATCTCTCTCCCTTCGTCTCTATCTTCCTCTATCTGCCAACTATCCAATTTGGGGTGTTTCCATCTGTACTTCTTTAGAGGGAATAGTCTGTGGTGGAGACAATGAGCCCAGGAAAGAGCAGGTACAGTCAAATGTGAACACAGGCATTCCAGCTAGGGCACCTCTAGGACATTAAATATAAATACTAAATAGGCTGGAGTACTAAAAAAAAAAAACCCAAACAACCCAGCAAGAAAACCCTGTAAAAAGAGACCGAACTACAAGAAACCAGTCCCATCGATTAGCTGATTAGTTTGCCAGTGAGTGATTAGTCAGAAAGACTGGAATTAGTCAGTGCAGCTCTGCCTCCCATGAATAAGATGTGGGGAGGACACCCTTTCCCACCCTCGGTGACAGATGATATCTGTTTTCTCCTGCGAGTTTGAATTTAAGAGCCACTGAAGCTCAGCAAGAGTATATTCTGGCTCAAATGAGCTGAAAATTGCATTCAATTTGAATTTCAAAACCAGAGGAGAAGGAGGAATGGGGGGGAGAGGGAGGGAGCTCAGCCGGACCCATCAAGCTAGGTCCCTCTTGCAGCAGGTCCAGCTGCACCCAGGCAGGCTGCGGAGCTGAAACCCAGGGCATGATGCAAAGGAAAGAGCATTGCTGGACAACAGCCCAGTCCCAGTTTAAAAATAAACGTTTCACTGCCAGGATCAAAGCAAACTCTGCTTTTATGTATATTACAAGCTATATGTTCAGAAGAAAAAGATTCTTCTGGTTACTTGAGCAGAGAGAGGCGGTCAGAAGGTAGGGCTGGCCAGACAGAGCGGGCTGCCAAGCTTTTCCACTGGAAAATCCTCAATAAAACAGACTAATCTGAAAGCACTTGCCATCCCCTCGGACAGAGCGCATGCACTGCTTGTATGCACTGAACTTGCCTGAACGTACAGTTCATTTAGGGTTACATTTTTTAGCATGGGGTAACATTTAATTTATGTCTTCGTGGGTGAAGGGAATATTTCCCCTTCCTTTTGTGCATTAAATTTACAGTTATATCTGATGACACTGAATGAAATGGAGTTACACCTGCAACCCAAATATATCCTGTAATTTGATGGCATGATAGCAGTTGGTCTCTTTAGTGCAACTGATAATGTCCAATATCCACTATAATAATGATAACATACCAAATCGAGAGATTCTTCAGCAAATTTCTTTCTGACTTCACTGTGCAATTTGACCTGAGGGTTTGGAGTGGTAATAAAATAATTACAATTAATCATGGGTAATAATTAATAACGTAAGGATTAAAATGTGTCCATTTATACATTCAGGGTCAGCATTTTCTATGTACCCTTGAGAGTGTTTTAGCTTCCCTTCCTAAACAGAACGCTTGCAATAGCACTTTTTAACCATAGTCCAGCCATCGGAGAAACTGGTTTTACTTTGTCGCGTGGTATTTGTTAGATGGCATTACGTTCATGGGTCCCTATTACACCCAATAACACATCCTCTGATGCAGCTTATATTTCAAAGCCCAATGATGTTATCACAAGGTTTCCCCACCCCCCTTTTTTTTTCCAACTAAGGAGTTTTTTCATTGAGAAATCAGTAAATTGTCAGCTTAATACTTGTATCTGATGTGAGTCTGGATCCAGCCCCAAAAGAAAAAAGTATATAATGTGAGGTCAATTTTCCTGGCTATTGCATCTCATGAAAGTTCCCAGGCTACAGAATTAAGCACAGAGTAATAGATAAACCTTAGCACGCTACTCCTTCAGCAGGCGCTTGATTCCCCTCTATGGCAAAAGACTGTATTACCACATGGAGTGAGCTAGCTTGCTGGTTTTAAGCTTTTCCCATCACCAAATAATTTTTTTACCTGTTCTTTTGGCAGATGAGACAATCTGAATGATCTCTAAATTCCACTTGCAAACTTTGCACCACACAGAAGAAAAGTTTCTAAATACTGTGGTATAAAAATGCACAATAAGGTGGAAAGCCCATTGCACATTCGTTGCACCCCAGCGTGCACCACGCTGGTCAGAAGAACTACTCAGGCTACAGGACAATCTGTAGATACCCAAATATGCACGCAGTGGTATGTCTCGCTTTGGCAGGCAATTTTTGAGAGTATTGTTTCAAGTTTCATTCTTGCACTGTCCTCTTCCTGCCTAGACTCTAATGCCTCAGAAACAATGAACTCACGACTCCACATCGCCCCTCTAAACGCTACAGTTTCCTCAGTACAGACCGCAGAGGTCCCTTTCTGGAAGGGAAGAGGAGAAATACACAGAACTGGCTCCATCACTCCATTTCTCAAAGAAAGCTTTCTTTGCAAATCAGATTATCTGCCATTACAAAGCTTACTTTACTGGAGATGATGCTCACTTTATGGGAGGGATAAGAGGACAATAAATATGCAAAATATATGGCATACTCCTGACAGATCAATCTTCATACTGGAGCTTCTAGATCTAACTTCACTAATAATACACAGTAAGAGTATTAGCCTGATGACAGCATCATATTAAATAGCTCTATGGCTTCCAGACCAGAGCCAAATCACGTTCAGTCCTCTCCAGCCCATCTGCACCTACTCATGTGGACATGCCCCTGATGGTGCTCTGCTCTCCCAGCCGGAAAGGCCCTGGCTGATCCCGCTATGGCCGTCGGCACACAAACTGCTCCGTGGCCTGAGCGCTGTTAGCGGGCAGCGAGAAACACCGAGCAAGCGTGGGTGACACAAGCATGGCATCAGAGGAAATACTTGACAATTTCTCCAAGGTATTGGACACTAGAGTAGTTCAACTGAATGGCATGCATGCCCACGTAACGCTGCAAGGTCAAGAAGACCTTATGCTATTTACTCACAGCTAGGTGAGTGCTGTTTTCATGCATTAAAATATTTTATCAGGATGAACTGTAGGACTTGCCTGTTTGGGAAAAAAAAAAGTAGTTCTCAATTTTTTTCTACAGACACCTGACCCTTTTATAGTTGAACATCACTTCTGCAATACTGGCGAAGTAACCTTACGGAACATCAATATACCTTACAAAGAAAACTTAGGACAGGTAACAATTTCACACAGAAGCCACCTTCCACAAACTTTTATTCAGCCCTTTAATTCACTGCTATCAAAACTGGGGAGTCATGAAGTCAGGTGGACTACAAACCAGAGTATGGATGCAAAACTCACTAGACACAAACTCCTCCACTATTTTCCGGTATACAGGATTTTGCACCAAAAATGTTCACACCAGGGCAATACTTGCTGTAATGACAGCAGAAAAAGACCACACTGCCTCACCAAGGCTAGATAAAAAAAGGAGAACATCAAAAAAATATTGTTGGGCTTTGTTGTTAATTGAGACCACTCTGGTTTGGAATAATGTAAAGGGCAAATTATGAAGGGTGCATCTTGAAAAATCACATCATAGAGCTATGGCAAATCCATGCTGTCCAGTGAAATGACTTATTCCATGGAAACAATGCTGCTGTCAGAGAGGGCATGATAAAGCCTGCAGACAACTAATAGGATGGAAACCACTGATCCACAAGTATCCTGAGAAGACCACAACCCCTGGCCAAGCGGAGAGAGAAGTGTCCCCAATGCCTTTCTTTCTTGGTACCCCTTCCAACTGCAGCCTCTTAAAGTCCATCCCTGATTGTTGCGGCGCAAGACTGTTGATGATTTATTAAGAGCTCTTAGCTCCACCAGACAGTTTACAATTAACAGCTTCTCCTTTTCTTAAATATAAATAAATACATAAATGAAATCAGAGCTGCTAAGTGCTAGGTGTACCCAAAGCTTCGATGACATCATCGGCAACTGCCAGTCACCCAGGCTGCAAAAATAAATAAGGGATGGGAGGGGAGACTGGGGGGGGGGAGTGGGGGCGAAATGCAGGGTATTTACTCAATCAGTACCTATTTTTGAATTTCCTTCAAGCTGGCTTGGACCAAGAGCCATCAATTATTTAAAAGAAGTAACATGATGCTTCCTTTGTTGAGGCAAATCTGCAAGCAGACCCCAAGAGAGAATAAAAAATGAATTAGGCAGAATTTATTAGTGCGCTTGAAGAAAACAGATTCAGCTATCAGAGCTGACTGTGGTTTTAAAAATAGTGTATTTCTGCCCATGAACAATAGTTTCTCTCTCCCTTACCCCACTAGATCCTCAATAATCCCACCTCTTCCCTCTCCTTATGCTTTTTTTTTTTTCTTTTTTGAAGAGGGCATAACGCTGAAAGAGGCATCAATCATTCCTTAAACTTCTTCCTTCTTTTCTGACTTGACTTGATGTATTGTCTTCATTTAAATTACAAATATACTAATCTAAAACAGTGTTTACCAAGCAGCATATTAAATGAAAGATGCAAGAAATTGCATCACTCACATTTTAAAAATGACTTTAGACTCAGGGACACATGAAAACAGGGAGACAGGCTGATCTGCCGTGGCTGCTATATTTCAATCCGAGGAAATGAGATTCAGTTCCCGTGGTTTTTTGTTCAGGACACACAGTCACCGGTAGCTGGTCCAGTCAAACTAATAGTACAAAACCCAGTATAAAATGCTGCCTTTGGCAGACCATCAATTGGGGTTTTTGTGATGCTCCAGGGTTGTGTAGAGCCAATGAGACCAAGGTCTCGTCTCGGTCTCTGGGTCTGCACCTGGTAAGGCAGAGAGTTCACACCTGAGAGCCACACCAGGGTGGCGAGCAGGGATGGTCACAGCAGAGGCTACTGCATGGACAGCAAGTAGTCTGAGGCCCATTCCAACCCAGCTGACAGCACTCGTCTGGAACTGTAACAGCAAAGGGAACACTCACAGGACAAGACAAAAAAAAAAGAAAAAAAAAGCACCACCCTCATTCAAAGGTTCCCTACTGCATGCCTCACACCAGGGAAACGATGCATTTAGATCCTTTTGGATGACCTTCCATGGCATCCAGCAGCAGGAAAGGGCAAACGCCATATTACGAAAACACTCAGCTTCACTGGGTGCGCGGCAGGAAAGGCAGTTCCCCTCCGGAGCGTCCCTCCTTCTGACGCAGGGGCTCCTTCCCTTCTTCCTCGGGGTGGCTGCCAGCTGCTGGGAAGCTCGACCGAGCCTTCCTTGCTTGTCCCTTTTCTCCTCACAGGAGGCAGGAGCAAAGGTTCAGGCGCTCACTGCGGTGCGGGGAGAGCGCTGGACGGTCACGGCCCAGCGGGGATGAGCCTCTGGAATGGGGTTTTAGCCTGCCTCCTTCTCCCCCTCTGCCAACCCGCAAACAAAACAGAGGTCATCACTTACTAGTTCCTGTGCTGGTGGGGCTCGACTAAAGCATACTTAAGGCCAAAAGCTAAATAAGTTTGATAAAAACTGCAAGCATGGCCTCGAGGAATATTTTCTCATGTTAAAGAAATTATTTATCAGTATAAGGCTGAAAGAAACTATAAACCTTTGGAAACAGAGGCTGTTACTTACTGGCTGGATATGTTTGTGTTTTCTTGGACTAGCTCACAAAAGGGACATTTTTGCAGCTATGACCTAGCGTCAGGCATAACGTGGATGCTAAAGGTCACCAGAAAAGCAGAGCGCCTGAAGACAGGCCTGCTGGGTGTCACGTTGCCCCTTTACATTTAGTAATACAGACCGAATGAAAACGAGAAACATTTAAACAATTGTATAGAGGTTTGGGGTTTTTTTAAAGAAAATAACTGTATTTGGTTGTGGGTGGTGCTGGCCAATGGTGCAGAGCAGTAAACCCAGATTACCAAAAGTGAGTGCTTGCAGTGGCACCATGGTGGCCCTCGCTTCTCCCTGTTTCTCGCACTGTGCTCTACAGGAGCCTCTGCACATGCAGTGGCTGGGTCTTGCTGTTGTGTGAGAGTTTGTGCAAAAGCAGTTCCCTCTTTCTCAGACATGTATTAAACCTGCCGTACCAATGCTGGCTCAGCCAATACCTATGTAGTGCTCTGAACAGATGCCCCAACCTTCTGAATGAACTCCAGGACCTGCAGTGCTCCAGGACCTGCTCTTCTCCAAAAGGCATCGCCTTCAGGCTCTTCTCTAAAAACTGTAACAACATTCTATACCAAGCACTTTGGTACACAAAAACCCTGCTGATCTCACAGATTTATTTAGTACCTCTGTGGGCCTTTTGCTAACCCAAACATGATTATGCATCACAAATCTAAATACATTCATGAATTTGCCTTTAAATAAATATTTTAAAGGTAGCATCAAGTTTCCCAGTATTCTACTTTCATACACAGCTGTTTCCTTTTTTAACTTCCACACTAGATGACTCTCTTCAGCAGAAGAAGGACTTCAAAAGACCTAACTCAAGCGAATGTAAAAGGCAAGCTGACACTGGGAGGTGCCAAGGCAACATCATTCCACTTCTCTTCCTCACCTCTTCCTCTCTGGATGGTAATTGCAAGATCCTGAATGCCAAACTTTGGAAAATATCCTTGCAGAGGTAGCATCTGCTCCCTTGGCATACTTCTTGAGCAGTTGTATTGGCAGCTTTAGGTTTGTGCAAGTCTATCATATGACAAGAGTGCAGATGGGTTGCCTTGGATGCTTTGTCTTGCTGGATGCCATTTTCCTTTTATTAATGTTTTATTCTAAGGAAACACATGTACAAATCTGTACGTGGAAGGTTACACATGCACACAATTTCACACCAGTGAGGGGGTTTTGCCTAACCTCTATCTAGATTTTTTACTACCATTTAGCTTGGATTCCTGCAAGGGCCCTGACTTTCATTGAAGTCAGTATGTGACATCAAGCAGATTAGGCCCTTACTGTGTGGATCTGCATTTCAACCAGCTATTCTTCCACAAAGCTAGAACTTTTCCCATCTGTGTTGATCTTTCCTCACAAATTAACACCTGAATCCTCAGAATATCAGACATGTAGGAAAGCTGCTTATTTTGAGTTAACTTCTGCTCCTACTGAAATCAATGGGAGTTTTGCCATTTGTACATCATTCAGATGAATAAATAACAGATCTATAACACAGTTGCCATATATACCAAGACTGGACTTTTTCTCTTGCTTTTTTAGTTTTATGTTCCTGACTTATCTCCTGCACACTAATCACACAGTCACAAATCTGAATATACATGGTTTGGGTTTTTTTAACTATAAAGAAAACTAGAGTTCAAATTAGCCAGTAAATCACAAATTGCTAGAGAAATAAAGTAAAGGATCCTGAGGGAAAAGGAGGAGAAGCCATCTAATTAAATTGGGGAATACAGAACAAAGAATTTTTTAAAAAGGAAATAGAAAATTAATAATAAATAAACTGAAGATAGTCTGAAAAGCATATTCCGAGCCTTCCTGAAAGATCTTGGTCTTGTTGTGAAAGTATTTGATAGAATGTTTCATTAACACAGTCTGAAATGACTTTAAAAGGTATTTTAAATGTAAAGCAGAAATGCAATACTTTTGAACCAATGTGCGCTCTCAGACCATGTTTTAATACACCAATTTGATACTTCCTGGACAGATAAAGACAAAGAGCTACAAAACCACAAGCGATATTTCCATTTATTTCAACATACTGTTCCAACAAAGCATAAAATACACTAAGTGGTGTCCAAAATAGGCAAAAATCTACCAACCTACAGTCACCTTCTCAGGAAAAAGCTTGAGAAGGCCACAACTTACATTAGGCAAGAGACACCAAACATGGGCTTTGGTGGACCAAAATAGAAAGTTAATTTCAGAATATAAAGCACTAAGTTAGAATTCCAGATATCAACTTCTAGAAACTATGAAAAATCATGAGAATCAACCTCTACTGTCATTTTGACCTGGACAGCAGAACGAGAACTTTTGCTCTAACCCCTCTTTACAATGGCAGCAGTCTCCTGGGTGTATTGTAAGGAACCAGGCTTGATAAAACTGAACAGGTTTTTATTACTCCTTTAAAACTTCTAAAAATAAACCCCAAACAAACAAAAGTTTATAAGTTTTGGCAAAAGAAAGAAGAGTAAGACCGTGAAGCAGTCAGGATGCAGTGAGACCTTTGGGATTTGGGCACAACCACAGGATTGAAAAAAAACCCGAAAAAAACAGAATCAACACATGCTTCTAGCCATGATTTCACAGGTACTTCCTGATCTTTGTGCTGGGTTACTCCTCTTCACCTTCTCTGTCCTGCTCACTGTCCTGCTGACACACAGCACCCCCTCTGAATCATCCCTGTTGTTCCCCATCTAAAAACATGCTCTTGACAGGAACAGAAAAGCTTAAAAGTCAAATTACAAGAATTTGAGGACTACAGAGAGGGGATCCTCTCATCTTTCTTAATCTGAGAGGAACCTGTGCTTCTCAGGTCAACATGGAACATTCACATCCTTCAGCTGTCACTCATCTCCAGTGAATAAGTACACTAAGGACCTAAACTTGTTTGAAAAAATAATAAAGTCAGTTTGACAGGAGTACTAAATAGTCTATGAGGGTGTAATTTGGCTCACGTGAATGAATAACTTCAACATCAGTTAAAGAGGAGAGAAGACCCTTTTAAAAGGGGGATACTATGGCATGACAGTAATATTCCAAGTAAGGGCATTTCATTTGGTACTCTGCTATGGTATTCATGCATCATATATCTAGATAAACCTATAATACATATATGCTTCTAATACAAAACATACACATAGGCACACATTCACATCATACAGACATCATAAACACATCCATCTTAGATAAAATACTTCACACTTTTCAGCATCTCCCGTGAGGCCCACAGAATCCAAAATATACAATGCTTATGTAAAGAATCATTAAAGGAAGTAATGATATTTAATTTAGAAATGAGGAAAATAAGGCAGGAAATAAATATGTCTGTACTTGAACAGCGATCCTCTAGGAGTGCTAAGGATAAAACCTGGAACTCTAAACCACAAAACGTCATCCTTGTTATACTCAGCATGTGTAATATAGCCAAAAATTACATAAACCCTTTTATGCCACAAGCTGCAAGTAAAAATGTCAGCATGAAAGGCTGTGAGAATAATTCATTTTGCAGTTCAGCAGGTTTTTTTTTTTTAGAAGTCGCACATTGGACAGACGGTTATATGCAACTGCCCGAAATTTTCTTTTTCAGACCCACAGTGCATAGGGCCTTCTCTTGACAATAGAGCTCAAGACCCCTGGGAAAGGAACAGGAACTGTATTTGTGTTCCTGATGTCCCAAGAGCCTGAAGCTACTGCCTGAAATGAGGCAGCAGTCAATCACAAACTTTTAAAAAGATGTAGCCTGTCAGATGTTCTTCTAAATTAGAATTATGGAAAAATTTCTACTAACTTTGCTAATACTTTCAGGATAGACAAAATTAGGTTGTGATAAACTTGTGATTCCTCTTGCTCCTTTTTTCTTTAAACAGTACAAATTTATGCCTACAATAGCTTGCTGTGTGTACTGCAGGAGGAGAGATGAAGCCATGAAGTGGCTGCCTATCACAGAGCCTTCAAGTTAAAGGAGGGCTTGGGGAAGTCAACAGTCCTGGCTGAAATTCCCAGATGTTTCAAAGATATGAGAAGACCTCTAGTGAAAATCCAGAAGTCTCTGAAAAAACAGGCAGGGAACAAAAATCAAAGACCATAATGAAGGACCAGGCATTATCCCTGTTTAATATTTTTATGCATAACACTCACATTATTATAAATGATAACAGCATGTATCTAATAATGCAAGCAAGCATTGCTTTTTAAGTTGTAATATTTGATAATCACAGAATTGTCGGGGTTGGAAGGGACCTCTAGAAATCATGAAGTCCAACCTCCCTGCCAAGCAGGTTCACCTAGGGCCCGTCACACAGGAATGCATCCAGTCGGGTTTTGAAAGTCTCCAGAGGTGGAGACTCCACATCTCTAGGCATCCTGTTCCAGTGCTCTGTCTCCCTCACTGTAAAGAAATTTTTCTTCATGCTGAGGTGGAACTTCCTGTGTTCCAGTTTATGTCCCTTGCCTCTTGTCCTATCACTTGGCACCAGCGAAAAGAGCCCGGCTCCATCTTCTTGACACCCACCCCTCAGGTATTTATACTCATTGATCAGATCTCTCAGCCTTCTGTTCTCCAGGCTGAACAGACCCAGGTCCCTCAGCCTTTCCTCAAAAGAGAGATGCTCCCTTCCCTTAATCATGCCTGCAGCCCTTTGTTGGACTCTCTCCAGTATTTCCCCATATCTCTTGAACTGGGAAGCCCTGAAGTGGTCACAATCATAGAATCATAGAACGGCATGGGTTGGAAGGGATCCCAAGGATCATAGAGTTCCAACTCCCCTGCCACAGGCAGGGCCACCAACCTCCAGGCCTGGATCTACACAAGGTTGCCCAGGGCCCCATCCAACCTGGTCTTGAACACCTCCAGGGACGGGGCATCCAACACAGTCCTCCAGAAGAAGCCTCACTGGGGGGGAACGCACTAAATACTTAAACCCTCTAGCACAAGGGAACTTAAAGTATTATTATTTGTACTCCCTGGCAAGTATAAATACACTGTAAGGTCTCTGCATTTTCATTTAGCATCAGAAACAGCTTTCCAGGGAGTTAGATGCTGCTGTGTCAATATCAATGTTGCTATTTATAGTGCTATAAACTACATTTTGAGTCATATTGGTAAAGTTAAGCTTAGGTAGCACTTCTAGCATTAATACCTTAATACAGAAATACTGCTATAAATGTAGTTTACAATTTGGAACATAAACACAAATTTAGTGTTACTAATAAATCACCTTCTGGATTGCATGGAAATACATTGCAACACACAATGGAGCAAAATGCAATGATAGAGATGTATTTAAATTTCCCATTTTTACACTGTCACTCAAAAACTTTTCTTCTTCCTTTTTTTTTCCAAGCTTATCGATCTCGCTGGCTTGTGATAGGATTTCAGTTGCTTCACTGAGCCATTTTTAGCTTTTGCTTCTCTTTTTAAAAGCTAAATCAGGGCTCAAATGTTTCAATCAATTTAGATTTTTCAATTAGAAAACAAAGTTAAAAGAAAATGCTAGGACATGATAAACTACCAAATTTTGGCCTCTGACTTTTTTGGTTGGGTTTTTTTCTTCTTCCTAACATCAATAGCAGCCTTTTAGGCAATAATATCCCTGATGTCTAGGGTTAGAATATTTTTCATAGCAAGATGACTCCATTAATTTTTACCAAGAGACACAGGATGAATTTACCAAGGACCGTTCATCAAGCAGCAACACACGTGGATAGGCAGTAACTCTTTGCACCTTCATAGCTGTGAACTTTGGCAACACCCCACAGCAGCTCTGTGATTGCAGTGGAGAAAGGTATGAAACGTGTGACCTTTTACAACACTCCACAATACAGAAAGGTGTTGGAGACCTTTGAGAGATCCAGAGAACTCCAATCACAAAAAAAAATCCATCACAGTCCCAGATAAAGACTGATGTCCACTATTTGAACAGATTAAGCCCTTTAAAAGGGTATTTCAAAAGTGAGAGGCTGCTCCAATGCAAATCAGCATCAACAGAAACTAAGGAGTTGCTATGGGGGCAATTCAGATCATTTGAATCCTACCTAGGTGTATAGACTTAGGTATAGAGAAATTAGAGTAGCAGCTTGTGCTTCTCCTCAGGTTTAACAACAGTTGTTAATTTGATCAGTCATACCCTGGATCATAGGATCACATTTAGCCCGACTTAGTGACATGTTTTATTTTCAGGATAGAGATACACTATGCTTAAGCATAGCCTGTAAAAGAGGTATGAAAGGATACATAAGTTCAAGGGAAATGTTTTGCAATGATTAATTTACTCATGTGAGAAGAGTATTTGGAGAATTTGTCAGAAGATACTAAAACATGGTTAAACCCCATTTTCTTAATGCGACTTTATTGCCGCCTTCTTTCTCTTCTTCAAATTTAAGCTATACATATATATATATATGGTTTTTAGGTCCACAATAGACAGTCACTGACAAAACAGCTTGTAAGAGATAATCAGTAGACCTGAATAGTTGGGGTGATTGTCTGATTATTTAATCAAAACTGGTTTTAGGCACTTCATTAGGGTTTTAATGGCAAGTGGCATCAAGCAATTAATTAGAAAAACCTGCAGACACTGGAAACCTCATCCTGAAACACTTGTACCCTGCACACATGCAATCCTTCCAACCACACAGCAAGAGGAAGTGCAGGCTGTTGTGCTTTATCATGGCTACGAAGCAGCTCAACCTGCATCATTTAGGAACTGGTGGATCTCATAACTAATTGCCAGTATTGCCAGTATTGCAAGGGATTGCAGAGAGAGTAAGCAGCAGTCACACCCTGACACAATTTAATGTAAATACTCAGGTGATGTACGAGCTGTGCAGCCATGGTCATGGATCTCTGAGTGGTTGGAACCTCACCATCATGTTTCCCTTTCTGTGGAGGGGCCATTTGGGGTGGAATAATCTTTTCAATACCACAGAGATTTATTCTTAGTGCTGGCAATAAGATTTGTGTTAACATCATTACTGCTACTTCCATTGTCATAGTTGTAACCAGCAATGGACACAATGGCAGGCAGAGGGAAGTAAAGCAGCTAGAGAGCCCTTTTTTTTAACTGGGAAAAAGGAAAAAGATGGCAATCCTTTCCTAAACAGAGGCCAAAACTAATTCGGGATATTTTTTATGTGCTGCTTATTTACTAGAAACTAATTTTTCTCCTTAATGTAGTCACAGAAGATCTGCATGAATACAGAGATAAAGTGAGGTCTTTAGAAACAGGATAAGGCCCTTAGGGCTTGCACCCCCTTATTCCCAGAAAGAGCTGGGTCTTGCACTTACTCCTCCCAAAGCTGAGGTTTTTGCATTTCCCATCCTTAGTGCAGGCATGAGCGTTTATTATGATAAACATTTATTTTAAGAACAATAAGGAAGTGATGAATTGGCCACTTGCAGTTTTCTTGACAGCAAGGTGAAATGGTAGCTGTGGTGACCAGGGGATGTCCTGGTTCCTCCTTGCAGAAAGGTATTCAGCGCACGTAATAATTATTCATCCATCTCGTTCACACTAAAGGCATCGGCAATGCAATTTTAGCCTGATAATCAAGACCATATGACAAAAACCAAGGCCATTAGGGACCAATTTCAAGTATTCTCTGCAAGACAATGATTTTCCAACTGCACTTACATATGCTGAATAGTTACTTCTGCACGACCGCACCTGCTCTCATTTAAGTAACCCTCCATCCTCTCCCCTTTTTCCTACCCCTTCTTTTCTTGTAATGCAGACAAGGAAAGTTTCAAAGGACTGCTGGATTCTTCCTAGAAACAGATTTGATTTATTTATATTTCTAGCCAGCCACATGCTGTGAGCAAATAAAAATCTGGCAAATGTAAAAGTTAGTTTGTGCTAATGTCAGATCAAATTCTACCCTCAACAGACTTCGTGGGGCTGCATTAATGTAAATGAGAGCAGAATTTGGCCCAACGCTTTCATTCACTTCTGATACATATTCAAATTAAATGAATATTTTGGACAATCTCTTCCTCCCCCTACATATACATGCATAATTCTGTCTCTCTTAGATTCTAATCTCAGTTAGTGTTGAGTTCATGTGAGCTTTTTTCTGGGTTTATGCTAGTGCTACACATCTGAATGAGATGCAACAGGACTGTTTGTTTGAGTAAAACAAGCAGGATAAGGCTCTTGGTCTCTGAGTCAAGTCTGCCCTACTGTAATAATTTTGCCTCTTACTTACTTTCTGATTATTTCTGACCATTTCAGTACCATTTCAGTATCGATGACATAATAATGTGGCCTTTGAAAAGACTGGTGTCACTGTAGATCAGAGTCCCATAAGGCTAAAGGCTTCAGTTGCCAGAGGGAAAAAAATGCCAAAATTGTTTTAAAATTATACAGAGTATAACTGAAAAACTCTAGCATCTTTTAATTTTAAGGGTCCTAAGGAAGTGAATAGACCTTCAAGCTTTTCCAGACATAACTCAAATATTAAAAGCAATAATAAGCTCTATTACTAATGATGTAACAATCTTTTCTGGCAGAAGACTAGAACCTATAAAGTTAGTGAGTAAGAAGTAAAAAAGTCAAGACTGTATCAGGAAATGACCCTGTAATAATGCATCCTAGAACCTCGTCCTGTAAACCTTTATTTGCATGAGTGATCCTGTCTCACATAAGAAGTGCTATGGACTTCGATGGGCAATTCGTACAAGTGAAAATTATTCATGAATTTAAAAAAGAGAGTATAGGATCAGCTTCTAGCCTTCTTTTCTCTGTCAGTGATCAATCTTCTTGCTACAACCGCTCCTTTTCAGACTTAAAAATAATCATATAAAAAAAATAGTAAGAATCTTATGAGAACTGAAATACAGTTGGATTTCTCAACACAAAGATTTGGTCTACTAACTCATTATTAGAATGAGGAGAAACACTGCTAGACCATGTTCTTGCTCATATGTATTCTAGACTTGATTTTTAGTTGTACCCTGTAATAATTTAGGGCAGTGACATCAGAAGGATCAATGCAGCTGCATCCTAGTATTGAATTAATCTCAGAGTACTGTTGGTGTCTTCTGGAAACTATAGTACTGAATCCAAAAAAGGAGAATCTTGGTTTGCTAGAAATACACCTGATTTTTGATGGACAATTGTCTCAGTGCCCAATAAGAATGACTATTTGATTTTTTAAATACTTAACTACTGGCACATTCTCCTTCTGTAGCGATCAGGCATACTATCACCCAGGTCCAGGATCTTGTTAATTCTTGGGAATAACATGAGAGCTGAGAAGCAAAAGACAATTCAAGAGAAGGAATACTACAGCCCTGTACCAGTCCCCATAGACACACAAAAAAAGCAAGTCATATCTCAAAGCATAAAAAAACAGAATATCCCAAGGATAATTAAGGATGAGATGTGGTTTCCCAAATTTCAGGTCTTAGTGAAATGCTTACAACCCCTCTACCACACAGTTTTCAGCCATGGCTTCAAAACAAAATTTATGTAGGTGGCATATTTGCAGTATGCTTCACAGACACAATTTTCTACTTCCCAGCAAATACCAATATCGTTAAACTTCATTTAAATGTCGTAATTCAATTGAACCTAGAGGTCACTGACACCTCAGTAATTTCTATTTAAAACCGTTCAGCCAAAAATAAACAAACAAAAACAAAACTGGAGCAGAATCTTCTCTGGAGATTATCCTCATTTTAAAAGAAATTACCCTGCCTGACTTTTTATAAGATAATTATTGCAATTGTTTTGCCTAATGAATATTGTTTGAGTATTATAATGCCATGCTGTGCATTTTGAATGAGGAACAATTAACAGAGCTTTGTTCTCTTGACTTCCCAGGACACAGCTGAAAAGAAAGCCTGGCCCTAAAGATTTGTTTTTTCTGGCTAACCAACACCTCACACATAGCAGAGGTAGGATTCAAAGACACTACTCCGAACAATTCAAACAAGGAACATACTGCTCATAGAGATGGATCTGATGGTTTCATCCCCTACCTGCTCCTGCCAATCCAAAAGATGCAGGAAAAGGAAAGCTTTTGCTTCTAAAGACTTTGGGGCTTGATCAGAGAACAAGAGTTTTGCATACTTCATTCCCCAGCCTTCAGTGGGATTATGCAGGGTTGATTTCAGTGCACACAAGAGAAGATCAATTTATGATATTTCAGTTTTCGGCGAGGTAACAAAACTGATCTTTATCAGTTTCCATACAGACTGCTGGGGCAGGGTTCTAATTTCAATTACACTGACATACAAGATAAGCAATGCCCTTCTCTTGTACTTAGGGATGCACCTACAACACATGGGAACATCTGACCTTATTCTTCCTGTGTCTCCGTCCTTCAGAAACTCCTCTCCTGCTCATGGTTGGACACAGCCATTTGACTGGGTTAGAAAAAAGGATACTTGAAGAATCGTGAGCAATTGTACCTTGGGACAACTGTGTACCACCCTGTGAGCCTCGATCTTACAGAGGATTTAAGTACCGAGAGGAAAATAACTCATGGTACAAGGAAAACTGAAATTAAAGATGTCCCTAAATTATGGAAAGGAACAATACCTGGTGTTTCCCTCAATCACATCCTAAAACGAGTCCCTGGAAGAGGTGTGCTGTGTTGGAGGAACAGACCCAAACCACCTGGGGACTGATCCTCCTACACCCACACCTCTCAGCGCTGATGGACCCCAGTGCCCATCACCAGCAGAATCAAGGAGGAGATCTGACCAAGTCTGTGAAATAATCAAATAATGCTTTCCCCTGTAATCCCCTTTCCACACTTGAAGTTAGTTACAGCTCAGGACGGGAGTATTCCACAGCTCCACCTCTAAAGATGAATTGCCAGGTCACTGGCATATGGGTAGGGGCACTGTGCCGCTTGCTAAAAGGAAGGTTTATCTTCAGGTGTCCTACTGTAGAAGTTCTCAGCCAACAGCAAAGCCAGTGGACTCAAGCACCTCCTCACAAAATTTGACTGCTGGCTGTCCATTACTATACAAATCAAGAATAATGTCATGTGGCCATGGCCACATGTCTCACCTTAATAAAACTAAGAACCACGGCACCTTTCAGATTTACTCTTTCTCGCCTAGAAAATAACAGCAAGCTAAGCTTGTCAGTTTGTCACCATTTTCCAGCTCTGCATTTGCAAAAGAAATAACACTGGCAGGGAAATAATACAAAAATGTATCACACACACAGGCTGCAGGAAGATATAATGTTCTTTTACATATTTGATATAGAGCCTAAATTAAGCTGCAGAAAAGGGGCCATGAATCTTCACAGCCTCATTATCAAGCCTCCCTAAACCTCAAATACAGGAAAATACATTTCATAAACAAAGACCCAATAGGATTTTAATAGTACAATAAATTTCACTGACGTTCACCACTAATCACATTTCAAAATATATTTTTAAAAACAAAGTTCATGCAACACAAAACCAGATTTGGAAAAGAAGAGTAAGATAAGCATGCATTATGCCTGTTCCACTTACTGTAGCCCATGTTTGACTGAAATCACTTTTAACAGGGTTGGATGTAATTGCATAGCAGTAAACACAAAAACTCTCCCTCACCCCTCTTTTACTTTCTGGGGACATGGGCTCAGACCACAACCCTATTCACAGATACAAACATTCTGGTTTTGCTATAAGCTGAGCCAGAAAAGGGGCTCAGATGCTCTCTCCCATCACTACACAACAAAACAAAACTATCTCCATAATCTTCCTTAGTGTTGTCTCTCTTCTCACCAAGCAGCCAGGTGCTGCCTTTCACTTCCAATCACAATTCGCTCATTGTCCACTACTGAGAAAGCAAGTGCCCCTTTAACTCTTTGGTGCAGCTCCTAACAAAGTAAAAGCTTTAAGTCATTTTTAGAGATAATTAAGTACTTTTCAAGTTGTGGGATGTTTTTACCCATGTTTCGAACAGTCCTAGAGATGGTGAATTTATATGATGTTTCTAAGATCCGGAGGGAGAGGGGTTTTCTTGGGATTTTGTTTTTTAACAGTTTTGATGTAACTGAAACTTGGTGCAGGTGAAAGGCTGCCAGCCAGCCATGAAGGATGGGGTGACTTGGAAAGAAATTAAAAACATGGGTGGGACTCAAGTTGCGCCTTATGCACGGTAACCCCAAACCAATGAGCCTTAGCTGAGACCACTCCAATGGGTAGGGATGTAGTCAGGTCTCTGCACAATGCTGCAGTTGCGCCTCGCTAAAGGTACCTTTTCACGGCACTTCTTCCGCCTGCTTGAATTGTTATACTGGCACCTGACATCAGAGCATCTAAGTGCTGTCAAAACTGGAATAAGCTCACCAGCTCATCTGACTAAACCCATTGAGGGCCTTCAGACAGTAATACCATTATTGACCTGGGTTGAATTCAAATGCATTTGGAGTGCTTGATATTTATCCAAATTATGCCCATTGAAAAATCCCTGGCAGAATACAGATAACATCAGATTAAAATGTATCATTATAATTACTTCAAAGAGATGTCTGGTATAGAAATAATTAGGTTAGTAAATATTTTTAATTAAATTATGAATTTTAAATTGTGTTAAAACTAAAACTTGCATCTATGGACATCACAACAAAACTACAAATCTGAAGAATTCAGGGCCTGACTATGAATATTTGCATTAATCTAATATAGTCATTATACGATTAACTTCAGTGATGTAATTCCAAATTTACACAAGCACAATTAGAGCCAGATCCAAGATTCAGCAGATCAATACAGATCTTTCCGGAGGCTGCAGTAGGCATGATAAGGTCCTGAGAAAAGAACTGGAGCGCTAGTACCATCTCACCTCATACGACTTCTCCCAGCTTGATCTTTCCATCCCTAAAATAACGTTTGTGCTAAGAGCTGTCATTCACCTAATAGCAAACATGAAAACACAGGTATGGAACTGAGCGGAGATGAGAAAATCAAATTAACAACAGGCATCCTTTTAAAAGTCTTTGGTAAGAAATATTAAAAAAAAATGAGAGAATCTCCTGTACTTTTGTCCCACTACTGCCTTTCACTGAGACTTCATAAGAAATGAGCTGTGTAATATAGACAGGGAAAGAGCAAAAGTGGATAAACAAAAACAATTACGCCAGTAGTATTGGCCAGGACTTTTAAAATGACACATTCCTCTCCAATCAATTGAATGGATTCTTTCTGCTAATGTATGAAAAATATGAATGTGTTTGAAATACCAAACTGCTTAAGACTGCAATTTACATTTCTAATCCTCTTTTCTTTAAACAGTTTGACACCTTGAACATAAAGCTATGTTTTACACATGCTCTCCTCTTTTAATTGAAATCACATCTCGGGTCGAGATCACCACTTTCCTCCTGCTTCTCTACCCTCTTCTTGCCCGAAGGCCCGTAACTTGTGAATTATTTAACAATCATATTTGCTGCTGAAAATTGATTTCTGAGAGAATCCATATTGATTGAGATATGTGAGATTAATGAGTTTGAGGTTAAGGTGTTTAGGTATCATTATCTCTGATAGTCCTGAACTAGGATCTACATATTTTTGTGTCTCTTGTCGATACTCAGTTTTATTTTATATCTCTGCTTCAAGTTTGTGCTACATATTCAAATGAAGAGCTAGGATGAATAAACATTTTATCCAGTGTCTGAAGGATCTATAGTAGTCTCCCAGATGTATCTTTCTTGTGAAATGCCACGGCATGAAGGGGACACAAGCAAAGCTTTACCAAATTTTCATTTGAGCTGGCAGCAGAAATAAGTAGCTGGTACGAACCGATAACTTCCACTTGAGAAAAAGTTATTTATGGAAGTCGAAGACCTCCCTCAATGGGTGAGACTTCTGTGAATGTTGGAGTGCTTATGCTGACAACTTTAATTAGCTCAGGCCTCTTCCTGAGCTTCCATGGCATGGGGCAAAGCTCTGCAGAACTGCAGCTAGTGCATGCGGTGCCTTGCTTGGAGCTGCATGGCAGCATGTGCAGCACTGACACCTATGGGGAATCCACTCCCACAGCCCCCTGCTTTCCTCCACTTACATTCAAGGGGCGGCTGGTGAGCAGCCTGGTCTGCCATTGAACATGCTGCTCATCCTTCTGCTCCACAGGCTTTTTTGGACATGCTGAGATACAAGGAACTCATGTGACGTGTACCTGCACGGCACCCTAGGAGCCTTACCGCTAGCCTCCAGTTGACTTGCTGCCTTTGCACAGTGAAAATCAGGTCCTCAGCACCCTCCCTACTTGCATGGGTAAGAGGTGCTTTTAACTGGCTGATCCCCACAGCTAAATGGGAAATAATCTACAGAACCAGAGCATGACTATATAATCTCTCTAAGAAAAAAAGCCTGATATTTAAAAATCAGACATCAACTGAAGCAGTCTCCAACAGAAGCAAATTTCAGACAGCTTGAAGACCACTAAATTAATGGCTTCATTTTCCCCTCAAAATGAGGTAAAAATTAACTTGCCATACTGTTGACCTGTGTCTTTACGAAGAAGTTACCTTGGATGCCCAGTGTTCCCATTCAGTTCACAAAAGCCTTCAGGTTTCTTACATGGAGGAGACCAAAAAGTAGCTTGGGTAAGTTAATACACATGTGGCCTACACCCCTGGATTTCTGTGCCATGTCCAAACCCCAGGAGTCAGTACAGAGGAGACCTCAAAATGCTGCAGTAGGAACCTTTTGGGTTTGGCAGTGACATGACTGGGATGCCCTTGCACTGCTCAAAGCTTGATAAACCTACGCTTCCATACCCGACTCAAAGACCCTACTCCAGGCTTTGTATTTTTGTAAATCACTCTTCTTCTCTATAACCACTCTTGGTCACAAAAAAAAATCCAAAACAAGCAAACAACAACAAAAGCCTCCAGAGTGTTTGACCTTGGAGTTAGACCCCCTTTTGGGGTAGCTTTGAAATCAGCTGTATGTATGATTAAAAAAAAAAAGACAGTTCTTTAAACGACCCAGCTGGAAAGCGATATTTTTGGTCAATGATCTATTTTTATTTTTGCTCTGCTGTTTCTCATGAAGCCTGATGACAAAGACCTGTCCTTCAAAGCCAGTCTATGGTTTCTCAATTACCATTTTCAATTACTTTCTTGAGGTGAAGTCCACTACAGTTTTCTTGTCAGATAGATTTTTGTGAGCAGGGGCTCTATTAGAGGAAGTGCAATACTTTCTCGCTTAGTTTTGCTTGTCTTTTCATAAGGAGAGAAACACAATACACATTTACAAAGATTCTTTAAGAAAAATCTCTAAAAGTTAAAATAAGAACTTTGGACAGCATTACAGTATTTAAGACACGTGTTTAAACTGTTGACTATATCCATTTTAGTTAACAAATTTATTTTATGTCACTCTTAATCAGTAGAGGTATATTTTTGTTACTATTATTGATTTTGCAGCCATGCCAGTTAATGCTATTATCTTGGATAGTACATTCTGAACAGTTACCCTTACAGACATTTTAAATAAAAACAAACATCAATTGGGAACTCCAAATGAAATCAGATCACTTTATGAACCTGAAAGAACCTTCATACTGTACCACGTAGTCTTCTTTGAATGACCTGTCATTTTACCCAACTTTGGTGATAGACAGAATAAGCTTGTCAAAACTACAGGGGAAGTGGGTATATGCTTTTCTTTAAACAGATAAAATTGGCATACTGATTTCTCTAATTAATCCTTTTTAAGTGAGGAACCAAAAGTTCTCATGATAGATAGTTAAAGACTCTCAGATACCACGACGGGAAACATGATCTAAACTTGAAGATGGGTATACAGGCTTCCTCTGTGTTAAGATAAATTAGCTATGCCTGGCCTAAACTTAATCACATTTTCGTCATCAAGATGAAACAATAGATAGCTCCTCAGACTGAACTTTTATTCAGCAAAGAGACGCTGAATAACTGATACCATAATGTTAGACTCATGGAAACTCGGGACTATACAGGATCACATTTATCTGGAGGGTGGGTATTGCTGCTGTTACCTACCTGCACTTTGATGCTGTGCTGTAAATCTCTACTCCTCCAGCCCCTCCAAACTGCTTTGTTCTGAACACAGACGGCCTCTCACAACAAGGTAGCCTGCAGTCTCCTGCTGGTAAAAACACTTAGGCAGTAGGAAAGTCCATCAGTTTCAGCTCAATCCCCACAGCCTGGAGATAGTTTGGCAAAGCATCAGTCTAAAGCCATACAGGGTTAGACAGTTTTCACCTGACTAGTAAGCATCCAAGCTGCCTTTGCTATTCCCTCACCCCGAAAGCTTACAAGCAGGGGGGATGCCCTTTGAAAACCTCAGCTTTCACAGGTCAGCACTCTCAAGAGACTCTAACTTTAAGATACTTGGGGCTCTATATGTTAGAACTCTGTTAATTATGGGTTCAGTTAACAAGCTCACACACATGCCTTATTGGGTAAAGAACATCTCATCTGAATAAAGACTGGAGGAGCAATGGTAAATTTGTAGGTCAATCTGCTAGCTACCCAAGCTCCTTTTTAACACAAGGAATTTGGGGTGTTTTTCCTCAAGAGCGGGCTAAGTTTAACTAAATTTTTTAATTCATTATTATTTCTCCTTTTTGATCAAAGAAAGAGGAAGAAAACAAAAAGCAAACAAAAAAAATCCGCTCTCAGCTCTTTACCTCTGCCTTAAACACATGAGATTTCTTAGGTTTTTAAAAATTATTTTCTGATCTCCTAGTCTTTTCTTTCCCTAATATTAGTTTAATCATAGAGGAACACCCTAGAGCAGATCACGGTTCAGTATTCTAGATTACTAATTCTGTGCGAATGTGTGCAGGACGTTAAATTCTTTCTTATACAGAAATAATGCAAATTTGTATATAAACTCAGAAGCCTTACAAGATAGCCATGCTCTCATGAAGAGATCATCCTTTCTCCTCAGGTCAGGATGAAGGCAATGTCTGTATTACAACACAAGGAACAAAGAATGGCTGTTTTCTCAGTGCTCGCTTCACAGTAGGATGGGACGAATTAATAAATGGGAAAGTGAAAGTAGGCAGTGTTATTTGTTGAGCTAATTAAGATATGTGGCAGAAAAAACATGTGGAAAGGCAATTTCTGGATTTTGTATAGCTAGACAGTTTTATTAGTCAACATTACACCTTTTCGTTTAGCCAGTGGCAACATTTTTGGAGGATATGGGCTCCTCAATTAATCTTTTAAAGTCTGATTTTGATTTATGTCAGAAGAAAGCTGGGGAAAAAAACCCAGACGTGTATTTAAAAAAAAATAAACCCAAACAAAAAACCAAGAGCTTGTTCCCTTTAGTTTCTGGTTACAAAATAAGTGCATTGATTTGATCTTTTAAACATGTTCCTATATCCTCTCCATTTCATCTATTACTGAAGGAGGTAGGGAAGTGCATCTAAATGTCTGTTCCATTTAATTCTCCACAGATTTAAAATGCAAGGAAATTCTCACAAAGCAAAAGCGTTGGTCTAAAAGTCTTGTACATCAGCACATAGGAAGTCTGTGGCAGGAGCCAAGAATAGAGCCCTTCTCTTCCAAGCTCCCATCCACTGCATTAATCAATGAGCACAATGCTAACGAAGCTTTGAAAGAATGGGTTCTGAGAAGACTTTCCTCAATATTATGACATCAAGCCCCCAGAGACCACTCAGTTGAGTATCTTTGCTTTTCTCCAATAGAAATGCTCAGTTTTCTACGAGAAAGCCAAGGAGATATTAGTTTGGGTGGCTTTTTGGTCTGGATTTTAGAGATGGGACATACCTCACATTTGAAGCTAGTAATAGCTTCAACAAAAGTAGATCTTGTTTAAAGGGTGGCAAATTTGGTGAGACAAATTGTCCCAAACCTAGAAAAAACATTGTTTGAATCCTTTTTCACAAAAACGAATTTATGACCCAAATACCCCGGAAGCCTCTCAGATCTCTCAGCCTGTACACCCATGCAGTGACAAGTATTTCAAGATCTGTCCGATGTGAACCCTGATGTGTATTAAAATGGTGGATTTTCCTTAGCGCCTCCACAGCACACCTGGCTGCTCATCCGGCATCACAGCACTGTGAGTGGCCAGGAAGCTCTGCTAAAGGGCCCGTAATACATGCTACAGCAACATCTGAAGCAGAGGACAAACATCCAACAATTTACTGCAGTTCTGATCTCAAAGTACCACCCTGCTCATTTTCACACTCACACTACCCATGCTAAGAACAGTAAGTACTCTCACCCTCCTTCTCCTGGTGCACAAACACGCCTGAACCGACCAGCTCACGCCACCACAACAGCACCATCCCTCGCTACCAGCACATGTTTAATTGCCATTACAGGCCAGTTCTGTCTGTCAGCACCTCGGTCACACCCTACCAAAACCATTCCTTTCTTATTACCAGCTGCCCAGGTCTGCTCTGCAGCAGAAGCCCAACCGTGATGCCTGGCGTGCTCTTCCCTGCAGAGAGGGATGGGTTTGGGCACAGGGATGCAAAGTAAAGGAGAGGGATGATCTTGGCTGGGGATGTTAAATAAACAATTTTTTCTTACAACAAACCCTGGCACCTGTTCTCATCATGTCACGGCCCGTGATGACTTACCGTCTACCAAGCATGACCAAGCGATTAGTGGAGCCATGTCGGTGTATCTCAACAGTAATGGGTGCTCTCTTTCCATTTGCCTTCTATTGAAATCTAAGCGCTCCATTGGCCTGTGCATTTTCAGCTTGATGAATTCATTATTCCCCACCTTTTTTTTTTTTCTCTCCCCTCTCCCTTCCCTTCCTTTCTCAGGCAAGCACTTTCCCAAAAAGCTGAGGGACTGTTCTGGCTTCTCCCTCTCTATGAGGGCTTGGGGTATTTTCGCCCCTCTCTTTCTAGGCAGATGTCAGAAAATGTTGCACTGACTCTTCTGTTTCAAAGAGCATTTCAGTATACATTTGGATCTATGTATATTAGACAGCAAACAATCATGACACTTGGCTTATTTATTTATTTATGTGGAAGAGAAAACATGCAGTTGTCTAACATCCTTCAACTAATGATATCAGGGAAAATACATTTTCAAATTCAGAGGCAAGGAAAGCATTCAATTCATATTCCCCAGCAAACAAATGACACCACATAAATAAAATACAAAACTATTCAACTGTCATTAAAAATGTGACAGTCTTCCAAAGTAGGAAATTCAACAATGGGGTTGTTGCATTTTGTCTTTAAATATTTACGTGGTCTAGAGATAGGCTTTGACTACCCTAAGTTTGAGTTTTCTTGGAGTTGCTCTCTTGCCCTCCTCAAAGTCGTGACTAGTCGAACAGAAGGGACTTTGGCCATTTGTCTGGCACTTCTAGGTGTCCAGAGGCTATTTTAGAGCACAACAGGTCCAGTACACTCATGATACTTATTGTTATAAAGCCCATAAAAAAATCAAAGGCACATTATATAGGAACCAAAGAATAAATTGCTTTTAACAGACACAAGTTTAGCAGCACCTCTGTGCTGCAGTCCAGGAGACAGAGCAACAGAGCAACATCTGAGCCTGGAGTTTAGTTCTACTGTGACAGGTTTCACCTTCCTGCCTCTGTTTCCTCCATAAAACAAGGGTAACCTTTTTCCATCTTAAAATGAAGCTCTCATTATCAGTTTGAACAGGAGAAGAGCTTGCAGAAGTTTCTTGGATGAGGTCCCTATTACACCAGGCGCTGCACCAACACAGAACCACGTGCTATTATAATGTGGGAGTGGCGTGCTATTAATACTACATTAGGACATTTTGAAATTATGAAGCAGAAGAGCTATTTTAACATTCTTATTTGTTTTTTCCATTTAAAAAAGAATGAAATTTGAACAAGTAGGTAAGGCAGCTATTTGCAGAATGCCAAGACATCCTTCTGGCTCCACAAATACACAAACGCTGTGCCGGTTGCCCCACAGGATAAAGGAGAGGTACCCAGCAATGCCAGGTTCTTTTACTGACTCTACACTGACTATACCTGTAACCCTTTCCAAACCAGTTCATTTCACTGGGGTTCAACTTATTTATCACTCAAGCTGATACAGTATATCACAGGGACATAATATGGTTCAATTAAAGAAGACCCAGCCTAGAGAGATTTTAACTGGGTTTGAGGGCAGGAGTGATTATTGCACTTGATAGACTTGGGAAGTGAGGGGAAATTATAATTTATTATTTATGTGCAAATTTGACATTATTGTTAACATATATTCCCCCAGAGCCTTGGATGGACATATTTTGGAAAAAATCAAATCAATAAGTGATTTAATATCTGTCAAGTGCTTTGGGATCTTTATTTGAAACAAGCGTTAGAAGAGCAGTACCTTACTCCCAACTCCTCGATGTGCAAGCATGGCTTCTATTAATACCAGAACCCTTTGGAACCATTAGAGTTTATCAGCTAAATACATATTTTGGCACATTAACTAATTTTTGATTACCCAATTAGACTTTAACAGCTCCATCTATCATGTAAATTTTTCTTAATGTGCAGATTATGGACCCAATAGAACTTAATGGAGCACCTTACAGTGTTCTGAGTCGATGCAGCTGGCACATGGACACCAAGGAAAGTGTTTTCCTACAAAGTGGGAATTACACATGTATCTGCCCACATTGCTAATGGGTGTCATGGACTAAGTCATCCCTGGGCATCGAGACAAAACAGAGACCCAAATGTGATCCAATTTATACCATTTTGTATGCTGGCTCTCATACACCTCCACTTTGGCCATTCTATATCAAAAGTACATCTCCTACAGTCAACTAACTCACAACTGCACAGATCAAAAGCCAGGGCAGTTAGATCTATACCTAAGCTACAGTAAACCACAATAGCCATGAACAGGCTATGCAGTGGGCAGCCGTAGCCATGAGAAGCTGCTAGCAAAGTCTGCTTCCCTGCGGCTACATTTGGCATGCAGAGATGTGCTGGAGACAGTGTCTCCATGCCATGTGCTGCCAGGCAGGCTCTCTCCCACCCCTCTGTCTCTCAGAAGACAACATGTGGGCTGAACTCAGCACCACATCAGGACACTTCTTTTCCCTCTAGCATAAGTACTGTGCCATTTATCTTGTTGAGCGCTCCACAGTATGCCGTCCCAGCTCACATCCCATTCCCCACGCTCTTTGCCACTACGTGCCTCTGGGATGGAACGGACTACTCATTTCCTGGTGAAGACGTGGACACTAAAGAACCACTGGAAGAAGATTACTCAGATCACTGGGACAACTACCAAGTAGATAGCTAGAAGAAAGCAGTTGGCACAGAGAAAATATTCAAGTAGCAAATCTGCATCCCTTCACCCAGAGGCTTAACGCACGGTATGGGTTTAACGCTAAACACGTTTGGCACAAGACTGAATACAGAATGAGTAAATAATAACTGTTAGAAATGAAATGTAGAGCTATAGTATATGTTCTGCCTCGCTAGCTTTACACCTAGACCTGCCAAAATCTTCAGCTACATGTGTAACAAACAGGGGGATCTTGCTGGGCTGTCTCCTCTGCTGAAAAGAGATCAAACCACTGTCGTTAGAAGTACGGCAGAATAAAACCAAAGAGAAATAAAGAAAAGCTACATTCATATACACAAGAAAAATATTTTCCATGTCAAGCATTTATAAAATAATCTAATGCACCATTAATTGATTGAATTATTTTTTTAATCGCTCATTTCCCTTAGCCTGTACAGTGAAGCTAGTTCCAGTTAGTTTCACTTTCTTTCTCTGCCTCTTCCTCACACGCTGCAAGCACAACACTGGAATTTTTTTATATCATGAAAATACTTCAGTTAACATTCCTTTCCTATAAGAAATTCCTTTTCTACTGCTTCTGCAAGAAGTATTTTTTTTAAATCTTATTTGTTTCCTTACAATGCTCCTTTAATAAAGCAGGATCGCGCCTCTTAAGGAAATAAGCTTTCTCTTTTCTCAATGTAGTCTCACCCTGTCAGTGCTTTCATTGTTTTCCTGCACAAAGTCCTTCCCTGATGTCTTACTTGGAGCAGTACTCATTGTTCGCGGGCACTGTGCATTCAGCCCATCCTGCTGCCGCTGGCTTCTTTCAGATGATGCCTCTTCTCTGCCTGGAATGGATTTTGGAAGAGCTCTACCTTGAAGATAGTTTAATGTCACTTAAGCAAAGAAACAAACACACATTGTAAATGCTGCCTGGGAAGACATTAATAATCGCTGCTAAACGCAGAGATAGGGTTAACTTGTTTCTGTCTTCTGCATCCTGCCAGACAGCCTCCTGACAATCACTCAGAGAAGTCTCCTCCTTTTCAGAAGAGACAGTATGCAAGGCTTGACTTAAGTAAAAGGGAGGTTTACCCTGTGCTGTAGTTCTCAAATGAAGTCCTTTTTCCTTGAGTAGCAAATCTTGTTTCCTGTGACAGAGCTCAGAGAGCTAGACACGAAGGCAGCCGGTCCCAAAATCTTGGCATTGAGAGCTGCCGACCAACCAGGGGAGATCAGAGCGCCCTGCGTGCTCTGCCTCTCTGAGGAACGGGCCCTGAACAGGCATATTTACATCATCAACTACGTCAGTAGTGGGATAATAATGTGATTTTTGTGTAAACAACACTTGTAAGAAGTCATAACAACAGAACCCACACATGGTAGCTACTGTTCAGAGAAGAAAATGAAACCTTTTTTTAATCTATTGACATACTTAGATGGTGTCCTCTG
Source organism: Gallinula chloropus (assembly GCF_964237585.1). NCBI lineage: Eukaryota > Metazoa > Chordata > Aves > Gruiformes > Rallidae > Gallinula > Gallinula chloropus. The sequence continues at coordinate 63,274,955 of NC_140087.1, forward strand.
CTGTGATAACAACTTACAGCTTGTTGAGTCCTGTGCTGCAAAAACATCTCCTACGTTGAGATCTCACTCTTGGTTTTTTATTATAAAGTTGACTTTTTCCTCAGTCATCACTCTTACCTAATTTATTTTTCCATTTCATTTCTGGCAGCTGACCTTCCTGGAAGAAACTCCAGGTGCCTGAGCAGGTATATTTCTTTTCCCATGCTTTGGCTGCATGAAGAAAAACAAATGAAGGTATACATTTTTAATCACACATAGGGACATTTCAGCTGTGCTAACCTGGGTTCCTTTTTCTGCTATTTGTTTGCACACATTGCAGGCTGTTGCTCAGACCCTCTCTGTTGTTCTTCCAGCTACAATTTGTGCCCAAAAAGCGCGTGTGTGTTAACTCAGTAGCCACAAAGCGGACACTGGTCACGGTACCTATGCTGCCAGCTCATGCCCTGCACAGCCATCCATGCAGCCCCAGAGACAAGAATAAGACCGGGCTCGCAGCTGTGAGCCCAACTGCAGGCACAGGTTGTAAAACATCAGCTGTGCCCTGAAAGGGAGACAACTCCTGGAAATCTCATGTGTTGGAACTCCATTCCACTGTTAATAGAGCTCTAAGAGCAGCTGGAATACATTTGGCATACAGAGAGTGGCAGAAACCATTTTAAAAGTTTGCCTGATGCTTTAACATTTGATATTGGGCATAAAGTGTCACCTAGTTCTCAGCCAACAGGTTAGATGTAGTTCCAGGGGTGATAATTACAGCGAGTTCCTTACATGGTAATTACACCAAATTTACATCATTCCCACTGGAGTGATCAGATCACTCACTTGCTGGAGAAGAGCTCTGTGGAGAAGGACCTGGAGGTCCTGGTAGAAGACAGGTTGGCCATGAGCCAGCAGTGTGCCCTGGTGGTGAAGAGAGCCAATGGGATCCTGGGGTGCATCAAGAGGAGTGTAACCAGCAGGTTGAAGGAGGTGATCCTACCCCTCTACTCTGCCCTGGTCAGGCCCCACCTGGAGTATTGTGTCCAGTTCTGGGCTCCCTGGTATACAAAAGACAGGGATCTCCTGGAGAGAGTCCAGAGGAGGGCTACGAAGATGACTTTAAGGGCCTGGAGCATCTCCCCTATGAGGAAAGGCTGAATAAGCTGGGACTGTTCAGCCTTGAGAAAAGAAGACTAAGGGGGGACCTTATAAATATTTATAAATATCTTCAGTATGGGATGCACGGGGAAATGGCCAGCCCCTTTTCAGTGGTCTATGGAGACAGGACAAGGGGCAATGGCTGCAAGTTGGAGCACAGGAAGTTCCGCACCAACATGCAGAAGAACTTTTACACAGTGGGGGTGACAGAGCCCTGGGACAGGCTGCCCAGGGAGGTGGTGGAGTCTCCATCTCTGGAGATATTCAAGACCCATCTGGACGCCTATCTGTGCAATATGAGCTGGGGAGCTGCTTTGGCAGGGGGGTTGGACCCAATGATCTCTCGAGGTCCCTGCCAACCCCTATGATTCTATGATCAAATAGGAAAAAGAACCCCACAAACAAGGCCACCCACAACTAGCATTTCAGTTTTTAAGACTTTTGGGCTGCAAAGCACTGCAATACCCACCTTTTGAGCAGTATTTTTATTAACTAACTCAGAGCACTGGCCTCCAGGAACTAGTACCGTGATTTCTGCTTTACAGACAGGGAAATGAAACAGAGGAGATTAAATAACTCTCATTGTTGGTATGCTCTCTCATATAGAATCCCAAAATCAGATGTGAGTAGACGGCAAGAATTTCTACTAAACTTCATAAAAAGAATTCAGAAATAGAAATGCAGTTCTCAGAACTCTCTTTTTTCCAGTGATTCTGCTGGAAACAACATTTCTAAAATTGCTTTTCCAACCCTTTTGGTAAATCCTTTGGTGTTGATTTTTTGGGTTTTGCAAGGGGTTTTTTTTTTGTTTGTTTGTTTGTTGGTTTGGTTTTTGTGGTGGTTGTTGTTGTTGGGTTTTTTTTTAAACAACATCAGGGAAAATATTAAATGCAGAAGCAGTAGGTAACACTGCTTCACCTAGAAGAGTGCCCGGAGACTGGAAGAGCATTTTCCCAGTGGAGGATCTCAGTGTCTCACTTCGACACATGCTCAAAAGCAATGGATAATCATAAATATTCCCAACTTACATGAAGTAATCCACTACATTAGCAGCCAAGCACTAGATGCAGAAACTCTGTTTCCCAGGCTCTGCCTCGCAGCGCTAAACCACATTTTGCCTACCAACACCTCAAATAGAGCTTCATTTGGGGCTTAATTCACATAAAAGGTGGCAGTTTTCTTTTGAGTTTAGATAAAGATGAGACATCATACACCAAAAAAAGCACACACAAGTTGTTTAAAAACACCCTCTGTATCTCGCTGCCTTAACTGCCCCATGGAGAGGGATGCACACACCCGTGGGGCTCTGCTGGGCTGCTCTGGCTTGGCTGACTCTTGCCTGCTTTTGGCCTTAGGGAGCTTGGCTCTCCCTTTGGAGGCTCCTGATGCCACTTGGGCTTTGCCAGTCTCCTTGGGCTTTGCCTTTTATCAATTTAATGAATGTGCTTGAACACACCGCCCAGTTCATTACTGTTTGTTGTAAAATATTGGTTGTTACTTGCGTTGGACTCTGCAGCTTTTCATAAAGAGCTTTTCACTCTCCTCCCTCTCCTTTCATACATACCTTTGATCACACAGATTATTAGCAACTTTGAGAATTAAAGGCTTATCACTGAGTTGGTGACTCCACATCCATTTAGATGAAGTGGGGCAATAACACCTTTCCAAAAGCATATCATAGACTGACGAATCTCACTGCACCAAGTAGCCTAAAATATGCAAAGCCCTGGTGATCTGGACCTCTTTGTCATCTTGGGCCTCATGTTACATCACTTAAGTGAAGCTCTAAATTCCCATGAAGGAGAACTTACTGAGGAAAAAGTGCTGATGCACTATACCATGTAGAGACAATATAAGGCCTGGCTGTTGCATGAACGTGCAACGTCTTTGCTGTGAAAAACAGCTGGCTCTGCAAACCTGTCTGTTCAAGAACTCGTGCTTGGCTTGTAGTACCGATGATGGCTCTGCTCTCATTCCAAAGCACCTGTACTTGAACTATCCATCCCACAAAACATAGTTTTTGGCTGGAGACAAAGGAATCATCTACATACCTAAAAGCAGGAGAAGAATTCATTTCTCTGTTATAAACAGCAATCTTGAGAATTACAGCTGCTCCCTATCCCTGAAAACATCAAAACGTGACATGTTTTTCGATTTCTGACTTGAAGGTCAACAGAACCATAGAGCTGCATCTCTACTCACCCCCCAGGTTACCTCTCTGCAAAGGATTGGACCATGTCACGTGCACCAAAGCCTATCTAGGAGCCATAAACTACCTCTGCCCAAGTCCCTAAGCAGCAATATCTATGGTGTCAGGTTAAAGTGAGCACTCAGCAGCAGCGTCAGAATTTTCTCCCATGCAGAAAACAAGTCTGCACTGCTAGTGTCCAAAGGCATCCACTTGTTCCTCCTGAGAGAACTTGTTCTATGTAAAATAAAACTCAGAAACAATACCTTTCATCAGTCACTCTCCCTCCTCCCCAAGGTAGAAGGGTGCTCCAAGTCACACAGTCTGTTGCTAGATATCTAAGCACTCCTCTGTGAAATGCCAAATTAGCACATAAACAATAAGCACCATCACTGGACTGACCTGTAAGGTCTTTACTACCTCTGGAGTCAGGGACTTGGGTCTAGTATTTCTGGGTGGCCCATAATTACTTTTCAGGTTATTCTCTTTACTGTGGCATCTGCTGTGCTGTTTAAAATAAGTTTATGGGCAAAAAACCCATAGAACGTAATTCTGAGTTAAATATTTTCCATCTCATTTACATATCTTCCATCCGCATATCAGATATGACCTTTTATTTCTTGGATTATCATACAAACTTCTCGAGCACTCAACATTTCCTTCACTATTTTATCACAGTCTGCCACATATTCTTCAGGACATGAGGCGCTAGCTGTCGCATCATGCACGATCGCAGTCTCGGTGTGGAACGTCTTGCTTTAATAGAGAAATAAAATGATATAAGGTCATAAGCTAAGACTATCATAAAGTGCATTGTAGGTACCCTATACTTAAATGCTCCCATGCTGCCTCTTAACTCCAAGTGAGGCAATTTGCCTAATGCCCATAGAAGTGACATAATTAATTCCCCTCCCTTAAATAATCCTAACCTTTCCTCCCTAATGTGCCTCTGTAAAAAGAATGTTTTCTAAAAATAAAAAAAAAAAATTTAGAAAAATATATCCTTAATATCCTTAGCATTAGAAATACCAGGAGTCTTAAAAAAAACCTCAAGAACTTTAGTAATTCCTTCTTTCATTGTGTTCAGATAACCACCGGAGGCCTCTTTCTCTCTGAAATGGAAACCAAACCCCACAGCAGTATAACGAGCACTGTAAATACACTCAGTGGACTGCATGAAAGTAGCCTCAGCTGTAAACAGCAAGCTCTGCATCTTTCTGTTCATGTTTCCTGCTAAATACCTGCAAAGGAACCAACAACCACAAAATTAGTCCTTAAGATTTGAACTTTTCTGTCCTGATAGGGCAGCTCTTCCAATGTTACTCAGCAGTCCAGCATTTTGCACATCATTTGATAATAGGCAAGGTGGAAGAAGGGCCATGAGCATCACCTGTACTTAAGAGGGAGTTGTAATATGAAAAAATAAAAATAAAAACACTGCATTGGAAGCATTCCCCAGAGGGAAAGCATCTGCAGGCTTCGGAGTATCACTTCATACAACATACTTTCCACGTGCCCAAGAGCATGGTCCTCTTTCCATGTGAGAAAGTTGTACCTACTTATTCATCAGTCACACGTTCAAAAAACAACAAAAAAACCCTACCTCTCCATACTTAGTTGTACAAACCCAGCCTAAAAAAAACCCCAGTACCATCATCTTCTGCAGGAAGAATTTTTGGTGTACCAAGCAAATTCTTCTACAACTAGATCATCGCCTCTCAGTGTTTACTACAAGAATCAGCTACTATAGAAATAAAATAAAAATTTCCTCTAGGAAAAATGAGGAAGTATTATTAAAGTTATACTGGTCTCACAATGAGAGTTGTTTCGCACAAGATGGAAAATAATAATCTCAGTTATTTCACCCAAAAAATTAAACATGGAGTCCCCTAATAAAGAAGGATCGAATAGTAAATATGTTAGCTGACATTTTACTCCATCAAAAGGATGAGAAAAGGAAATAAAGCATATTAAGTGTACATTCATGCTTGCTACTAAGTTTCAGACATGGGAACTGCATGGTAGTTACAAAGTTATTTAACAGTAGGGTTAAAATATGAACATATGAAAATACAATTATTCTGATTGTATAATTTATTATTAAACAATATAAACTATGCCTGGCATGTGCAATCACTAATTCAGAGTGATGAGCAAAACACGGGGATTTTATGGTATAAATTAATGCTGGTTCCACTGCTGCCAAGGGAAGTTTTGCCACCTGCTTGAGCCAGTGTAGCATCTGCCCTCAAATCTTGGTAGAAATGAAGTTTCAGCAGTTTATGAAACCTGTGTGGATGTTGGTTCCTTCCAAGACTTTTACTGGATAGAGTTTTTATTTTATTTCCACCTGGTTTTCTTTTGGCCCCCTGGTAAGCAAAATAGGAACATGCCACTTCTCATTGCCATGAATCTTACACCCATTGTCTTCAAGTCACAGAAAACAGGGCTAGGAGCATGGTTAAAATGTCTTGAGGCCTTCTGTCCTCCTCCATACCTCCAGGCAGGATCATCGATGCCTGTTTCTGAAAAATTTCCAATGAAAGAAATGCCACAACATCCCCAGTTGCCTTGTTCTAGTGTTTTATCTATCTTAGAAGGTCATTCCTAATACCTGCTCTGAATTTTGTTTGGTTCTGTTTAACAAATTAGTTCTCGTACCCTCCCATTTCTCACCATGGAGATGGAGAAAAAATTACTGACTTTCTTTTCCACCATACTTTGGTATTCTTACAGCCCACTGACACGTTCTCCCTCAGACATCTCTTTTTTTAGGCTGAGCACCCCAATATCATCAGTATTTCCTGACAGGTCACATTTCCTCACTTTCCTATCACCCTCATTGCTTTTCCTTTGGGCTTTCTCCAAACTCCCTGTAGCTTATTTGGGGTGCGCTGCCCAAATCTGTGTTTAGAGGTGTACAGCTGAGCCACGAGGAGCAGAAGTCTGCTCTTAATTTCAACATGAACACTTCTTCTGCCAGCTTCACAACTATTCTTAATTAACTGGAACCTTTAACATCGTAAACAGCATTAAATTAGAAGAAGTCATACTTAATTGGTTATCTTCACTTAGCCTACACCCCAAAACGACAGAACATTTTAGGGTTACTACCGGAAATATGTAAACACAGGCATGCACACACAGCCCAAGTACAATTAACAGAGACTTAATCTAATCTGTATTCAGATGCAGATGTACAGAGATAAATAATCTACATACATAATATAAACACCCACACACTGAGTAGTTCTGTAACTGAGAGCTTTATCTCAGTGATTAAGAATACACAACTTTTCCAGTGCCAAAACCGGGGCGGGGGGGGGGGGGGGAGCGAAATAAGGTAGCTAAATATAACCCAAGCTAAAATCCAATTCCCTTCTTTTGAAATCCTGAGTCTAGATAAAGGTCTATGTGGAAGAGGTATCTACTTCAGCATGTCACACTGCCTGTTCCCCCTCCATGTAAACAGGTTCAACTCCAGTGAAGTCAGTAAAAACTCACATGTAATGTAAATGTGTGAGTGTTAGCGCATGTGTGTGTGTAAACCCAGGGTAAGTGAGAGTAGAATAAGGCCCCTTGTTGGGTTAGGTCTCACAGATAGTCATGGTAATAGAAAAATAAGAAAATTAATATACCATAGTTACCTACTATGCAATAATTATCATGTAATTATACTGTAATTACAGTACCTGATTATTGATGTACTGTAAAATAAACTTATCAAGGGTTTTTTTTACTGTTCACTTCTATTTACAGTCATCTCTGATAAAGACTAAGCCTCCCCAAAAATGCACGATAAAGCTTCTTATCACAGGTTTTAATGCTTCTAATAACTACTGTAATTCTGTGTGATTTAGTGCTTTGAATAATCCACCAGGATTTTTCTCTAGATCTTTAAAAGGATTGTAATGTGTACAGAGGTGTCGTAGTGATTAAATTTACAGGACACTTACCAAAACAGTGATAAGAAGGGATGTTTAATTAACACATGTACACGTTGTTCAACTGTACTATCATGCAAAAATGGAAAGACCTGAATGAGACCCTTATTTTCCTTTCAAAATGTTAAAAAAAATTAAACAAAGGATTATCTTCGCTATATAATATAGGAGCACTTATTTTGAGGGCAACAGCAAATTCAGGAGGCACCCAAGAGTGGTACCACCAGCTTCGTGTTGTGTACTGTGTAAAGCCAAGGTCCTGGTACCAGCCAGACATCCCAGAGAGAAAGGAAAAAATACATCACACATTGAGAATGCACCAGCTCAGTCTGAAGATGTCGTTTGGCTAGTGGATAGCCCCAGGACACTGCAATTCTCTTCAGCTATAACGCCTGAGAGTATCAAGTCTTTTAGGGCTCACTGATAAAAGTCATTGCAAAAACCAGCTGAAGGTTACTTTCTCAGATACTCCGTGTCTCAGAAAGGCACACAGGTGCTCTAGAAAATCCCTTTTCCCTCGGTCAGTGGATTTACTTAATGGCCAAGGCTATCCCTTATTTATATAACAGATAAGTAAATTTAAGTAAAGCAAGGAAGCGCTCCAGCAGACTAAACCCCAACAGAAAAGAGCAGAAGAGTCAACCATATAGCAACCAGTGGAAGAGAACCTGCATCTCTCTAAGGACTTTTTCCACTTTAACTTCTCCTGACATTTTGTCCACTGTGATGCTGACAAAAAAAAAGCGATTGAGAGATCTAAAGGTGTTCTCATACTCGATCAAAAGATGAAAAAGAAAAGTCAAGAAGCTCACGCAACCCATATTCCCGCTGGGCAAACAGCCTTTTTAATATTAGAATTGTTTGTACTTTGAAATGGAAATCCCAACATCTGCAAGTACAGCTGAGGCATAGTTCACTCCTGGATGGGCAAGTGCCAAGGAGTAACAGGACACGAGAACAGGCTTTGGCTCCATGAATGGAAACATAAACCTCTCCTTTGTAAAAATGCTTCTCAATGATCTCAAAGGCCTCCTGGTTTAGTATGGAAGCTAAGTGCCACTGTTTTCTTTAGAATGAATCCCACGTATTTTACATCACAGTCCTGGCACAGGGCTGCAAAGATGAAATCATCCTCTGACCATCACTGTGGGCACGCCTGCTCTGATCTGCAGTGCTATGCGGGGGCACACAAATACTGGAAATGGTGTAACTGCATTATTACCATGTTCTGCACAGGCTTTTATACCCTGGTTCTCAGCAAGACTAATTAATCTAAAAGAAGCCTCACGCTACTGCAATTATCCTGCTCCCAAAACCCGAGTTACATCATTTAGGACACCGTGCTTCGCTATTCAGCCTCATCTGTGCAGCTTTAACTTTTGCAAAAAAGATTTTTACTGGGAGGGGGAAGAAAAAAAAGTTATCAGGAACAAGCTCAGAGATCGTGAACAAAGCACAACATTTAAATATAACAGGAATAGGAAGTAGGCATTGAGCGTGTCAAAAAATCACGCGCTCCTGAGCCTGATTTACCTGGCACTGCTGACCTGAGTCATCCTTTCTCTGCAGCAGGTGAAGGTGTAGGGACTTCCTTCTTCCTTTGTTGGTAGCAGCAACTGAGCAGCGTTGGGAGGGAGACTACAAGAGGAATTTATTTCTCATCTCTGTCAGCAATAAATTACTAAGGCAGCTTTCAGGACTCAGAGTTTGAAACATAAAGCCCTCTGGCTGGCTACTCTCTGCATGGGCTAGCATACCTGCGAGAGGCTGCAGTCTTTCTATAGGAGGAGAACCGATGTTTTAATAAAATATACAAGTTTCTCCTCTGACGCAGACTCCTCTTCACAGCTCTAAGGAAAGGCAGAGCACCATTTTACAGTCAGAAGGAAAACCATGGGCTTAAGACTCAAAGGTTACCCTCAAGAACAGGATCCTATATTACTAGTATTATTGAGCTTGTGGAGAGAGGCTGAAACTCCCAAAGAAATGAACTTGCCGGCCCCTTTGGAGCTTGGGCTAAGCGTCTGAAGTCAGCCAGTAATGCACACAAAACTTGCCTGACAGCAGGACTGGCAACGAATCTGAAAACTGGTACAAGTTCATCAAGCACTTGGTACATCATCCAGACCAACTTGCAGGTGAAACTGAAATGGATTTAATTCCCACACTTCCCTTCCTGGGAAAGGATTTACAGCAGTAAACATTATTTAAAGTCCCTGCTAAGGGAGACTTTGACAAATAAGAAAAAATAGCATCTCCTCAGTGACTCAGAAATTAGCAGAACAGCCTTAGTCATCTTCACTGTCTCTCATGAGTTAATCAGACATTTTTCCAACACTTCCGTATTTGTCTGTTCTTTCCTTCTCTGCCCAGCAAAACCATGAACTGCTTCTGAATGTGATGGTTAATCACATTTTTGTTATGTTTCAGCAGTAGATAGAGAACAATTAGATTTGCAGCTGAGAAAAAGGGGGAGGGGGAAGAAAAATAAGAGAGGGAGCATGCTAGAAAGAAAAGCCGTCACTTCTTTAGCTAAATGACTCAGAGATGGTACATCATCATCTTCAGCCCTCAGAAATGTCAAAGGTGTAGCTAACCGCATGGAGCATGGCTTTAATCTCAGGTAAAACGCTCTGGTTTAACTACCCCTGAGTACTAAATCATCCACAATCTTGAAGTTTATAATTTTAAAAGTCCAATATTTATGCTTGCTTTCTCTTACAGGGACTCGCCTTGTCTTTCCAACCCTCTCTCCAGGCTTTGCTGTGGGGTACAGAGACAGCTGTCATAGAATGCAACTGAATGTATTTCACAGGGGTATGTAGGCCATATCCTTTATTATCACGGGGTGGGGGGGGGAGGCCAGGGATGACACGGAAACAACCCAAAACCCACGTTCGTTTTGATCAAACTACATGTATTTAAAGAATTACCAGCAGAATACAGAACGAAGCCGAGAGGTCTATTTAAGGTCTGGGTGTTCCAGCTATTTTTACCGAAGCTGCCACGGATTTCAATGGGAGCGTTGCACACTGAATGGTGGAAACAAGCAGCTCCCAGGCCAGAGTTAACCCAGAGTAGCGTACAAAGGAAAAGATGCTCACCCTATGGAAGGCATATGCAAGCAGAATTGCATATGTTAAATTAAAGACATCTGCACTTTGGCAGAATTTGGACAATGACTCACTTATACTTAATTATGTAAAAATTTCAAACGGGGCAAACTCCACCGTAGTGACTCACATTAGTGCTACCACATGATCTTCTGATAACTACATCAGTATATAACTCATGTCTCTGCTGCACAGCTTCTACAGAAAGAAAGACATATTACCTGACTAGCATTAAAAGGACTCCATGTTCCCAGCAATGACTGGTACATTAAGTAATGCTTCAGAAAGTAGCACATAGTACACTGAGGGTTTTTTTTTTTTCCCTTGACACAAAACTACATATCCTCTAATGACAATAATTCACTGTCATTCAAAAATCAATTTTCTGTTTGTGTTTTATTTCCTTAAATTTATAGAGTTGTGGGGAAAGATTCCAGAAGTAGAAACTTACATCATTTCCTTTTCCCAAGACGAATTATGGTGCTGCAGACCTCCTCAGGCCTCCAAGTCCAAGATGCTCCTACTCTGCCTTTACAAGAGCAGCAAACACACCCTCAGTACCTTCAAACACAAAACCTTCTGCCGAGGTCTGGCACCAAGGGTACCAGGCAGTTTCTCATGTTTTGCTTTACAGACATTCTTGGACTTTTCCCAACTGCCTCCTGCAATTTTGAACATAGTCCACACCAAAACCAAGCAAACCAAACCTATACATCTTACACCAGGCTAACAGGACTGGTGACCTTGAAGTGTCCAATGCAAAGAAAAGCTGTTCTGCATTATTTGCCTCAGATTTTGAAAAGAAGCTAGATGCTGTATTACGTACTTCAAGGTTGTGAAGGGAGGGTATTCTGCTGATCTGTATTAGGTCCCTTTTCTGCGCTCTGAGTGTTGCTGTGTTTGTATCCAGGAGTATCACTGCAGTACACTCCCACTAAACATTTGAAAAGGGGATGTCCACCACAAGGTTTCCTAAACACCTTTTTCAGGTTTACTGAACATGCTGACAGGACCCTTAAGTAGGATAAAGGATACATGAAAGGTGTTTTCACTACAGGAGGATGGTATTAATGCGACAAATGTGGCCTTTGTTAATGTCAGATGCTGACTATAGGTGCGGATGAGGAATATGATGAATGGGATGATGAGGAGAAAACAATCTTAATTGTGCAATTAGCTACGTTATGTTTGTGTGATGTTTTGCATAACAATTATAGGCCACTGGTGGACTACAGTGATCCAAAATTACAGCCTTCCAAAGCAGTTCAAACAGCTAGGAAAGCCACTGTACCTTTTGAGCAACTATTTTCAAAGGCTAATGAAAAATGTAAATGATCTCAAGCTGCTTAAGCATGATGTTGGGCTTGGATGTGCAAGTGCAGCTTGCTTTCTCCAGCTGAGAGTGGTAAGGAGCAAGTGCAGAGGATGCCCCAAGGGAATGCCTTGAGCCAGCATGATGCTAAAAGGTATGGGAGTGAAGACTGGCCTCTGAGCAACAGAGCTGATAGGAAATGATTGAAGGTGTTAGGACCAATGTGTGTAATGGGCGGGATCAAAAACCAGTGAGCAAGAGGGGAGGATCCACAATATGTTCTTTTTCTTTCCTAGCATCTACCAAAGAGAACAAAGCATCATGGCTATTCTATACCCTCTCATCCCATCTTTCCCTTATCTTCCTTTTTAAGGCACAATTTAAGAGTTTTTTCCTAAAGGTTCACATAAGTTAGATTTTAAATTGGAATTCAAATTAAAGCGCACTGTTACCACTGTTTCTGGGGGAGAAGTAAACTGCCCAGAATGTCATAACAACATGGGTGTTGAGCGATGATCTGCTCGTAATCAATGCATCTGAGCACACAAGAGTTCATTTCATCCTTGGTATCACCCAGAGATCCACACAAGTCACAGCTGGTGCATAGAGTTATAGGACATATGGCCCTGTTGGCTCCAGGATTATTCAATTCACAGGTTAGCACTCTGAGGAGCAGGAGGGATGTCCTCACATGCCACTCAAAGGTGTTACATTGGCACACATCATAGCTGCCTCAGTCTTCCTCCTAGACAAAAACTACTTAGGTCCTTTGGAACGTGCTATCCACCAAGACAAAACTTGCCACTGCCATTTGTATAGTAGGCTAATGAACATGGAGCAGAGATAGAAAGAGCAGAGAGACAAGATAAGACCTGTAACTAAAACTTTATTTACACAGAATACCCGTAATCCAGACTCTTCGTTGCCTTTCAAACCTGACACTAAAACACATTGGGAATTCTGGTTTTAAATAGTCTGCTCACCCCTTAACTCCAAGAGTTACACCTTGCAAGTATTTGACTGCTAAGTCAGGCTGTTTAGCAAAGACAATCACTTCTACAAAGAAATTCAGCCCCCATGGTGCAGAGAGGAGCACAGCAGTGTGCTGTGGCCCAGCTCCAAGCCATGGGGACAAGCAACCAAAGAGGGCAGAGACCATTTTTGCTATATCTTAGTAAAAGCGTCCAGCCAGTTCATTGGTTTTAATGTCTTGAGTGGAAGTGGGAATAGTTTTTTAAGGCTGTTTTATCCAATGAGAGAATAAAAAGGGGTATCACATGACTTTGTGCCCTGGCTGCTGTCTGTGGAGAAGTCACAGATGGACTCCAAATTATTTGCTATCACAGACTGATATGTACAACTTGAGGCAGAACCACGGAGATCCTGATCAGGATTGTACGCACACAGAACTAAGTTTCACATTCAGTCACATCACTTCCAACTGACTGCAAGCATCTCTACAGTAAATATCCAGGCTCAAACACCCCTTGGAAATTCATTAGCAAGCACGGCAAACGGCAGTCCTGAAAACAGCATTGTTCCATTCAGTGCAATGAGACGTACTCCAGTATATTGCACATTCAAAGAGGGAAGGGCAATCCTCTTCTAAACCTTGCTTCTCATGAACCTGAATCCAATCACACATTCCCTTTATAACAGTCATCTCTCTCAGTGCTGCTCTACAAAACCTAAATTGTATCACCACCATCTTAAAGGTTGGCTGTGGTATTTCAATAACTACAGAAACCATGGGTTCCTTAAACCACTTGTATTCTTCTTGCTGCAGTCATTTTGGCTCTCTACTATGGGTCTTGCTTAGCTCACTTTCATATGAATGTCAAATTTTGCATTTGCTGTGTGCTGTCATCTAGACTCCTGCTGTAAGTTTGTTTTTCCCCCAGTTGGTGCACTAGATTAGCATCCCCCCTCTTCCCCCTCCAGAACAGAATGTAATTAAAGATCATGGGAAAATAACACACACACACTAGTCAAAGTTAGAGAATTTCAGGTTTGTTTCTGTTTTCCAATTTTACATGCTCCACTTCAGTTCTCTATATAAAGAGAAATATAAATGGCTTGGGTCATAGATAATTAACTCTTTGCACATCAGATCCTGTGAAGCACAGATGACACCAAGATCCACAGCAGCTTATCAGCATGAGCCTTGCAGAATCACACCCAATCCACAAAAATTAAGCCCCTTGCCCAAATGGTTCTCTCTCTCTCTGCTTACTGTGCAGTAGTTATGAAACATAAGGCAGAACTGTCTATATATTCATAGTGCACAAGAAAATACTTCATGAGCTAGGTGAAACTGGAAGCCTAGGAGCACAATCATTTTGATAGCCTCGAAGTAGAAGAGCCACTGGGCTCAGCAAAAGCCAGTACTGGGGGTGCAGTGGCACAGCAGGTTTAAGGTTTTGTACACCCTCCCATCAGCAGTGGCACTTCCATCCACCTCAGGTTTTCTTGTGATAGGACAAAAAGATCTGAGACCTTACTGTCTTTGGCTGCAGGGTCAAATGTCACCAGAAGAAAAATTCACTGCATCTTAATTTGAAAAAAAATATATCATCTTTAAACTGCTTCTGCAGTTGATAAAAATACCATCAGTTTATTCTGCAGTTGATAAAAATATCATCAAGTTGCCATTTCTCATCACAATAATAAAAAAGATGCAACTTGATGTTCAGCATCACGTGACAGGTTCTAGAAAGTCATAAAGCCACCTTCTTTTTTTTTTTTTTTTTTCCACTGTGAAGGTACGTGGAGGTGGGGAGGCAACTCAAGATCTATGTCCCACGGTCTACCATGGCTAATTCATATTCCATTCAAAAGGAGAGAGAAGGTAGCAGAGGTCACTGAGAAATAAGATGTTCATGCCACACTTTGACACATGGTATCACACAGACAGAATTTATGACTTGCCCAACCTGTACAACACTGTCTGTGGTGGATTTCCCAGATATTGTGATGCTTATCTAACAACAAAATGCCTTCCTCTCCCTCAGATAAGAAAGAAAGTAGCTGTTCACCTTTACTGATGTTCTACTGCAATTATTTTTTACGGCAATTCTCCATTAATTAGAAGATTGTAACGGAATAAATAGAAAAATGAGCTCAAGCCTGAGTATTCTGCATTGCAGTCTAAATTAAACTAGTATTACAAATTTGTTTACCAATCTCAGTTGAGATATGCAGTTTCAAAAGTTACTTGCTAAACGTAAACATGTCTCTTGATGCTACATTACCCACTATATGCAGTAAAATTTATTCTAATGCAATACAATAAAACTGAAAAACCAATAAATGTTACTATTTATTGAGAAATTGGACAAAAAATAGCTTATTGTCAGTTTTTAAAGACTGGAAATCAATAGATGATGAAAGGTTGTATTTTTTGTTACTATTAGACTGTTGACTCTAGCAATAAGTGCGATATGGATTATAATCAGGGGAGTAAAGAACTTGTGAGATATACAATTTGGAGCTTCTTGGGTTTTTTAGAAACTTAATTCCCAGTATTTGTGCGGTGGCGGCGGCCATCTTGGCACCACTGTTAATGGGCCCTGAGGGCATAGCTCCTCCATTTTGCTGGCAAAGCCAGCTTTAACTATCTTCCTGTCTTTAAGAGCATTTCTAAATTAAGGGAGCTCTTAATCAGACTTGCTTCTGCTAAGGATCATTTCCATCCTGCCAAAAAAAAACCCAAACAACCTAATCTTCAAACAATATAATGAAACTCCAACAATTGCAGTCCTGCCTCTCGTGTGTGTGTGTCCCCAGCTGAGCTGCAGAGTGGGTTCCCCAGGTCTGGCCCTAACTCCCTGCACTGCCTTCAGATCCCAACAAATACAGCCCAACACCGGATGGAAACTGGCAAAATCAAATGTCCAATTTGCAAAGACCTTTAGCTTTCACGCATTTCTGAGCCGGCTGTCCTTCCTCAAGTGCAAGGTTTTCAAAATCTGGGCCCCGATTCAAATCTGCCAGCGATATGTCACCAACCCAAAACCCGCCTCGCCCTCTAAAATTAGGGTTAGGGTTAGGGTTAGGGTCTGGAGAAACGTCTGGAAAAGACAGGGCTTTAAGTACCTGTTTTCCCAGATGAATTTATGCATGGGAATCAGTTTATAAAGCCTGAATTTCTATATTTGTTAAACAAAAAATGCACAGCCGTGCAGATGCTGGGAAGGCATTCTTGTCTCTCAGCGCAAACATGTTAAAATGTAATACAAAAAAAAATAAATGCAGTGATCAAAACACAGAGCTAAACATAAACACTGCATCCAGAGTCCTTAAATAGTGATCTATGCCACCACTTTTCCAAGTGAACCGGTAGGTATGACCATTACATATAAACCCAAATATAGATGTTCCACCCTGACTATATTTCTAAACTCTGGAACAGAGTTTGAAAGGTTGCCAATTATGATGGGGAGTAAGGGCTGCTTTTAGGATTTATATTCTCTTTGTACATTCGGTAATCATACAGCAGCTCAAACCTTGCTAGATGGTAACGCAGTAAAAGCCTATAATATTGCCTTCAGATAGGCAAATGCCCTTCCCTGTAAAAGGAGACAGTGACCACTGGGCTTCAATGTGACAGACAACTACTGTAGCCAGCTGATATGCTTGTGCAGGACCTGATTTTACAAGCACACAGAGATATGCAGCTATACATCTACAGGAAGGGGAAAAAAAAGTCCCAAGACCTTGAACAAGCTGACAGTGTGCAGAAACAGCCATCCTAATGCTGGCCCAAGTCCTCGACTTCCACAGTGAAAAACCTTTCCCTCAAACTGAGGAAGACACAGAGATCAGTGATTTTTGTAACACGGTTTTTTCTGGTTTCCCAGGTAGAAAGCTGGCTATTTGTAAAAGGGGGCTGCTCCCACATACGCATAATCACATACCAAAAAAAGACTCATGTTGTTCCTGTAAGCTTTTGCTTAAGTATATCAAGGAAAATAACTTTGATGAAATAATTTGCCCACAGCACTGCTTGTCTGGAAGATTTCTATAATTTAACTGCAGCTCTGTAAATAATTTGGTGATAGACAGGCCATCAGCATAATTTGGTGCTAGACCCATGCAACTTAAAGGAAATAGCCAGCAGGCCAAAACGTAAATATCCTAGTACATACAATGCACAGTAAAAACCAGTACAAATCTACTCTTTTTTTGAATATGCTTATTAAGTTTAAAGGAAGGCACTGAATTTTGATTTGGAAATGAACACGAAGAAGTGTCACGCTTCCTTTCAGAGAGAGTAAGAACACCCGCAAACGGTTAACCCTTCACACCTCCATAAAGATGTACAGTATTTCTGTATGATAACATCCCCAACTACCAGCACAGCACAATTATTTAGCACAGCATTTTGCACTGCTGCTCAACTACCAGGAACTTTCAAAGTCTCTCAGTTCTCCCGTGTTGTCACCCTGTAAAATAGCAAAAAACTATTGCCCTGAATTTTAGTCAAGCCTTAACTGAGGCTGCAAGATAACAAGTACGAAATTGTATGCACGGTACATTGCACCTTTAATCATCTACCTACCTGAAATAGTCAAGCAAGTAGTTAAGACATCTAAATGTTCCAGCTACAGACTTGAAATAAATGAGTTTTGCACTACATGACTGTGCCCACATTATTTGAAAATCAGCTATCACATCTCCCCTCAATCTAAGTATCACTTCAGCCACAGGCAGATCAGAAACTCAGTCAGTACCAGAGCCAAGACTAGGCCTAAGACTTAGTATTCTGGCTGGAGAAAAAAACACCAAACAGAAAAAAGGAGAGAGAATCAAGGACTGCAGGACACTTCCCATTCATGCTTCATGTCTGAATGATCATTTCTCCATCAGAAATGTTCCCAATCAACATTTCCTTCCTGCATCATCAGATTGTAAATCAAAATCCGATCACTGTGGCTGCTGAAAGTCTCCTATGAGTTTTACCCAATGTGAAGGAAATGACAGGGAAAGTAATCTGTAAGGCAACAAAGCCATCTCTCCTGGCTCTACTGAAAAAAGGCTTCAAGAAGCAGACACGTTTATACTACTTTTTCAACTGAAAAATAGAGAAGGAGGTGAAGTAGATAGGTTAAAAGCCAGCAAAATATAATATAAACCCCACCACCACCAGGTATTGTTGCAAGAACCTCTAGATAAGCATCTTAAATCAGGGTAAATTACACACCTCATGCTGGTGACTCGGTCATGGGAAATTATGAAGCTACGTGATGTCTCATTTGTTGTGCTGAAAACAAATGTAAATAAATTACTGAGAGAACCTCATTTACATTTAGAAATTCATCCCGTTGCATGACATGACTGCTGATGGTTTTTTAAATGACACTTTGAGAAGAAGTGCCACTATTAAAAACAGATCATAGCCACCTTAGTGAGAGCCTCTGCATGGGTGCGTGCACATGTGTGTGCATATATGCAAGAGTGTGTACAGGCAGATGTTCTAGAGAGATCTTTCGGGTTGCTGGGAAAAAGGTTTTCTGTTATTGTTTCAGCACCAAAATGGTGGTGTCAGAAGACAAAACCATCAATCTGTATTCTTTTCGGCGCTTTTCCCCCTCCACAGTGGGAAACAGAAAGACAACGTTATGGATTGGCTGCCGCCGGTACAACAGAAAGTACAAATCCTAAAATTGTAGGAACAGAAAATAGTGTGGCATGTCTCTTCATCATCAAGTGCAATAAAACTTCCCCCTAAATACACACACAAAAAGCCTTTCGCTAAGCTTTTATCTCCCCCTCTCCAAGTCTCACATTTTAAGCTGTCACTGAAACAATTGAGAAGGATATCCAGGAAGCCATAAGATGGAAAGCAAGTTGAACCGTGGTTAGCTAAGCAGCATACATTCAGGCAAATATCCAAATGCTTTAGGAGCTGTCATTCTCCATCCCGCGTGGGAAGGCTGTGAAGAGACGGACTTGTTCGTATCATGATTGCTCTTATTATTACAGCAGTGAAAACACTGCATACTAATGGAGGTGTTTTCAGAAAGATGACTGTTAGATGGCTTTTTAGAGTCTGTGCCTGGCTGTCTGGGCTTCAGTACCCGATACTGCCTCTACCTTTCTTTGCTTCCCAAGCAGAACTCTAAAAAGAAGTTTGAAACATGAGGGTGAAATAAAACATATTTCCAAATGGGGACATCACAGTGTTCTACAACCCCACATACGGCAGCATATTTACATAAGCCTGCATAGGTCAGAGAGTTTATTTGTTAAGGGACAAATAAGCAGGCCATGAAATAATTATTTTTCATTGTGCCCTGCCAAACCTACCCAGCCAAAGGCTAAATTGAGCTGCTATTGTGATTATTTGAACTGTGGAGCCAAAAGTCTTCACTGCAAAGCATCCCAGCTGTCCTAAATTTTGTTCTGATGGCTAGTTTTCACGCTAGCTTGAAACTTGCCAAAAATGCTCCACAAAATAGGCAGGCGGAAGGCTTGCTTTATCCAGACCTACATCAATTACTGATTTAGAGCTGTTCTGAGAACTTGATTATTAACAAATCACTTCCCGAAATTGTTATGACAAGATTCACATATGCAAATGGCAAGCTGCTCATATGTACACAGCTAGTGAAAGAAATTAATACAAAGGATCCCAGATTTATTTATGGTTATTTCCTATTGTGCTTTACTGCAAATTAGCCACTAAAATATTAAAAGAAAGGGGAGAGCGCCAGCCACAGCACCACAGCTTTGACATATGGGGACATGGGAACACCCAGGCCATAACTGCTCAACGTGCTTCTGTCTTCACCCACCTCCCCACAGAAGAGGACCTACAAGTGCCTTCAGGCATCTCAGAAGAAACAAAACCACCATGGTAATTCCCAAGGTGCAAATCTGCTCCATGCAGGGTAGGAATATCCCAAGAACTGCTCAGATCACAGGCTTGGGAGGATATTTCATACTTTAAACAAGGTTGACAGCGGAGAAGGGGGAACAACAATTTATATTTTTTTAAACCTCATGCTTCAAAGCTTAAATTAATTTCTAATAATGAACGATTAGGATGAGACCATGTAGAGAGAATATTATCCCGTATCTGCCCATTGTGAAGCTCTTACAAGTTTCCTTGAGGCACCTAGGGTTGGTCATTGCTGGAGACAGGAGGCTAGAAGGATCTCAGGAGCGATATGTTTAATACTTTCTACACTTCCGTTTAAATAACTAAGACACAAACAAAAGACAATGAGGCTAATTGTTTTGAAGGCAGCAAGCTTATAAATAAATGAAATGCCCATCATCTGGTATCAGGCTGTATGTACCACAACCCCAATGAGACAAGTGTACCTTGCTGCAGCTGCCCTCCTTCTCCTCCACACCTCCTACTATTTTTTTGTCCTGTTTGTAATTTCACTGTAATATCCTCAGGGCAGCAACCACTCCACATTTACACATGAATTAGAACAACACCTCTCAAAACAGCATACCAGTCCTGATTGGACCTGGACTGCTCTTGGGAATGCTGCTGGAAATGCTACTATAAAAAGAGCTCATAAATGTATAGAGCACAACACAGTAATACACACACACACACACACCTTTTATCACAGTTAACATCACCGGAGTGTTAACTCTTTGTTTTCCCAATAAAACTGCAGGTGGTTTCATTTATTTCTATGCTCTATTCTAAGATGGATGCAAGACGTGTAGGTTAAGATCCAGCACACACCCACCAGCACACTCAGATACTTCAGGCCTTTACTATGGATGTCTGCATTTACTATTTAATAAAGTGACAGAAATGTTATGGAATGTCATTATAGATGGAGAGGCATAAGGCTGAAATTTGCTTAGGATTTTGGATGGAAGCTATGTGATCCAACTACAAGGTGAGGAAATTTGGGCTGAGGAACCAAAGGATCCCACATCAACGTCAGCCATATCAGTCCTGTGTGCCTGTAACAGACCTAATGTGCCTTAATCTGATTAGCCCAAATGCCCAGCTAACCTACTTCCTTTCTTGGAAAAGGCTTTTGCCCTTTGAGCCAATATTATAATATATTCTGAAATTTGAGAATTTTGCATGCAATAAACTAGTTCTATTTTCTGGTCCTTCAGATATAAATGACTCCAATATATAATTTTAATTTAGTCTAACTTAGTTTTATTTTTAACTAAAAATACAACAAATAAAAAGGCTTGCAATTCTTTATCAAAATACTTCCATTTTTCCCTAACAATTATGACACATTCGTTATTTTTTAGGACTTTCTTTACCTGATCAACTATGAATGGCCATTAGGCCATTGGTTTGCAAAGAGCAAAAAAGAAAAGCAAAGGAGTGGATGCAGATAAAATGGGAAATCAACAAATTACGGGAGTACATGCATAAGTTCTAACACCTGAGCACTCTTTAAGGTCAAGTTCCGTGTTTTAGTCACTCATTCAGATGTTTAAAATCTAGAAAAAATGGAACAAGTAGTCAAAATGTTAAATGTTTTACAAAAAATCTTAATTAGAAGAAAATGGCCACTTTGCCAGGCTTGTATTCGAAATTTGCATGACATCACAAGTTCACCTTAAAAATCTACCA
This sequence comes from Gallinula chloropus, assembly GCF_964237585.1. Classification (NCBI taxonomy): domain Eukaryota; kingdom Metazoa; phylum Chordata; class Aves; order Gruiformes; family Rallidae; genus Gallinula; species Gallinula chloropus. The sequence continues at coordinate 63,296,223 of NC_140087.1, forward strand.
TACCGACTACAGCTGTTAGCAGTCATATTAATATCTATCTCCCTTCCTTTTTGTTGACTACCAGTTGATGGACCTCTTATTTGACTACAAATTCTACACAATCAAATTCTGCAGAAAATCCAAGACCGCCCTTTCTTTTCCTTCAGCTCCTGATGGGTTGATAGCATTACAGAGCCTTCATGTGCTTTTCCACAAAACCTTACACTCAATGCAAGGCGTGTCTGTGGCAAATACAGAAAGTTTCCGTGCCGCCCCGTGTAGGACCTTCTCAGTCTAAGTGCTTCAGCTTCGCTATGAACTTAGTGTAAACTTATGACTTAACTCTTGTTTCTTTTGCTCAGTGTGCCCATGGCTCTAACCAAAGCAAACTCTACCCAGTGTCACACTTCCACTCTGGAGGAATGATCATTCAGGAATCATGATCTTACTTCTACAAAGATAGTAAGAGACCCTGGTCTACACAGAATAGGCTATTGACAACCCTGTACATGCTCAGTCGTAGTCAGATACGTGACAAAGTCCAATGAAATCCTATTAGAGAATAATACAAATGACAGGGCTTAAAGAATACACTTATCTCCTAATTAAACAGCCCATAAATCTGTTCAGAACTTACAGAATTTATCAGCAGAACAGGAATCTCAAGACCTTTCACAGTCTCATTTTAACAAACCTGTTGTCCACTGAACCAACAACTCTGCTGCTTACAGATGAGATATTTCACCAACTTAAGTACTATTAAAAGATGATTATGCATTGAGCTTTCCTGAAATTGTATAACATTTGCATGGTATAACACATACTCTTACTCGATCACTGCAGTCTGATTCAAAGTGCTATAAATATGTTTGCCCTTTCTGCTAAGCCCGCCTAAGGGATTAGCAACCCCCCAAAAGTTCAGTTGAATATTAACTGCATTAACTTTGCAGACTGTAACATACTGTTACACTCAAACAGCCTACGGTGCAGTATGGATGACTTGCTTAATAAAAAATGTTTTCATGCAAAGCCCTATTGCTAGGAAAAAAAAAGAAGGAATTTTCTCTGTCAAAGGGGGTGACCTCTTCCATTTAACTTCTTAATAGCAAACAAATAATGGGGAGAGCTTTACAGGGATGTCCAGAGAACGCTTATCATTTTGTCTGTCAAACCAGATGGACTTCCCTTGGCAACATAGCACCAGTTCCGCTCTATGTTAGAAATTAAGTCAGTTCACCATGAAAAAACCCTGTGAAATACAGCAGCAAAGTGTCATCTACTCTAGTAGTGTGAAGTTAAAGACTAGAGAAGAATTACAACTGTTTTCTTACTTATTTTGTTAAATAAGCAGTGTTTTGCGTGTGAATTCCCAAACCCCACACATGCACTGAAAGACTTCCCAGCACAAAGTCACATAGCAGCAAAGACAAAGAAAAGGAATGGGAAACATTTAAAAGTTGGAAGAGGGAGAGCTGATAGGAGTGCAAAAGGGAGCTGACTTGATAGCTAATGCTAAAAGCCAAGGAAGAGCAGGTTCTTAAACCTCCTAAGTAAAAAGCTCCCAAGCAGAGGCAGAGGGCAACTGTCAGTATCTGATCAAAAGATGAAGGAAGGGAAGAAGAAAGAGGAAAATAAGAACACCTGGGACAAGTTTCTGAAGGTTACAAGATATAAAGTGGGACCACTAGAGGTGCTTAAAGTATCCAACAGATTGTTAAAATACTTTTAAAGATTAAAACCCCTCCTTAGTTAGTACAAAATGTTATTACTGCCCATTATCTACTGAAAATAGACACTGCATAATTTTCTTTGCTTTTATAAAAATAGAGAGATGAAACAAACTTTCTTTATGTCGTTGTGGAACCATGCAACAATTTTCGGAGACCTGGATACCAAATGCCACAATGAAACCTTTCTCATTTGGGCTTCCAAGATCACATATGTAAAAAAAAATACACTCATCCATAGGAAGAGTCTTGGCTGAAATCAGAAACCAAATTCAAAACTTTAAGAATGAGACACCATATTTCTCCATAATAATGCAGACTTACTTGCTCCTGCCATTCACCTCCGCCATTATGTTGTCTAGAAATGGAGACCAACGATAGCTGTCGGTAATTATGCAACAACTTAAAACTGAGGAGAGCCTCAGATGGCAGCATTAAACTGGAATTCAAGCTTTAGAGGAAAAGAGAAATGTTTCACTCCCTGCAATCACCTCCTTCCCTTACACACACACACACACACACACACACGCCCTGCACACCTGCTACCCACCGGCCAGATGGGACTGAATTCTTCTGAATCAGATCTCAGATTTTTAAGCTCAGCTTGAGTTCAATTGGATTTCAAGACATCAAAATCCATTACAATTTCACATCTAAAAAATTACATCTTTGTCCAGGCACTCCTAGTTACAGCGTTGTTTGCACAATTACATATGTATTAAAGTGGGATTTATTGCCCCAAATGTGCTAATGCAAATAAATAAAATGCGGCTTTGTAATAACATTTAATTTAATTACATATGCTCACTTAATGCATGAAAAACAGACAAGCTGATTTTATATCATCAGCATGTTAAACGAGATTGGGAATTTAGCTAATCCATAGTGACCAGTAGTGGTCTTTAAAAAGTCCATAAAGGCAATTTAGCAGCCCAAACTCACTTAAACATTGTAGGATGTAGCCATTAATGCACAGGTATCATAAAATATTAACACATGTTAAGAAAAAAACCCTGGGAAGCATTATATTCCTTGAGAATTTGCTAAGTTTGCATAATGTAACATTTGTCATCAATAACGTTTCTCCAGTTAAGAGACCTCCAGCCTGCTCTTGAGAAGGAGCTTGCTCACTTGCTCTCCCCTCTCTCTCTCCTCCAGCAGCACAGCTCCACTGAGTCCCTGTTTCCTGCACCTCAGTGGACTGCTCACAACTGGCAAAGCCACATTTTTAATTGTGACTGGCCTCCAAACTGGTCTTTCTCCACCTTTTCTATCAGTCCTGAAACTGCTTTGAGACTTGCAGGGGGTTAAACAAGTCTCCGGCCAGCAGCAAGACGTCCTCCACAGGGACTGCGGGCATCTGGAAGCTGCTGCCGGTGGTGTTCCGCCAGAGCTGCGCCTGGCAAGCGCCGAGGTACAGAAATGCGAGTCCTGCTTGCTTGGCCAGCCTTGGACTGACCTTTAGTCGTAACGTGGAACAGGAGTTTTGTTAGTGAACACAGAGTTCTGGTCTACACATTTTTTAAATTGATTATTTTATTGATGTAAAGTGCCCAGGTGCCCTCATGACAGTCACTAATATAGATTTTGAAAATAAAATTAATTAAGGGCCAGTCTGGACCACCTTTACTGTCATCAAGTAGTACCCTTTTCTACAAGTAACAATGCTATCAACCAGCAAGCACAAGTATAGTGTTTGTAGAATATTTCATTACATCTCAAAACACTTGACTATGGAGGTCAATATCACTGTCACCTATCTACACGCATGCACGTGAACACACACACACACACACACACACACACACACACACACACACACACACACACACACAGGGTCTTCTCTCCTACCTTCCAAAAGGGGAACTGAAGCACAGAAAACTTAACCGACAACAGTCCGGAGTGCCAGCAGTGCCGCACTGGGCTCCGTCCCTCCAGACTGCAGTGAGGGCATGGCACAGTGCAAGCCTGAGCGGGAGCAGAGCAGCCTGGCAGGCAGGCTAATCTGAATTACACTTATCCAGCCCTCGAAATGGTTCCTCATTAGCTGCGGGTTAATGGAGTCCCAATGAGTAGTGTTATTTTCATCCCCTGCCTACTGAACACAAAATTCATTTGCAAATATCCTGTAAAATACTGCAAAGCAAGCCAAAGAGATATGACAACATAAGAGGCATACTATTTATGGAATGCACTTACCGTCATTTAGAAAAGGAAGCTGACATGAGCAACAGCCTAAATTTAGCCACACATTTAGTTTTTATTCACTAGTCACAATGACAACATTTTAGAAGGCTACCGCACACCTTGTGCGCCGAAAGGTTCCACTGAAATCAGACTTTGATCTGAAAGGAATTCGGGATCAGCTTCTTAATGAATACAACACTGAGTTAAATTAAGGCAATCACCATCTTGACTTTCTATTCCAAGTAGATATAAAATTACATTGATTGCAGGAAATGGTGGCATTCAAACAATATTGCAATGGCCAAAGCCTGAAAGCTAAATTCATTGTCGAGCTAAACTAGGCTTTCAGAGGGCACCATTTGATTTGAAGGAAAAAAGCATCTACAAACCACATATTTTCAATTAATAGTTTCAAAGGCACAGAGTAAGAAAGGAAAAACACTGGTCAATATGCCACATGCCACTCAGTCTGTGCACGTAGACGTAGAGATCGCGCATGTGTGTGCGTATATACATGGGTAGGTGCACGCACGTGTTTTTGGTGGTTTTTTTCGAGGCCAGCTGTAATACAAAGGCCAAATTTGAGATCCAGAAAGGCACATTGTTATTTCAGAGCAGGCTGAAAACACTCTTTTATCCATTATATCTTTAATTCGAAAGTAATTTCAAATCAACAGTGCACAAAGTTAAACCTAGTTGAAAACTCAGAAAAAGAATTAATTCGAACCCTTACCTTTGGCACCTTAAAGACTTTTGGCCATGACTTACCTGTATAAATAGAAAGAACTAATTTACTACAGAAATGCCCATGGGCAAACATGTTCTGGCTAATGAAGTGTTCAGCTTTTGCATGATTAACCAGCTGGTGGGGGTGGTGTAAAAATCACAGGGCATAAAATAATAAGAAAAATTGATTAGCAACCCTCTTTTAAAGCACTCTATGAAAAATTTCCTTATTTTTTTTTTCTCAGCAGTTTAGAAAGTGACTGTACAGAAAGATAGATTCGAATGACTTACCAAGGAGCCAGGCAGAGGCTGCACCAGACACTCACTCCTCCAAGACCTGCATCGCAGAGAGGTTCAAGTGAAAAGTGAGATACCAACCAGTACCATGGCTGGGTTACTTATACAACAGGTCCTGCCACTAGTCATAAAGGTAATTTTCAAATATATTGCGAAAGACATTCTGTAAAGTTAGACTCTATGACTGTGCTTTGAGTCAGTTCAGTTTCTTCAGCAGTGCTCTACTCTCAAGCACCTTAGCTGGCTACAACTACACCTGTGAGCCAATTTAAGATGACCCTCCATACGAGCCAAGGGATTCATACACTACGCAGAAATAATGCACACATTTAGGTGATGCTACGTTTTGCACTCCCTGGGGACAAAAACGCCTTGCCCTTTCTCATCCTGTACAAGGGGTTTCTTGCAAGCTCACGTGCTCTGCCCTCAAAATAGAACCTAATTAGTGTACAAATACTTGGCAGACAGGGCACGAAAATTGATCATTAACTGTCCCCTAAACCAAGGCAAGTTATCCTGAACCAGTTTCATTTCATACACACTTGCTCTAGGTCCCTTCAGTGGGGGTACAACTGGCGTGTAACGATTTCTTTAAGGAGGAAAACCACATATTTTGATGGCACAGGATTATTTCAAAAGTATCATACATCTGCTTATGCACCAGTAGTAAGAAGTTGCAAAAATTTAAGCTATGGACAGTTTGCAATAGGCCGTAGTAATAGTCACAATCCTCTTTACCTTTATTATTTTGATGGAAAAATGCCATTTTACACCTATTTATGGACTTCTAAAAACTGCTTTATAGTTATGTACAATGGGAGATGCAAGCAAAGGGTCTTCATCTCAGGGATCTGCAATCTGTTCCAGCTCTGGGGAAGTAGGTGTAATGTCAATGCTGGGACATCATGGATTAGGAACCTACATTGACCGCCGCTGGTAATATACAAGCAGTATCATGGTTGATTTCTAACTGCAACAAGATATTCCACACCCCCTCAGAGCTTCCCCTCTTATGGTTTATGATATACCTTTGTATGCCCAGCTACCTGGATATGAATTCAACTGTTAAATCACGCTGGTATAGCATACAGGCTGCAGCTTAAGCTATTCAATCATACCATGGGATTCTTTGCAAGGAGTGACAATTTGACCTGAAGTGAGAGCTATTGCGGAAAGAATCAAAGCGCAACTCTGAAGCCATTTTTCCTTCTTTACATGACGCCTCTATTTATCTTAATTACCACTTTCTGAGGCAGAGGATACCCCTTTAAATTCACCAAAAGAGAGATTTTCCCATGCCATTTCCCTTTAGGAGCCAGGCAGATTACCCTGAGAATGGATCCCTTCATGCATATGCTATACGCTCCACCCAAAGATTCACACCAAAGAACTGGAAAGGCTTAAGCAAGCTAGATAACTCTACAAATATACCATAGAGGTCTTCCTTTCTTTTTGCTTTTGAAAAAGCTTGTCACCAACTTCGTAGTCAGTCGAGACTTCTAACATCAAAGAGGTTTTTGCATGTTTTTGAGGCTTTCTGGATAGGTAGATCTTTCTACACTTGCATAGTTCTTGCTTTTGTGCCTCTCCTAACCTTTCAGAAACATTTCTACAGATTAACACTTAAAATAAGTGGGCATAGAGCTGAGACAAGCAAACAAAAATAGAGGAAAACTAAAAACACTGGCATGAAGCAACATTTCCCTCAGTACATCAGATGGGAAAGTGCTATCTCCAGATAGAATATATAATAAACCAGAAGGTTCTAGTTAAGCAAGAAGTGGTATTAAATTCCACTTGAGTCTATTTTCTATGGTCATATTTGAATCACGAGCAATTTCTAAAATGTCAGGTATTTCTAACTCAGGTCAACTGGGGCCCTGACAACAGTGGAGCTCACAAACTGTGTTTGACGCCATTTCCAAAAATGGTAACAGCCTAATATGGTTACAACACAATTTATTAATCGCAGCTGTACTTGCTAAGAAATTATGCTGTGGACTATATCAGTAACATCATGATTTGGCTAGGCTACTTGTTTAAAAAGTAAAATTAAAAAAAAAAAGCCTGTAGAAAGCGAATGCTTGTTAAAATCATATTGCCTTAAAGGAATGCAGAAACACAGCTATGAGGCACAGCTCTTTTACAGCTGGAAAAAACTTAAAGTCTTCAGACCTGTACACTGTACTCCAAAAGCAACATTTAATTATCTATTTGTTTACTTATATGCAATTGCCTTGGAAGAGCCTCTCAACAAGCATGCACCGTGTGCTCTGTGGAAGGGTCAAGCACAAGATACAGGTTGCGGACTACAAGCTTAACTTCAAAGAGCAGGAGTACACAAAGGTATTTAGGTGCCTAATTCCACTTATATCAAACTCACAGGGAAATTGACAGAGAGTAAACACCTCTGAGGACACCATCCTTTGACATTAACACAGATTCCTCATCTGGATCCAGGGCCGTGCTTTTTTGGACAACAATAAAAACCATTTATCTACACGGCCCCTTATTCTCTCTATTGGAGTTTCTCTAAGGTTGACCACAGTTCCCAAAAAAGGACACAAGAGCCAAACAGGCTAGTCTAATTAACTGGAGTTTTTCACGCTAATTAGTAACAACAAGAGCATAAAGCAATCAATAGGACACCTTATGACACTACTGCTTAAGCCTGCTTTCTCTACCTCTGGTTCAGCCATACCCTTGAAGCATATTTGGAGGGTTCTTCCTGCCACCTTCCCACACAGCATCAATTTTTAGTAAGGATAATCTTTCCTATTAAACTAGAAATTAATAAGCAATGTTGTTAACTTATGAGATGCAGCTAAAAATCAGGTGTAGTGAGCATATTGAGAAGCCAAAGGATTTTTATAAAGTACTTTGATTACTTCTAAATTATTATATACTTGACCAATGAGTAACACTGAATGATATTCACCCTATTGTAAACAAGTTGCATATAGACTTGTGTAACACATGCATCCCACTCAAACTCAAGAGGAACAATGCTCTGTTGTTTCACAGTATGTTCAGCAACTTACTACTAGCTTCGTGTGAGCAAACAACCCAACGATTTATTCAAAAGTCTTTTTAAACCATGAGGAACTTCTGAAGGACAGCTAGCAAGAAAGTACCATGTTTGAGGAAGAAATGTACAGAAAACCAGTAAGCCATCTTCTCCAATTGAGAGATCAAACTGCTAAAATTAGTTCCTGGAATTTCTCTTTTGGGTGCCAGTTTGAGTCTTGTTCCAAACAATCACTAACTAACAATCCTCTTGACTTTGAAATAATCCATAACTAGTCAGAAATACCTATTTGCTGATTAGGTACATGCAACCCCCCCTCACAAAACAGCACTTATCTGTAACATAATTTTTGAAAAATACATTTTTGATCCAGTGTCCTGAAGCTAGCTGTACAAACACAAAGAACTCAGATGCCCTCTCAACCCCTGTTGGAAGTGACAAGTGAGCCCTCCTAAGATTGCAGACACACTGTCAAGTGCAGGTGTTTGTAAACAAGTTTGGAAATGTTTCTAATTATAAACCATAAGAGTTAAAATTAGAAGTCCAATCCGCTAGCTTTAAAAAAAGAACTTCCAAAAAGGTTCATCTAAATGAGAGCAACCAGTGATGTTGAATTTAGTCACGAGAACAGAATTTCTGTGCAGAGCTGCATACTGCTCTTCAAACTTTCCACTACGAATTACAGTACATTTCTTTAAAAAAAAAGATTCAATAAGAATTTTAATTTGCTGTCACAGTGTATATTTGAATGTGCAATCTAAAAATGCCCTATTCACAGGTCATATAATTAAAAAGATTTTTTTTTAAAGTTCCTAATTCTTTTGAATTTGTCTTGGCTGCCAACAGCAAAGTTCAGCTCTTAGAGGGAACTTCCCAAGCTGGCCTTTCAAATCAAACTCTGTTTGAAGGAGCCTTACTCTTGTAGATGACCTTGACCCTGATAACCTCACCTACTGCAAAGCTTGGCTTACCCAGCCCTGGCACAAACTGCCGAGGGATGAAACTGGGGAGGGCAAAAGTCATCCCAGAGCTCTGGCTGGTGCAGAGCTTGGGATGCTGCTGCTGAACTGGTGGTGTCTCAGTCTTGCCTTCGCCACTTTGCATGGAGGTCACAAACAGAGCTCTAAGGAGCCACATACTTCACGGACATCTCAAACAGAGGTTGGAAGGAGGCTAATCCTGCAGCCCTTGTGCTTATAATGCACTATGAGGAGATAGTGCAGGCAAAAAGATAGACTCCACCTCTGCAGAAGCTTTGGGAGAAAGCAGAGCTTTTGCCAGACTTGGGGGAAATGGGGCTCTTTTTTGGGGGCGGGGGGGGGGGAGAGGGGAAATGGGTTAATAGTAGAATCTCTTGTTCTTCACATTATTTCTTAAAGGAAATATAACAGCACATTTGAGCATGTTAGAATAGCTTCAGCTGGCTACAAGTGAGCAAACACAACACAATTTCAGAGAGGTTTGACTACGGCCTCGTTTCAAGCCTGAGGTAATCTCTTGCTGCACTGTCCTGAAAGAGCTGAACAGGAAACGGATTAAAGAGCGAGGGCATGCTGCAGGAGCAAGGTAGGACTGGCTCTGCCCAGCAGACATCCCTTGACTCCCCTCTGTGAGGGGCAGCGGAACAACAGCCCTTCAGCCGTGCACAGCTAGCTTCCTCTTCCTCCTCCACTGGAAATGCATATGACAGAAGAAAAGCTCAAACCCACTCTCCTCAAAGCCTAGGGCAGAAAGTAAGTTGCCCTCATCCCATCACACTGAAGAAGCTTTTTTATAACCACCACTATCCAACCCTTTCTTTTTCTTCAGTAGTATAGGCATAAAAAACCTAGCAGTTTCCACATTTTCTCTGGACAGTATTTTGGAACTCTCTGCCTTCAACAACTGGTACAGTCATGTTTTAGTGCCTGCCTTGTAGTCACCAGTGCTGTGTGGCATCAGGATGAGAATGCAAACATGCTTTCAACCTGGACACCTTACAAGCAGCACTTCCTTTGCTGTAAACCATGGATATAACCTGGCCTTTTTTGATCCCCTGAGCCAAACCCCTTGTTTTGTGTGCGTGTATGTTACTGACATGAGGAAGGATGGAGAAACCCAGTTCTCCACTTTGGTGAAGGGACCACAGTAAGTAAGAGCAAAGTGAGAGTGCATCTCACCTGCTTCAGACTGCAGCTGGTGGACCCTCCCCCTCTTCTCCCTGGCTCGGGTACCCTGGCCTCCCCTTTCCCAGCTGGTGCAGTGAGAGCTCCCCCTCCTGTTCCAGTCTAACCAATCTTAGACCTTGTCCTACTGGAAGCGTGGCCTGAGCAAAGAGCAGGTTCAAAGGCAGCATCAGTAAGCTAGGTTTCCTGCTAGGAACTAACACCAAAACCAATAGCCTGAGGGGGAAATAGGTTTTAATTGGAAAATTATACTATGTAAATATATTGATTTATTAAACATAGATATATGTGCACATGCACAGATTTGTATACATAGTGACACTATATGTATACTGTGTATATACATATATATGTGCACACACACAAAGCAAATCTGTAAGGCTCCTAATCTCGTTGCTATTTTAAATCAAAGTAGGTATAGAAATCATTAGCTTCTACAGGCCCATGTAACTTCTGAAGTACCTAAGCTTCTATATGTACCTGCATTGTGTTCAGCTGGAAAAACATTTTCTTTCCTAAACAAATACTTATTGGAGCTGTATTTGGAAATTAAAACAAAACAAAACAAAACACAAACCCCCACAGGCTTGTGTATATAAATATTTTAATTAACAATATGTATGTATTTAGGAGATCTGGCATCAAAGTCTAGATCAGATACAACAATTAACCCATCAGAGATTTTCTAAGATATTAGATAAAAGAAAATACATTTAGGAAATGCTTAATCAGACTTAAATTAAGCATCTGAGCACTAAAATAATCTCAGCATTTTATTTCTAATATTTTCTGCATGCTGGAAATGAAAGCATGAAGAGCAGCACAATTGAATGTATCTTCCACCAAAAATAGCCGAAAAATACTACAGAAGAGTGCCTGCTGGGTTGGTTATAAAAGTAAAGTATAATCCATTAAGTGCTAATTAGAAGCATCAGAAGCAGGCTTTGCTGCAATAAGAGCTGGCCCCTAAGTAGACGTTTCTGTAACCATTTAAAGGCACAGGGTTTCTCCAGTTGCTGAGAATGGAGCTTGGACGGTTTCAGCATAAAGGCCATGTGAAAAGAGACTATGGCACTTGGCCATCTTACCCAGCTGTTTTCTAAATATGATGACAGGTGCCATTTTTTCCATTTGATCGTGGAACGTAATACATCTTCAAACAAATTTCCCCCAACTAGGCTGGTGCAGTTACATTGCAGAGATTCGAATATAAGAATGTTGGGGGGGGATGGGATGTGTCTCCGACAGACACGTATTGCAGGTTTTGGTGGATATTTCTTTATCTGCCTTTTTCTCAAAGCTGATTTTTGTTATGTGTATTATTCTGCTTTTTACTGCTATTATTGGAGGGAAAGAATAAACACTGGGGCAAAGGATTTAATTCTGAAGGAATTTTTTAAAAATAAAAAATGAGGGAAAAAGCTACTATTTATAATTAGACCTCATCAGTTTGCTTTGCAATAGGAAGGATTGTCTTCCTCTCTGTCCACTGCTTCTCAAAGGATGAGAAGCATTCCCGTAACTTCTAATCTTTACCCAACAACCTACCTGGTCAAACCAAGCTCTTTTCCAACTACTGGAGGACAAAAAGGCCTTTTATCCAGTTGCCTATCAAAATGCCTTAAGGCATCAGGGCAAAAAAGCTGAAGCCAAAAGAAATGCCAGTACCACCCCTCCCCTGTCGAGGCAGCCAAGACACAGAAAGCAGCAATTACGGACATGAGCAACGAAGAGATGGTACCTTGAAACGGATCACAGGCTCCAAACCCCAGCCACCCTGGATGCAGAGCTACAGAGAGCTTGGCTTCCTCTTGGGCTTGAGCAGCCTCCAGCAATAAGTGATGGCAGGATACAAGCCAGGCTGCATAACTTGAAGAATCAGGAAAAAAAACAAGCAGCTAACTAACTTCCCCTGTTAAGAAAAGGGACATAGCTAACACAAGGGAAATAGTTCAGGCCAATGTTTTGGGCTTTTCATCTATGAGGATCAACCAGCTAGTAAACAAAGGAAGAAAGTTTGTGTGAGGCAGGAAATTGAAGGCATTAAACTCTTTCTCTCTACCCTATTGTCATACACAAACACAGAAAACCTTGTTTCTTCTAAAACAGTGAAACAGGTTCATCCATTAAGAAAGACTAAGATGGTAAAGAAACGTTTTTATGAAGTTAAACATCTAAGAAACAGTAAAGCTATGACTGCAGCAGAAATAATAAAATTAAATTTAGTTTAAGTCAACATCTTAAATATTTGTTAAGCCTGGCAGCAGCTTTTGTAAGGCTGATCTGTTTTTATTCTGTAAGTAAGAAAATAACCATAAAATACCCCAAAGCCACGGAAGAAGTCAAAGACACGATTAATAGTTCAGAAGTTATCTGATTCAGGTCACATGGTGTTCCAAAAACCATACCTAAATATAGCATGCAAGAGATCTGCACAAAGAGCAATCCCATCATGGGAGCAAACTAAACTCCCCACAAAATTAATTAGGGTTATTTTGAGGCAACCAAACAAAAGTGAGGAGGGAAAACTCAGCCATTGCCCCGCCCAGTTCTGGAAGAGCAGATGTCACAGGTGTGGACAAGCCCCAGTTTGCAGCCCAGGCTTGGAGGGAGATGTTTTGCTTCCCAGGGGAAACCCCACACAGCACTAATGTAGAAGGTGGGTGGAGGGCATGGTGTGGCTGTATCAAGGGACACAGCTCGTTGGGAAGAGGATGATCCTGCCCGTAAAGGGACAGGTGGATAACGCAGACATAAATACCCAGGCAGGAAGCCAATACGTAAGCTTCTGATGTAGCTGTTAACAGCATCCTTCTAACAGAGAAAACAAACACCTTTTTGGAAAGGGAAAGTCCATGTAAATGATATCCTCAGCACAGACCAAGACTGGGAAAAGCTAATGCCTCCCAAGGCAGAACAGAAAGAAAAATCCCTGTTGGAAGCTATTGCCTCAAAGCCTCCATTAGGATTGCCCCTTCCCAGGGAGGAGAATTTTCTCATGAAATGCAGCCTACAGAACTAATTCTAACAGACGTCCCTATGCTTAGGCATCAGAAGCAATCTCAGAGAAAAGCATACAAAAGACCCTCAAAAGGCAGCAGGAGAAAGGGAGAAGCGTGCCTTGGGTCACTTGGGTTTCTTTAGGTCCTCCTCTGAAAAGCAGTGATGCCGTTTCCTACATTTCCTGACCACCACCAATATAAGACCTGATTTCAGCAAGCTTCTCCAGTTCACAATTTCCCTAGAAAACCTTTTTTTCAAAAACAGTTTAAAATTCTGCTGGTGAGTGCCATGGTGAAGGCTTTTAGATGACCTCAGTGACTGACTTCCCTTCGCATCGCCTTTGTTCCTATGCACTGAGGGAAGTCTCGTTCTTCACTCAAGCTTTAGAACAGCTTCAGTGTTATGGTGAAGACACAGGCAAAGCTGAAGTAGGGGCTACAGAGAGCAGAGGGGAAAGAGCAGGACAAAGCTGAGGAGCGGCGATGTAGCAAGGAGTGCTGCTGTCAGAGGGTAGAGAGCAGGCTCTCAAGACCAAACCGTGTAGCAGGTGCTCCAGAAGGCAGGTAACAAACAGTCTGAGTGGGACACAAACTGCAAATTTCGGCTTCAGTGCTTCAGGCCATTAGCAGGTGCTTCAACCAGTCATCCAAATCAAAGTAAGAAAGTGGAAAGAGCCAAATGCTGGTTAAAAAGGTTTGCAAAAGCAAAAATCCCAGCGTGGGCAGATAAAAACGTTTCGCTGTTGTGGATACAGGCTACTAAGGAAAAAAAGAAAAAAAAAGAAAAGAAAAAAAAGAAACGAACAAAAAGTGTACACAATTTTTTGTAAAAACGGCTGTGTTGGGGATTTTACTGTCGTGTACTTAAGCCCCGAGATGCAAATGTTGGCTGGGATGCTGAGATCAGCAGTTATATGTCCTCAGGTGGTTAGAGACAAGGCAGAAAAGAGCTGGCATTTGGGGAAAATAGAGGGCCCATTTGATAACGCTTCACTTGAGCGTAAGAGGGTTTCCCCTGTGGGTATTGTCCCAAAGAAAGCTCCAGGCAAGTTTAGACTGGTTCATTACTTGTCACATCCAGAAGGTGAGTCAGTTAATGATTATGCTGACTCCCTTTTGACTTCAGTTTCACGTGTTTTCAAACTGAGAACCGTGCTCTCATCAAGTCACATACCACTCACAACAAATAGGAACACTGAGGGAATCTACGTTCCAGTTCCTCACGGCACACCTATAGCTGTTTCATTTGTCGGGATTTCCCTGGCAGTTTGCTAACTGTAAGTTTGGTAGCAAATACACAGCACCCGTAATCTGTGTTAGGGGACGAATCACTTCTATACACAGAAGTACAGGTCAGAGACCTGGCACTTGCTGTATCAGGATTGGTCTCCAAAGCACCCAATATCAGGGCCTTGAGGGCTTCGTTATAAAAGCTGAATGTCTGCTTCCTCAAGGGTTAATGGCCTGGGGTCTCCTTAGTCTGGAACAAGATGCTTGGTTTACATGATCTTACACAAATGTAACAAATAGGACTGGCTACTCCAAACAGACTATATCAGCCAATAATAGTATGTTTAAATCAGATGGTCACTTGAACATTATTGGTAAAGTTCTCCTCGCTGAGGGTTGCATCCTTTGCCAGAGGCTAGCAGCCTTGACAGAAGGAGAGAAACAAATTCCTTTCATCAGAGTAACATGAGTCAATATGTGGAAAGATACTTCCATCTGCTCTGTGTTTCTGGTGACATGACATTACCGTATAATTTGGTATACATTTCTAATAGAACAGATAAAATAAGATGGTTCGGCAAGCATCATTTATGTCCCACATCTATGCGAAGTTCTCTCGAATGATTTTCGACACACAGGGCTGTATGAGTGGTGAGGACTCACCATGGAAATGCTGGAGGGAAAAACATGTTGCTGTTTATCTCGGAGAGTTATGGCGCAAACAGACTTCTATGATGCACTGCTAAAAAGAAACACATTCTATTTCCCAAAGCGCTCTTGGAAGAGGCACCTTTGGTCAGCTACAGCCATCACCAAAGGAACCTGTTGCGCCCAGCAACTGGGGGACACACACAACTCACTAGACGTAACTCAGTAGAGTGGCTTGTGTTGTTTCCACATTAATTTTGTGTCCCTGTATGTTACCAGAGCCCTGGGACTTTCATGGTCTGTGGGCAGCAAATCAGCTGAGCCAAAAGGGAAGGTTCCACCTGACTAGTCCACTAGGAGCTATATTAAGCTTGTCTCAGCTGGAGGTCATGCTGCATATTTTGAAGGCTGCTTGCTTGGTAGTTGGTCAAGCAATCGGTATTCAGAAATTAAGAACATGATTTTTGTAACACCCATAAGACACCAAACACTTCTGAAATCCAGACCCTACATACATAAAGGCTTTCATTTCTAAAGTGTTTGATTAAAGCCCCATTTCTTTCAGGGCCAAGCAGGCTCTCAGGTTTGCTAAACAGTTGCTTCATGTCTCACTCCTAGTAGGCTCCTGGTAGCCCTGAAGCCAAGAATTCATTTTCACAATTCCAAAACATTTTTTCATACTTCCTGACCAAATGGCTTTGCAGTGGAAATTGGTTTCTGCCACCATCTGTTGTTACATAGTTCGGAAGTGCTAGCATTTTCCTTCAAGAAGGAACTAGTTGGGGAGGACGCATGGCCAATCCCAATGGAACAGATACTCTTTTCCTTACTGTCACTTTATGGGGAAGGCTTGGCCTATTTCTCAGCAGCTGTGGAATTGTCATCAGCAGGATTCTTTACAAAGCTTGGTGGCATATGGAATATATTGCTCACTTCTTAGTACTGTAAAAACAACCTTGCTGCATAACTGAGCTAGGCAAAGAAAGCAGGTGCTTGATAAAAGAAATCCATCATGCATCAAGCCTCTGTAGACTTCGTAGAGACTCTAGACAAGGATATTTTGGAGGCAATTATGTTTGCGAATTAACTAAATGGTATTTCAGAGAAGCTCCTGGGCCTCAGAGGTGGAACAGTCCCTTGAAAAGAGAGCAGGCGAAATCACCATGTCCCAGGATAACATCCTATGCTGCCATTCACAAAGGCACATTCACATCCACACCAAAGGGAAGTGTCATTCCCACCTGTGTGAAACATTAAAACTGCAAGGGTCCAGTCACCACTTCTGATGTGATGGGAGACTATTTAACATCAGGTTTAGGGCATGTCTTTTTGTCACAGCCAGGTCTTATTTTTACAGCTGTGGACTAGCCAAGAAGCAAACCAAACAAAATAATAACCACCAACCCATGGCATTCTGGTGACCATACACACTGAATTACAGATAGAGGGCTAGAATTGAGGGAGTTCAAGCTCTCCCTACAGAAGATACCCAAAGAGCTACAAGAGAGAGCTAAGCTTGCTGAATTTATTCAATTTCCTGGCACAAACAACAACATTTTCGTACACTGCCAGAAACAAAACTAACTCTAGGAGAAACTGTCAGAAAAAGGGATTCAGAAGAGATGTAGGTAGTGTCCCCACTTCAATATATTGAACAGTGAACATCCACTTAGCTACCCACACATGCTCAGAGCCATCTCTGGTCTACCTAGAATGGCCAGCACAGGTGAATCCAAAAGGCCACTTAGGCTCACTGGCTTGTCCAGGACACTAGCAAACTGCAGACGCTTAGTGAAGGTCATGGGGCTGGTGTACAGTGACAGTTCCCTAGACTACACTTCCCAGCATCCATCTACTGGCAGCTCAGAGACTTCCTTTAACACAATACATACAATTTTTCCCGATTAGCAATCTGCATTTAGAAATTCACAGAATTGTAGGGGTTGGAAGGGATCATCGAGTCCAACCCCCTGCCAAAGCAGGTTCAATCTTCACTTGCCGTTTCAGACTTCTTTAGAGCAAGGTTCTCCATCAGTATCACACATTTCTTGTGCTAAGTGACCTGTTACATATTGATATACAGAAATCCAGCCTGCTGTCCTCATCCCACAGGAATGGGCAAAGCAAATATATGGGCAGCATGTGCTGCTTGAACTGCTATACAGGTCTTCTGCATGTAGTCCAGCAGAGAAGAGGGGTCTGCTGCAGCCATCACACTACACAGTGGGAAAGAATCGTTCTGCGATGGTGAGGGTTTGGAAGTCCTGCCCTAGAGGTTATGTTTTTAAGTGGCACATACAGTACATAAAGCTATAAACACAGACCTGTCATGGACGGGGCTCTGAAGCTAACCATTAGTTTCCCATCACCATTTAGAGCACACAGAGCAGCCTTTTAGGAGAGTGGGATAAGGAGCGTGCTGCGGGACACTGAAGAATCACCAGCTACATGGGCAGTCATGGGACAGATCATACCTGTCATCTCCCCACAGTAACATACCGAGAGGGTCAGAGCTCTTCCAGAGGCATCCAAAAAACTAGTTGCTGTTCACGGCTTGGTATGTTTGCTATTTATGCACCTCCTCATTGCACAAAGCGCTGCTGCATGCTTTTCCACCCAATAACATGTGATTAAGCCACAAAAAGAGGCCGAAGGAAAGCGCCAGTGTGCAAGAATAAAAGGCTCTCCCAGCAGTTTCACAGTCTATTCGTGTAATACACAAATCAGAAAGTAATATAGGCTAAAGCCTATTGCCTAACTAAGCAGGCTTAAATAACACTTAGCTCTTTTATAATGCTTTTCATCCAGAAATCTTAAAATGCTTTACAAAGGTGTGCAGACTGGGAACAAGCCAGAACACAACCCACTGCTCTGGAGTCGCAGGTATTTGCTCTTTCCATTAGACTATATCAGTGCCTCTGAGCAGGAGCACATTTCTCCTATAGTTAATATGGAAAGATGCATGTGTGCAAAGGAATATTTTTCCCTAATTTTCTATGCACTGATTGCTTTTAATCCCTTGTTTCAAACAACTTATAGCAATCCTCCGTTCAGTTATAGTAGGAAAGCAGGCAATAATCAAGCCATAAATGCCTCTTCTCAAAACTTCTATTGTCTTCCATGTAGAAAAAAAAAATTCATTGATCATCAAAGCAAAATAAAAATTATTATGAAAGAAGGGGAAAAAAAAGAAAGCAAGCCATGAGGTCTGCTAGAAATAGGGAAAAGTCAATACTTCCCTCCAAAAGAGACAAGCTTGCAGAAACCATCACAAAAGTAGCATTTCACAACAAAATTCAAATAGCCAACACAGAACAAAACAAAAAAAAACCCACCCAAAAAGCCAATTGGAAAGCTAGAAGTTTTACTTTCAGCATGACCTGTCAAAGTCAGCATGGAGAAGAAAGTGAGCCAATAAAAAATACTGGTGTTCACCCGTGTTCTCAAATCAGAAACATACTCTGTCAACAAACAAGTTTTGATCCTTGCTACAAAAGCAGAAACCCATGGTAATGCCCCAAAAGACAGTGGGTAAGTTCCAGATTTACACCAAGGAAGCCACATTTCTGATTTTTAAGTCTTTGTTGAACAAACCATATTTACCATACATGAATGCCTGTGTGCTTCCAAACAAGGGAGGTAGCTAATACAAACTGTGTATGGAAAGGAACACATCAGAGCTGTTGGGTTTTTTTAAGGTTTGCAATGAAAACAGTCTTGTTAAGAACAAAAAAGAAGAGATCTACCAAAATTTTACCTGCTTCTCTCTAGTTAGAACTGCTGGCTAATGAGTGAGTTCACATAAACTCAGTTGCAAAGGAGACATAAATAGCATCTTTTTAAGATAATGATTTTCAACACAGGCCATCTAAAGCAGGCATTAAGAGTGGCCCCAACACAGATCCCCTCTGTGTTCACCTAAGTGCATGTATTTGTGTTTTGCTCCATTTTAATGTATGTATATATCCTGTGTTTTCAGCTCCTCTGCTTGGCCCACTCCCACCCTCCACACTCCCAATCTGTCGGCCAGACTCCAGGGACGGGCATTAAAAATGACCACTCTCCCTCCCTGCGTAACAGGCTTTACAGAAGCAGAAAGACTAAAAAGCTGAAAAGTTCCCCACGGTCTTTGCCTATTAAAGTCCACAGCTTGCCAACAGCAGGCCGCGGTTTAGTGTCAAAGAACAGGGCACCGGCTCGCGCTTCTGTGCAATAGGGAGCGCTGGGGTAATCCCGTCTCTTTACATTTCGGATCACACCATTTGTGGAGAAAGTCAACAACACTGGGATGCTCAAAACCACCCTGTAGCGTTACACGGAGAATGCAAGATGCTTGCTGAGAAAGAGTGCTGACACCAGAATACGGTTGATTCAGCATGAGCAATAAAAAGCTTATTTTTGGTTGGCTCGAGCAGTATATGATTAAAATAGGATTGAATCCTCACCAGACTTGCTTAAAAATAATTTTACACCCATCCTATCAGGCTGCGTCATCCCCCATCTTGCAATATTTTCCACCATTAAAAAGAAAGGGGTACATTTCTCTCTGTCAAATGAGACAAGAGGCAGGGGAAGTCCTTGAGGAGGGTAATGCAAGGAAGTAGAAAGAAGGATTCCAGTCAACTGGCAACCAAACAGAAACCTTCTGCTATTTCCCACCAAGCAGTAACAGTATCTGAGCTATAGATATGTTTGTCAAATACATCTATAGCAGGGATAATTAAGTTAGTGCAGCAAACTAGCTGCATGCTTTGAAGTGTTCATGCAGTTGCTATACTAACCTTTCTTTCACCTGTGAGGTTAAGCTCACCATCTCCTCACACATATTGGCAGGCTCATGACCTATATTCCGTCCTCATTATCACATCGTTTCTGATAGTTGAATGTCTTGGAAATGATATTCAAAGGTTCTGTTATAAATAATGGAGACTAGCAGAAGCCTAAATACAGACTTCTGTCACACAGGAATAACCTCTGGAATTTCTTATGGCTCCGTCCTGTCAAGGAGTTCACACACTTTACAAACAAACAAATATCCCTACAAAGTAGGCATTTTTCCTCTTTCAAATCTTCTTATGATTACTATGAAAGACCCCTTGATCATCTGTTTCTTATAACTAGAAAAACTAAGACGGGTGAAACCCCCAAATGTTCTTTCCCTGCTTTGCAAAAAGCCCCACAAACATGTCAATTTCTATGCTGGTATAATTCAAAATACCAGGGTCAAAATATAAAATAGGAAGCATTAAAATCCCTGTCTTTGGCAGTATTTTTTTCACTCTGTCACATTACTAGCAGCGGTACCTTTCCTGTAAAGATCAAACCTAATGTGATGGTGAGGATTCTGTTGAAGTCTGTACTGGGGTTTCTGTCACTGATGAGAAGAGCACCGCAGAAGTACACAGAATCTACAACGATATCAAGGCTGATTCCCACTGATCTCAGCGAAGCCAAGATTTTATCCTGTACGCTCATCCTGAGAATGATTTCATATGCAAAGTTCCTCACTTAGCTACATCCTCCTATAAATCAGAGTTCTCCTCCGCCTGTTCTTCACCCGAATCAATAGGGGCCTAAATGAAAGTCTCACCTTTTGTACATAAGGTTTATATGACAAAAAAATGTTATTAGCTTTTCCTAAATCAGTGTATTTCTAAACAGAGTAGAACCCTGCACCCTCAGTGACAGTTTCAAGACAGTGACTTGTAGGCCAATGGACTGGACCAGCACACGCACTCCTGACTTTTACCCCACGCAGAAGTAACCAGTACTTGCTTCTGAGCAAGGGACACAATTATGCTAAAAACCGCATCTGTGCTTTTGCATCCTCTACTGTACAATTTCTACTTATTTTCTCAGTGACATCAGCGGTTTGGGTATTTATGGATCTAAGAAATCCTAAATTCAGGCATGAGCATCATCGACAGGGCAAGACACTGCCCTACAGGCCTTCATTTTCCAGTCACGTCAGCCATACATTTTAACCTATTCACTCCACAAAAGAAAAAAACACCCTTTCACTATGTTTGGTCACTGCACCTGTCCCTTTATTTCCAAGTTAACCCTTAATTACAGTCACTGTCCCCAGTATTTCATTTTTCAGGACACTATCTGGCTGGATGAAGTCACATCTACATTTTATATGAGGGCAAAAAAAAAAAAAAGTCTCACCCGTGGTCCTCTACCCATAAAATGAAGCATAACAATGCCTTGAGTACCTCCTGTACCTCAGCTGCTTTCAGAGATACAGGGCAAATGAGTAGGAAAAGGCTCAGAAGTGTGCTCTGAAAATAACAGCTATTTCTTTTACAACAGCTGTAAGGTAAGCCCACCTCACAGCAGCACATCACCGGTGTTGATGTGAAGCCCACAGCCTGACAGGTAGCCGGGGACCCCAGCGCTGCTGTTGGCACTGGGAAGCAATGGCGAGCAAGGGAGACCAACCTTCCTCCTACCCGCAAACTCAAGATTCAATTTTCTGCAAGGTTACCCCCAATAATTAAAAGGTTCTGTAATTTACCCCTGGAAAGCTAGTCACGATGGGATCCTTCAGAATCAATCCCTTATCTCGTACCTCCGCACATGCTGCGCGTGTGCACACCGTATGTAATGTGGTTTGCCAGGCCAACACTGGCAACAGCTTCCACTAATTGCGAGAGTTACTAAACTGAACCTTAACTAAAATTAAGTTGACTATTAAAAGCTCAGTGAGTAACCCAGCAAACGGAAGCACTGCATATAGGATTTAGCAAGCACACAAGTGATCTAGCAGCCACTGAGGCACAATATTTGCTGAATTTCCTATACCTAAAATAGGTTCCATATAATAGGTATAAGTATGACGATGTAACACTCACAACACCAGCACCCTCCTGCAATGGGCCAGCAATGGGTTTCTCTATGTCACCTTTACTGTGCTGTCCTTAACTTGTGCTTTCTTTTGTCACACATTAAAAATGTGTTATTTCTTCATGGAAGTCCAGGAACAGATCTTCTGCAGTACGAAGAGGTAAAACAGCAAGATAGGGACACTCAAAAGATTGCTCTTAAAAAAAATTTAGGAAACCATCCTTGAAATGCCACAGTGAGATTATATGACAAATAACACAAATTACAAATGAAATTATGAAAGATGTGCTTGGGAACCAATGTTTGCATGTATTAAAACACCAAAATAACTGTAGAAGAACTCAAGCATGCTGTTCTGAAATCACAAAGTCAGTGGATTGAAAGTTACAGGTTAATTTATAACATACACTCCCCATTGAAATAACAGATCTCCCTGTATCAGTTTTAAAAATACATGAATAATACTTTTAGCTATTAAGATGTCATTATCAGACAGGCCTACAGATTTTAGCTACCTCAATATAAACACAACTGGGCTTTGTATGAAATACACATAGCACTTGTTATTATATATGAAGTTTATTCACTATATAGTGATGTTTTATGATTTCAGTTTCTAAATTTTGAAAGAGTATATTTGGTGCCTGTATAGTTTCTAGGCTACACCTCTATCCAAATAGGCTTTATGTTCTGTATCATCTTCAGGACTGTACGCATGTACATAAATCAAAAGCAGCCATAAACAGTATTAAGGTTGCGTGTGGTCCAGCTATCTTTGACAAATTAGAAAGCTAGGAGTTCCCTGGGAAGAAGTTCTGTCTTCCAAGGGGAAAAATGAAAGGGGGGGGATGACCCAAAAACCCACCAAACTCACAAAAATATTCTCATCTGTTAACATGGAGGAAAAGGTACAGAAAAATGCCTGTACAACTTTTGCATAAGAGAGGGAATGATTCAGGAGAAATTCTAGCAGATTTCCTAAAAACTGCCCCCTCAAAAAAATCCAATGTTTTAAAAAACAGAAGGTCAAAGTGAACACATGCAGAGTTCCGTGAAAGAGTTAAAGTTATTGATGAAAGACTATTTGCTGATCAGGATGCATCTATTTGAAATAGGATAGCATTTGGGAGTACTCGAACAAAAGTCTACAGAAAACTGATAAATCAAGGAACTGAGCAGGATTTAAACAAACAACAGACATGGCTGAGAACACATGAAATGTCACGGGTACAGCTGAGAAATAAGTGATGGCACAAGACCACTTACTCAGCTACTAACAAGACATTATTTGCTTTGGCCTCTGCAGAGCAAGACAGCTATCAATCCAGCCTCAGCTCTAGGAATTCTCGAGACTGAAGCCCTAAAAATGTGGTTATTATTTCTGGGTGTGCACACGGAAAACCCAATAAGTCTGGCTTTCAAAACACATCTGCGGTATATCACAGAGTCAGGTGAAACCCTAGGAGATTTCTTGCAGAAAAGAGTTCTTTGCCCCAAAGTACTTCCTGCAAAAGCTGCTCTTAGAAAACACCAGGGCCCTCAGTCCTCTTAAGTGTCTCGTGCACTAAATTCATGAGTGGCCATCACTAAGCAGAGACCAGTCCAAGACTGCCACTAAGGCAATGGCCACACGCACTTGAAGTCCCACTTCTTTTATAGGACACGTGTTTAAGCAATGATACTCAAATTTCTTAGTCTGGATATCTTTTTCAAGGTTCTCAAGCTGTTCCTGAAAGAAACCTACTAGAGGGTCCTTTCCTTCAAGGACACGGCTGGATAAGGTAAGACACATCACACACAGAGAGCCACCGTTTTGCAAGAGGAGCTTGTGCTTTCTGAAGTCTGTCAGGATATGGGGGGAAAGACGGGAGCAAAGAGGCTCAACCTTGTCAGGATCGAAGAGCTTGAGAACATCCAAAGCGGATCTTTGGCCACCTGGGAAAGGTGGATATTGAAAACTGAGCCACTCACACAGGTTAGGCAACTTCTAAGGTTAGGTGGCAGTTCAGTGGGGATATTGAGGATCTCAGTTTGGGCTTTCAATGCCTAAATCCCACTTAAGTCCCACTTAAGGCATCTAATCCTTTTGTGGATCTGGGCCTAAAGCTTTGCCAGGAAGGAGAGAGCCTATGCATGCAAAAGCTGATGGTCAGTGACAGTCTGGTTCTATTAAAACTAAAATACACAGAGAACGACCTTATTTTGTACAAAGGAATAATGCAGAATAATCAAAGTCGCGTTCTAGTCACGGAAAGTTAATGGAAAGTTAATGCAGCTGATACAGATCACAGTCCTGTCTTTAGACCCCATGACAGTTTTGCTGACCTGGAGAACATTATAACCCATAAATCAAGAGTCTTCAACAGCCTGTGGGAAGAAGTATGGTTGGAAATGTTCAAAAGGCAAAATGACTATTAGAGACCTCAAAAAAAAAACCCTCACTTACCCATACCAGCTAAGAGATAAAACTAGAAAGGAGCAGAAAATTATAAAACACCATACTGTTTACACAGAGTTAATAATTCAAAGAACAACCCTCTGTCAGTCAGTGACCAACTAGTTTTACCATGCTCCATGAAATTAAGTAGCTTCAGTCCACTTCCTCAGAGCCAAGAGTCCAACTTGACAAAAGCTAACAATTTACTTCTCACTTACCTGCAGCATCACTGGCTGTCTCAGCCATGAAGTAAAGTGTGAGCAGACATGGATACCAGTTGACCCTATATCCCCTGCACCTGGTACCTCCATGTCAATACTACACTGCTTTTATTTTTTTAAGGTACCTGTATGCACATCACGTCACTTGAACTTAGTTGAGAGGACTACCACTATATTTTAGTATTAAAAAAATAGTAATCTAATTGACAAAAATAGTCTTTGCATAAAAGCAGCAAATTAGAATTACAACCATAAAATACAACCTTTGGTTATTATTCCATTACTAATTACTTAAATGATAAATATTTCTGCTAGTCCCCAAATATTCACTGCAACATTTGCCTGACTGCACACACTGACCTTTCTCTGCAGGTAAAACACTGTTTTCTCCATTTTGGGAATTCAAATGCAACTTTGCAGAGCTCTGCATCAAATGAGAATTCTGGGCTAAACCTCCTGCAGCTGCCCATCAACCAGCACTTGAACTTCATCAACTGGGCAAGAAGGAAGGGGACTGACCTCCCAGTTCTTCCTATCTGCAGGTGGGCAAAGAGTTTGGCAGCTTACCCACTAACTCCTGTAAGTTTTACTTTACAAGATTAGTATTTGATGCAAAACACTGGAGAATAGGCAAGCACTTACATCACAGGTCATAAAGATGCTGAAGATACCTTAAGCAGAGGACAATGGCCCATTGTTCCATGCCAACAAAGCCCATGGGACCACAATGCACCCCTTCCTTCCTGAACACTGCATTATTTCTCCAGACTGAACTTGTTTTTTTTCTGCTGGGCACAAGGAGTCTGACATCCCCCACTGGTTTTCAAGGGATGTAGGAATTATTAATGCTTTGTAATGAGGCTGTGGTATGGAGGCCAGTGCAGCTTCCCCAGTTGAATTGGATACTCGACTCAAGTCTCACTGTACTTTCACCTGCATTTTTACTTCGAGTTCTGGATTTGTCCCAGGATACATACACAAAGTCAAGGTGGTATCTTTTCTGTCCAGCCACCTCCTCCCTTTTGGCAAATTCTTACAATATACTTATGGGTCTGACTTACAGGAGTACCCAGACACAATCTTAATATAGACAAGCAACAGAAAATATTTTGTAATTTGGCTTTTTCTTTTTCCCAAAAAAAATATGCATGTTTAAATGTTTCCTGTCTACTTATCAGAAGTATTTCTTTTCAGTAGAAGTCAGTCTATTTTTACCTGCTGTTAATCTATATATAAGCTAAACCTTACCTTCCCGACTCACACAAGCAATCGCCCCTTCCAACTGGCAAGGCAGCTTGGAAGAACAAGGAAAGCAGGATTTGTCCTCTATCTACCTATGCATTTTACCTGCGACCTGTACTTGACAGAGACTGGTCAGCTGCAACAGACCGATGAGAAATTGTTTGGAACAGATCTGGTTGAAGAATATATAAATCATAATTACTGATAAAACAACATAGATGCATGTGACATCCGTGAAATACAGGAATAACCTAGAAATATAGAAAGAACCAAAGTGCCAGTCTAGGGCTCTTAGGTAATCCAAGGTTTCCAAATATTATAACTGTTACGACAAGTAACAAGGCAGTATGCTGCAAGGAGACAGTACTGTCTGCAGAACAGTAGGGGTTAATATTTTTTTGAGAGGTTATGGGGACAGTGGAAGTTGTGAATTCAGATTCTCACCAATTTTAATTGTTATATTAAATAACATGCAAAGTAATATTTGTTTGCATTTGTTACTGCCTGCTATTCCCGTTCCAGGTTCCTCCTTACAAAGCACAGGCATGGCAGGAAAGTAGCACCCAGGAACAAATTAAGGGAGAAACATTAGTGGAATGCAGCAGGCTTGGGGGAGAGACCCTTTTACGCAGAGAAAGTGCTTAAGCAGGGACATTTGTGCTTGCAGCCACGCGTACGTACAGAGGTTTGGTGAGCGCATGCCCAGGGAGGGGGATTTGGTTATGGTTAGAATTTGTGAGTGACAGCCATGTGACAGCTGGGAGTCAGCAAAGATTTTGTAGGGATGGAAATTCCTGAGATAGGACACACGACTGCTCATGCGATCTGCATGTGCCTATCATCATGCTGTATTATAATAGCTGACACTGTGGTTTACCAGTTCTCCAAAAGAGAGGCTGTAAATTAGGAAAAGGATTTGAGGAATGGTGGATGAGAAATGAAAGTCATAACATTTAAAAAGAAAGGGATAAATATGTTTTGTTTACATGCTACGAAAACAAGCAAACAAAAATCTCCAACCAAACCACACAACAGTACTAAAACTTGCATTTCTGTGATTTATCCTTAGTGACAGGTTACTATTTCCTCAGAATACAAATAATTTTTTTCCTCGCTAACTTACCTAGGAAGGCTTCAATCCTACAAACACTTACAAATACTAAATGCTAACTACATGAATAATCCCACTGATTAGAGTCATCCCTATGTTTTCAGGATCAGGGCCTAAGTCACAACACACAATTAAACAGAGGCATTTCCAAAGAACTGTTTCGTTTTCCCTTCCGGGGGTCTTAGGCAAACGTGAAGCCAACGGAGATATGTGATTGAAATCAGACCTGAAAAACTGAAATACTTTCCCTTTAACACTGAATTCCAGCCGATTCAGTACCACATGACCTTTACCATAATTTCTATTAAAATCATTTCATGTCTGGTTGCTTTTGCTATCCTGGCTCATTTGTATTGTTTACAACAAGTCATTGCTCTCGACAGTTAGTGGTGGCTGAATCCATGGTTACCAGTTTTTACATTCACTGGTTAAATGGAATGCAGCTCTTTGGTGGGGTTTCATGGAGAAAGCTCTTAAGAAACCACAATCCAGCTATCAATCAGGCTAACCTGGGAGAAATTAATCTGATAAACAGAAGTATCATCGCGTCTGAAAAAAATAGATTGAAAGGGAGCTCAAGGCTTATATTAGTCGCAGTCGCAGAAGTGGACACGTTCGGATCGGACTTAGAACGAGGAAGACTTTAGGTTATGTGGTCTGTGTCTGACATTCATCCATGTTGTGCCTCCTCTGGGGCTCACTGCTAATAAAACCATACTCTTTAAGGCTTAAAAAAAAAAAAAAAACCCAAACCCGAACACTTATTTTACCAGATATGTGCTTAGAATATAAATAGTGCTTAAATACAGGTTTAACCAGACTGCAGTCCCGGCAAAGTAACTTAAACAGACACAGACAAGATAGTAAAACACAAAATAGACAGCCTTGAGTAGAATTCAATTAAAACAAAACCCACCCCAAACCGTGCAACGTTGTTAATGACTAAATTAAGCCTGCAAACAAATATCTTTTATTGCTATGTAAAAACAATACGCACTAATTCCGTTTGCCCTGTTATTTATAGTTTGGTGTAGGGTGGGGTTGCCAAAATCAAAAAGCAAAGCAAAAACTTATTTGCAAGACAGTCCCCCAAATCCTTTAAAATGCCTAAAAACATAAAAAAGTTATCTACAGTTTGATGGCAACAATAATTGTCCCACGAGCTACATGAGAGCAACAAATAGTTAAATCAAACATATTACTACTAGCTCATCTACTGCAAAGTCACTGTATCAGAAGCCCGAATTGATTTGTTTCCTTAGAACAAATTGAAAATGAATGTAACATAACATCTGAAGGAAAAAAAATATTAAATCCCTCCTGCCCTGCTAATCGGATATCGTATAATGGTTGATTGCAGCTTTGCACCATGCTATTGTTGCCTATATCATATATACTTACAGGTTCTGGGTTCTTCCAAGAGTTTGGTGCAGTTTCAAGGACAAATGTCTTAAGGAAGTCTTTCTACTGTGCAGCAGTGATCCTAGCTCTGATCTCATTACATGAGCAAAGTGCTACAGCTGACAAAATAAAGCAAACTTCCTGCATGAAGAAGAAATCTTGGAAAGTCTCAGGGTTAAAAAGGCTGCTTAAATGTGCTGCTTGATTTGCTACCTTAGTTGTGTATACACAGTAGCAGCTGATCTCTGTTTGCAGCCCTGCAGAAAGAAACCTTTGCTGAAAACCAATGGCATCACATTTCAGTGGAGCTACTGCCAGGCTCTGGAGAGCAAAGCAACCTTTGACAACTTCACCCAGTTCAAATCAACGGCGTTTGCTGCATGTCCTGCAGGACTTTGGAAACTATAAATTTGCTGCATTATTTTTATGAATGCTGCTTGGAAATCCTGCATCCCAGGCAGTCATGACACAAGCAGAAGGCTCCCCCGCTGTAATAGCAGGCTTTGACTGTGTCGCGACTGTCAACTGCAGAATTCGCCACAATACATATTTTGCTTTGTCTCAATTGTGGCATTTGCAGATGAGAAGCCGTTAGCTGCGCTCAAAAGCATTTTCTGCCTTAGAACTGCTAAATTAAGTGCAATAGGCATCCTGTTTATCCTAAATTCATCCTGAGCCTGCCTTGCATCAGTCACACACTTCTCGGCGCCTTTTTTTTCCCCTCCGATACAGAGTACAAGCCAGCAGATTTGGCAAGTGGGAGGGGGCTGGTTCTTTCATGTAATATCTTATCTAAAGCCTTTTAACGTGCTCCCCGTTGAACTAGAACCCTGGAGAACACCCCCCCAAATCCGACAAAGTTCAGTATGCAGACCAAAGTCCCAGCGTGACTCCAAATGTCTGTTACCGCCCCCCAAGCTCCTTGGCCCTCCAGAACCAACTGGGGATGCGCAGAGCCCACATCAGCTTCTGCAGTTCTAACTGCTGTCCAAGTAAACTAATGAGACCAGAAAAGCAACGTTTAAAAATAATACATCCGCTAGCGCTATTTCAGCTCTTAAACTGGGAAGCGACATTGCGAACACATCCTCACATTTGATGTTAAAGAATTATCAATAATTAATTTGGATTTAGTTGTTTCACCATTTAGCCCAGGGTGATTCTCCACAGAATAACTGGGACCATACGTTTCCCCCGCAATCATAGAGCTTGCATGCTGCTTTCCAAACGGGACCTCCTTCTCGCTCTAGGACAACCAACAATCCTCAGACACAAGATTCAGAAGAGTCCCTTTTAAAAATGGACCACTGTAGAGTTTGTTTAGGAGGACTTAAGGGTTGGAGTTTTTTCTGGGCATTTGCAAGACAGATTATTCACCACCCTCTCTTCCCCTCGGGCGCTCTGACTATTCTAGCTACTAGTATATTGCGTGTTATTTCTTCAATATTTTGAACTTTATTCCGAAGGGCAGAGACCAAAACTGACAGTGCATCAGGACAGCATGCTTCATGGTTCAAACAGCAAAATAATTGAGATCCTGTGCATATACAGCATCCAAGTGCATGTTGCACACGCGCACCCGTGCTCACTCACAAGCACAAACAAGCATAAGGGTTTATGGCCCAATTTTCACAGGTACTCATAGTTCATGTCCTCACCTCCCTTCAATTAAAAAAGTAACAACAAGCAAAACCTGATTAGTAAAGCATTAAAAATAATGTTTATAAAAGGTAGGCACCATTTATAGCAGGGTGCAATACTGATTGAACATGCATTTGCACCCAAATTTGCCTCCTTCAGAGAAGGATCCTGTCCACCCCTGGACCATGCCACACCAAAGGAATGAGAGCGTGTGGTGGCACTAGCAGGATTAATCTTGCTCTTCTCCCTGGAGTGACAGTGCAAGGCAGGGAATCAAAATCCTGGCTGTGAGGCTGGGCTCTGGTGAGGCTCTGCCGCTGACTGGCTGCGTCACCTCTGACACATCACCCATGCCCAAGCCAGCACCATCGCATTTAATGCGTGTTGCAAAAGCACAGATCCTCCATTGCACAAGCTTCGAGACAGGGATTGCATGCCAGAGAAAGGCAAAGGACTAAAACCTGAGGCTGTGCTTCCAGGTCCCAGCTGTGCTGTAATAAGGGCCATGACCTTGGACTGCCTGCTCTCTGTGCTCTGGTGCCCAGCCTGCTGCCCGAGCTCCGCATACCTCCCTCGCAACCCTTGTCCACCTGGTCTCTTTTGACTGTAGTATGGCAGGAGAGTGGTTTTTCTGTTAGAAATTCAGCATGGAGTAAAACAAGCTCTTTTTGTCAGGTAGATTTCGAGACATTAATTTAAGACAAGTTAAAAAAAAGTCCCCATGGCAGCAGAAATTTCATTGAATGAAGTTTCCTCTTTGAGAGCCTCTAAATACCCAAACGTCCGCACAGAAAGACTGAGACTCCTGAATGCAGCATGAGAGAATATTTGGCAGTCCTATGCCACACACCCTGCTGGCACTTGTCAAGGCTGGAGGACATCCACTCTGGGTTAGACTCCACTTCTCCTTAACCTCTCCTCTACAATTGTGTCCCAACCATCACAGCTGGGTCAATATTGATGCAGGGATGCAGCTCCTTCAACTCCCTTCTTCTGTAAAAGTCTACAAGGACCCCAACCATGGGACACACGAGAATTGCAATATCTTTCTCCTCCCAGTGTTCCCAGCTATACCTCAAACTCCCACGCACTCTCTACCCTTTTCTCTCCTTTCTGAATTTCTCATTTAATTCTGTTTTCACAGACCTGTATACAGCAGGGATCAAAGTCACTATTCCGAGTCCATTATTCCAGCCTTCAGAGGATGGAATAAAGTAGTCTGACAACTAAGGAGAGGCAGCAAAATTGTTCAGAGAGGATGGAGAGCAAGAACTAGGCAAGAAATGAAGAGGGGGATGACAATTGCTAAAGTCATGTCAGAGGCTGTATGTCTCCACCCATCCCCAGTGGAAAGGGTGGCCTTTGGAAACCAACCCCACTGAAGTCTAAACTAGTACTGGTGCCCAAGGTGGGCCATGCTTTACCTTCCTGATGTCCACTTGTTGTAACATTTTAGAAAGTTTCTTGTTTAATTCATGCAGGTCTTAAAGTTCAAAGATGGCATCAAGAGGAAGTGATTTAAGGTTAATACTACAAAAAAGTAAAAGCCCAAATTCTCAGGTTTTGTATCAATCTCAGAGTATTTGTTGTATATTTTTAAACCCTATTTCCGGAAGTCAAGTACCAAGAGACCAGCTTTCTCTTTTGAAAAGAGATCCCTGGCTCTTGTAATAAAAGCAACCACAATAAAACAGATGTCCAGCAGCACAGTGACACTTTTAGTGTCACACCTCTTAGCCTCAAAATTTTCATTAAGCAGTATGGGGTTTAATTATCATTTTTAGACCCCAACAAGAGTATACAGGCTAACAAGAGCTACACCTGAGAGCACCTGGAAGGCCAGACTCCAAGAAACTCATCCTAACTTTTCATTCAGACACTTAATATTTGGCTTAAATAGTAAGTCTGAAACTCTACTCACATAGACCTACCTGATCTCTGCATGGATGGTCGTGTCCTACCCCCAGTATATTCATATACATATTAACTGTGACTACTGAATTGTCTTTTAACCACTTTAATGCATTTGGATCCTTGTCAGCATATGGATCACCTTCCTCATCCTCACACACCAAGTGGATATGTTCTCATCATTGAAATTCCTCCATAAAAGTCACTTTTTCCTTTTCATCTCTTAAGACTTCAATCCAAAACTATGTAATCATTAAGAAATTTGTATACCTAAGCTAGACATTGTTTCCAACAGCAGCTCTGCACTATCCAACCATTCAGGGTTCCCTTCCTGTGGTATTTACTGTGCTCGCGGTTTGGGCTACATGTACAATAAAATTGTTTGGCTTTTCACACTGTTCTTGTCTTTTATTTGCTCTCTAAAGTATCCAGCATACTTTGAAACCAATATAGATGATAATATAGATGTAAATATTGCCATGGAGGCGTCACAATAAATTTGACAGTTGTAATAATTCATTCAAGGTGTCTAGATCCAATTTAAATTCTTTCTCAATTTTAACCGATGCTTCATAACCAGATGAACTTAAACCAAGGTGTACGACTTCATGCTACACTGGTAATCCGCCCTAACTAGGAAATAAATTTTCAGTGATTAAGTTGAATTGTTCGTACAAAACGCCAGCTTCAGCTTTTCACCCATATAAAATAGCTTGGAAAATATATACTGCATGTGTTTATTATAGCTACAGTTGCTATGAACATCTATAACTCTCCAACAATTTCTTTGATTTATGTTCAAAAACATACAGGGCATGAAATGATGCCTGCAACCTTACATTTCCCTCAAGAACATTGTGGGGAGAAGATATATTCCAAAACATCATGTTAGATTCCTTGTTATGTCTCCTTTTTAAAATAAATGTATGATAATCAATTACACATGCTTCAAAGCAACTGCCACTAGATTCCCCAACAGAAAAGCTGTTTGAGTAAAGTTCCATTTTCTTTCCCCTAATGGTTGAGTTATAATATGAGATCTTGCTGAGATATTAAAGGGAAAAAATTGTATTATAAAGGATAGGCCCTGCTCAACTTGTATATGCACACGCAGGTTTGTGCTTGCCTAGACTTGACTTAGAAAAAGGACTTTAGAGAAGTAACATCTCCACTGATCAACATGCTAACAAAAGCATTTGTGTATGAAGCTCTTGCACCTAATCTCCTTGTCATATACACTTGTAGTAATCCAACTGATGTCAAGAGAATGACACAGATGATAAGTTAATGTATCAGGCTCAACTCTCAACCTCAATATGCAAAACATTCATTTAAGAAGTCCACCCAGCTGTAGCTTCCACTAGAAACAGAAACCTGCAGATGTTTATAAGAATATCAATTAAGCTGGGTGGGAGCTCAGCCATTAATGCCAGCACATGTAAGACTGGACTTTGCAGATCTGCCTAAACTCCATGCCAGGACTGAAGTGCACAGTTTTTTCTCCAGGGTATTAAGACCGATGGGTTTTATGCCATGACCAGGTGAGCAAATTATGGATGGTACCTCCACAGCCTCATGGCTCTAGGGACAAGGGCAGCACCCCCGGGTAGCACCCTTGCCCGTGGTGGGGAGACCAAAGTGGCCGTGAACGTGTGCAGTGTAGAAAGATCAGGATCCTTCACCTCCTCTGCACCAGCAGTTTGTGTTGCCTTCACCCCAAGCAGGGACCTCCTGCTCCCTGCATCCCAGGCTTTTAATGCTTTGGGTCGCACACAAACCAGACAGCTGCCAAATGAGATAGAGAACTGGACTGGGTGGGACAAGCCCCTCAAAGAAGGGCTGACACCTACTGGCACTGAGTTTCAAGCGAATACGGAGTAAGCTGGATCCAAGACTGGTTTCAAATGAAACACAGCCCCATTCAGCTCCACAAGTCTGCAGAATTTGTGCACCAACCCCGGAAACAGAAATAAATCTACTCATTCCACCCAGGTTTGGGGTTTGTTTTTCGCTTTATTTCCACACACACACCATACTCACCCACCCTACCCCACCCCTGATCTTACTTTGAATCAAACCCTCAAAGAACGAAAAGTCACAGGAGAGGGACTTCTGCTTGCACCCTCTTCAGACTGCAGCGCTATTTCACCCATTACCGGTGAGGGCCTGGAGAAGGAGGGGAGATTATTGGACGTGTGGTGCCTATTGCCCACGCAGCCCCAGCTAGATAGCATCAACAGTTGCTCTCCCATTTTCACAGTGGGAAATAAGCAGGTACTAGCTGTATAGGAATAATCAGGAGGAATCTAGGTCAAAATCAAAGCAAGACAGGTCCGTCCATTTGAAAAAACTCCCATGCAAACACAATGCCCAAGCAAAAACAAAGAACTTAGTTGTAACAGTTACAGTTATCCCTGGTAAGATTGCTTAGCAAGTGTGCAAACACTGGCCTACCTTTTGTGCAACTTTTGTAAAGGCAGTCGAAAATCAATATAAACTTGCGATATTAGGAAATTTTCTAATCATTATTTCAGAAAAGGCAGACTTGAAAGGGTCTCTTGTTCATGGGTAAATCTTCAGTTAGTTTTTTTCTAGTACCGGTGGTTCAATCAAAAGATTCGCCAACTGCCCCCTGGAGAAAACTGAAGATCTGCATTTAAATGGAGATATAGTATTTCCAAATGCACAGTACCTGCAAGGCAGATACTGTCAAGGTTTCTTAGTAAGTGGATCTCAAATTGTATTAGGTACATTTCAGTGCTGTAACTATCCCCATTTTGTAGGACTGGGGCTATTTCCATATCATTTTTCTGCGTGCATGCTTTGTAATATTTGTCCCAATAAGTCAAAATTAAACCCCCATCCACCACAAAGCACTCACAGAGCAACAACAAGGAATTACAACCTTATGTATAATTTTCTGATATGCACAGCGAAGACTACATTAGATAGCTTGACTAGAAATCTTAAATAATTGAAAACTCTGATGACTTAATAGAGTAGTAAGCTTGCTTTACAATGCAGCCAATTTAGAGCCATAAAAACACTGTGTAAAATTTTTATCTTGTGGTTGACCATTACGTGTCCTATTTATTATTCCAAAGTATTTCAACAGCATTTTTCTTCATCAATGTGGCTGCTGGCATTTAGCACCCACTCGCTAAATGCACGTGATTTTCCTGGAACAGCTTTAGGAAAAAAAAAAAAAAGAAAAAAAAAACAAAAACAAAACCAAACGACAACAAAAACCCAACCCAAACTCAGCAGATCACTACAAAACTGTTCCTTGTTACAATATGCATCTTTTCACATTCTGACTTGAACTGACTTCATGTGCTGCAAAATATGTTCGAAAGTGCCGAGACTTAAATATAATAAATCAAAGCCCTACACGTGAAGTTGAAAAGACTGGTGTAACTACTGATCCTGACACATCAGAGAACCAAAAAAAAAAAAAAAAAAATCAAACCTCATGAATACTTTGTTGCTAATGTACACGAGTTCAAAGAGCAGTGTTCCTCTTAGGAAAACATCTTAATTTTCATATCAGAAAATCACCCTAACCTTCCAGAAAAGTTTTTGCCAGTATGCAAAGAAGGCAGAGAGAAGGTTTAGAGTGCAAAAGACACTCCTGATGGGTTTCAGACACAGAGGCATTAGTCCAGGCAGCCTCTCGCTGAAATTCAGGTTGCAATTGAAACGTCCCTGTAAACAAGGTTACTGAGAACGGCCTGAGATATCCTTCTCAGCAACACCTTCACCAGGAGCCCTTCAGCTGTCTACTTAGTTTGTTATACCTTATCTCTCAGCCCTGACATCCTAATGCTGATTCAAATTCAGGATTCAAAATGAAAGATGAAATATCTCTGGGATCACTTAATATTGAAATACCGTTGCAGTAATAAGTGGTGCCAGGCTCGAGATAGGGACATAGTACTCTAGTGGTAACCTTTTAATTTCTGACAAAATGCTGTGGAATAACCGTGATACTGCACACACGGTTAATGCAATCGATTTGTTTTCCTTATTTTGATAATGAGTGCACTGAATGTCATGTTTACCCTCTCCTGCTCCCCCCCCCCCCCCCCCCCAAATTTTAAACTGCAAAGTCCTCTAAAAGGAAACCTGCCAGAATCTCATGCAGACATGAAACCTCTCACACCACTCAGCCCCCCTCCCCAGCGTGCAGAACCACAGCTACCTTGATGCTCTCAAGACAAGGAAGATCACAACCACATGAGTCACTTCATCATTCTAAGTCTTTGGCTATTTTCAGAGGAAACGCAACGCACGCACCATGTATAATCTAATGTAGGTTATATTGTAAACTACTCCCAGTCGGAGAGGGACGGTAGGTATGCTACAGCAGCACATTTTGTCCTCTGAAATAAAACAGGGAAGTTAGCACCAAAACGTATGAGGCAAGTGTTATACTTTGTATGTCAGGCTGTGTGGCTAACAAACGCTTAAAACTTTGGTGGGTTTATACAAAGGGCATTCAGATTTCCCTCCTGGTCACAAAGGAAGATAGGCTGAAGTGTGAGGGGGAAGGGGCAGAAGTGGGGAGTCATCTGTTACTCCGTTGGATCATGTTTGCTGTTAGTTTCCTAATAATATGAAAATACGAGGGGTGGGGGGTAGGTGTGAAAATGGGAGGGGGTAATGGGGGGGGGAGAGATGGAGAGGGAGGGAGAGTACAGGAGAGAAACCCAAGCTACTTAGCGCCTACCTTCCCACACTACCACTCACCTTCATTTTCCTCTCTTTCACATTCTACTCATTTTTACTTGCCTCCCCCATTATTTAGTCACCTCCTAAATGCAGTCCTCTCTTCTCTGGTATCACGAGAAACATATTAACTAGACCAAGTACTCAGAGCATTTCTGCTGCAGCACTTCCAAAATGTACCTCCAGACAGCTCGCTCCTTCACAGCATTAATACTCAGGGCAAAATAAAATAATAATAAAATAATAGTAATTAAAAATAAAAAAGGGGGGGGGGGGGGAATTTCCCCGCAGCCAGGTCACATTCAGAGCCCCACAGGCAAACACTTCTCTAACTGCCCGCTCCCCCCCCGCCCCCCGGACGGAGCTGGGAGGGTGAAGTATCAGAAGGAGCAAGCAGCACGATGACTTTTCACACTTCTCCCCCTCCTGCTTTTGGGGTGCGAGCGGCCCCGCTGCCTTTGTGCGTGCGTGTCCCCCTGCGCTCACTCGCCTGGCCCCGGGTTCCGACGCCACAGCACAAGCAGAGCAAAGCGCGTCCCGCGTGGAACGGCCACGCCGCAGCTCCAGCCGGCCGGAGACGGCGATAAAGGAACGGCCGGCAGCAGCGGTGCCCCCCGCCCGGCGTGCAAGGCTCCCACCGGGCCTGCTCGGCTCCCGCGAACCGCTCGCAGAAGTGTTAGGCGAGGGCGGCGGAGGAGGGAAGGAGGGAGGGACGGGGGCGAGGACGGACCCCCCCGCGCCGGCCTCTCCCCGCCGGGGCGGACGGGCCCCGCCGCTGCCCGGGCCACGCCGCAGCCGGGACACTTCGGGGCTCCCGAAAGGGCACCCCGGGGGACGCAGGGCGATACGGGCAGCCGCCGCGGTAATCCACACGCGCCCTGGCGCCGGCTTGGAGAGTCCGGTCCCCCTTCCCCGCTCGCAACCGCCAGAACCACCCCGGGACCCCGGCCCCAAACTCTTGCTGGCTTAAGCCTCGTCACTTCCCCAGTACTCCTGACCCTGGGCGGGGGCGGGGTGGGGGGGGAAGGACAAAACCTGCTGGGGTAGGATCTGTCAGGAAAAAAAGAAATTAAAAAAAAATTCATTCCTCCCCCCCCCGCCCCCCCCCGGGCCAATAATTTAAAATAATTGTCCGAGAGACGAGAACCACTAAACCCCGTGGCCGGTGCTGTGTGCGGCTTTTTACGAAGGTGGGGGGGAGGGGGGTTTTGGGGGGGTGGGGGGGGAAATGACTCTGAGCAAGTGCAATTGGCAAGGTCTGAAGGTGGAATGGGGGGGGGGGAGGGAGAGAGAGCGCTTCTGGCAGCGGCTCGTCTCCAAGCAAAAACATGCCCCCGATGCAATGTCAGCTCGCAGAGGTGCGGGGAGGGGAGCAGGGGGGCTCGCTTTACCTGGTCAGCTCAGAACCGCAGGCAGGTTAATCAGGTGAGTCGTCGGGGATTTTAAAGAAGCCGAAGCCGGTTTCTTTGCTAGGAAAGTCTACAACACCATGCAGGGACATTGCAAAATCTTTACACACGCCTCCTTTAACTGGGCTCCCGCGACCTCCGCCGGCGAGGGGGGAGCCTCCGGCGGGTGGCAGGCCGCACGGCGCCGCGGCGGCGGAGCGGAGGGTGCGGGGGGCGGCGGCGGCGGCGGGCACGGCCCGGCGGGCGTGCGGGCGGCGGCCAACGGGCGGCGGCGTCCCTCGGCCCCGCGGCCCCGGCCCCGGCGGCGGCCCCGGGCCTCCCTGCCGCCTTGGTAGCGCCGGTCCGCACTCGGCCTGACCCGGGACGTCACGCCGCCTGTCTGTTTTCTCAATGATAACTTGGCAGGAGAAGGGGGAAGCGGCCGGATTTTTCCTGGGCTCGTTACCGGGTACGTGCACGTTTCTTTTGCATGCGGGATTTTTTTTTTTTTTTTTTTTTTAAAAGCTAAATAATAAAAAGCCGGGACAGGAAATCCGGGGCGCGGCGGGGGCTGCCGCCCCGCGATGGTGGCGGCCGCTTGCCGGCGGGCGCGGGGGAGCGGCGGCGGCGCGGGGCGGCGCGGCCGAGGGGAGCAGGCATGCGTTCATCTTTTTGTCTTTCATTTTACCTTCAGGGTGACATTCAGTGCCAGGCGAGCCTCGCCGGTCACCGCCAAGTCCCACCTGGAAAAAAACAAACGGAAAAAAAAAAAACCCAAAAAACCAACCCCCCACCCCAAGCCAACAAAAAAAACCCACCCCGAAGTGCCGAAAACGGGGGGCGGGGAGGGGCTGCCACCCCCCGGCAGCCCGGATGCGGGCGGCTGAGTCCTCCGGCGGCGGACGGGACACCTCGCCCAGGGACGCGGGGACACACAGAGGCACGCACACGCCGCCAGCCGCCAGCAGGCCATTTGCCGAGCCACCGCGGGTCGGCGGGGAGGGGGGGGGCGGTGGGGGTGGGGAAGGGAAGGGCGGGAGTAAACGGCAAAAATAATTAAAATTTAAAAAAACAAAAATGCAGGGGAAAAACAACAGGGACCCGGAACGCAAGCGAAAGGTAGGCGAGGAGCAGAGTAACGCTGCCGGCGGTGCAGCCGCCGTGCAGGCCCGGCGCCGCGCCCCCCCTCCCCCACATCTCCTCCGAGCCCCTTGCAGGGGAAGGCCCGGAGATGGTGAGCCCCCGAATGACCCCTATGGCACCGGGATGGATTTGGGGCGCCAGCCCTGCGCCCCGCGGGCTGCGCAGGCACGGGGCCGGAGGAGGCACGGCGGCGGTTTGGAAATTCACTGTCACAATGGCGTCGCTGCTGGAGGGAGCGAAGGACTCGAGCCTGGCAGGATGTAACCACGGGTGTTCAGATCATCTCTCCCTACCTCTGCTGCCAGGGGTGCGGAGCATCTGTTTCTGAGAGCAGGACACTTTACAGTAAAGGAGAGAGCGAGCGTAGGCCTGCAGTCAGCACTGGAGTCAGCGTGAGCACCGTGTGGGCTGTGAGTGCTGCTGCGGGTGCTGGTAGGGCTGCCAAGGCACCGGCCTTCGCTTCCCTTCATTTTCATACTTTTAAGAGGCAAACCCTGTGAGTGTCCCCGAACAGCCCCACTGAATCTAGGGGACCTTTTACACGCCTTGGGTTTAACCCGTGTGCAAAAGTATTTCCAGAACCAAGCCCCACTTGGAAAGGCCTGGCTTAGGCTCAGGTTTAAGTGCCACTTTGAGCTAAAGACCAGTTGTGAGGTGGACACCCTGCTCCTATCCCAAACTGCCAATACACTGCACACCCGCATGGTGACCGCAGAGCATCCCAGCAGCGCCCAAAGTCAAGTTTACCTCTTCCCCACCGCCTTTTGCGCCACCTATTTTAATAACAAGTTATGTTGCTGATACACATGTAACTAGCTCCACAGAGTTCACCAAAGGACACATGCAGCAGGGCTGAAACTAAATTATTTTTTGTAGCTGCCTCTGCCCAGCATTAGTATGAAGCATTAACACTTTAATTTTCCTCATTTAAATACAATAAAAGGGAAAATTGCCCTTGCCTAATATTGTTACTGATCAGGTTTTGCTATGCCAGTTTTTGTAAGGAGATAAAGTCAGCGGGGAGTTAGTGTATACCTTTTCTGCTGCTGGAAAAGAGTTGTGGAAAACAGAAATCCTTCTCAGAAGGCAGTATAGGTCAAGCATTGTTTTTACAGAGCCTGAAATTGAAAGAGGTTTGGTTTGTTGTTTTTCTTTGTAACCCCAAACTGCTCAGGATGCTTTCTGGTTTGGCTAGAAACACAACTTTGTTTCATGTTTCTGTTTTGAGATTGTTTTGAACTGCTTTTAGACCAAATTCTTGCCTGTCTTTAAGTATATTGTCTCAGCAGAGTACAGAGTACATTGCTGATAAATTTTGTTCGGTGGACTTGAAAAGCACTGTGTACAGCTTGATTGTTGTCTCTGTTTCACCATTCATTTTTAAGTGAGGCTCTTCTGATTGATGTGGGGAATTTGTTTAAAAGGATGAAGGGTACGGCATAGCTACCCAAAATGCTACTTGCAATTACTTCATACCTCAACTAACAGGGAGATCTTTAGTTGTGATTGTTACACTTTTCAAAGTGAATTAGTTAATCAAATTCCTATTTTTGGAATGCACTTAAAGGAACATTAAAATGCATTAATTTCATTAAAATAAATGAGCAGATAGGCAACAAAACAAGTATTAGTCAAATAAGCAAGGTCTCACCTATGGAGCCAAATTCAGACCCAGTGAAATCAACCGAGATGTGCTTGTCTACAGCATATTTAATTTGGCCTCTGCAGTCACACAGCTGACACTTTATTTAGTTGTCAAAGATGTATATATTAAAAATTTGTGAGCCACGCTGCTGCTCCAATGCGATTAACCTCTGAAGTTAAATTCACCTGCTTTCCATTTAGCCCAGCTCCCCAGTCCTGTTGCATATGCAGTTTTTGGTGTGCACACACACCAGAGATGTGGAGCAGCATTCCCAACCCCAGTGTTAGTCTAAGGGATGCAAGCTGTATCTTAAGGGAGGGTGTGATGAGGTGGATTTGGGCAGAGGCTGTTCACAACCAACTGTCCATATGTTACAGTAAATAGGCTGTACCGAAGTCTCTGCTACCATCTTTCATTACTGCTGTTACTCATGCCAGTGAGAGTAAAGGAAAGGTTGGTACGTCTATAATCACACATTCATTTATTATGTAGATATATCCTAAGAGCCTCTCAGCCCAAGAAAATTATGCTGGAATAAGGTCAGATGTGAATATAAAGCAGGACTGCGTTCAGATAGTTTATTCATTCTGGAATGACCGAGTTGTTTCCTGGTTTCACTTAATCCACTTTGAAAGTGGATTAAGATAATTCTAGAAAGTGAATTCTTATGCCGGCGCAAGATTTGTCTACACATGGTTTTAGTCGAGACTAATTACTGCAGTGTACCTAATAAGTGTTTTGGAATAATTCTGTGTGTAGACAAGTCCAAAGTCCCACAGGTGAAAACAACAGAATTTAATCTTTCTCTAGAAGACGAGGTTAATGTAGCCCAATGTTTGACCTACTTCTTTCCTCATGAAGCGTATTTAATTCATTACAGGTTTTTCTTTCTCAACAAAACCCCCACAACAGCTATGTATTTATGATCAATTCCAGGATAGCAATGCCAAGTGCACTTCATAAAAATAAACAAATTTAACCAATATATACTCTGAGCACTTTCTCAACCGCCTTAAAGTAGACAATCAGTTCTTTACTGGAGAAAATATTGGCTTCTCCATTGTAAATATTTTGAGTGGGTTGTTGTCTGTCTTCTTAAACACCTGTGGCCCATGTGTACTTCGACTGGATACCATTCAAAGCAATAGCACCCATTCTAATTCAACAATATTAGTTCCTGAACCAGGAAC
Organism: Gallinula chloropus; assembly: GCF_964237585.1. Classification (NCBI taxonomy): domain Eukaryota; kingdom Metazoa; phylum Chordata; class Aves; order Gruiformes; family Rallidae; genus Gallinula; species Gallinula chloropus. Next base: position 63,338,119 of record NC_140087.1, read on the forward strand.
CTCCCAAACTTGTACAGAAGGGTTTACAGAACAAGGGCCTTCAGAAGGCACCTTAAGAACAGACAGCTAATTTATAACTTGCTTAAGGAGAGCAGAATCGGGAAGAACCTCCCTGAAACTTGGACAACTACTCTGCTCTCAAGGTGTGTTGTATCACTGCTGGTATATGGGAAAGTTACCAAATTCCTAACGAGAACATAAGAAATTTGTTACAACTTGGTATTGAGCAAAAAGATTGTCAGAAGACGCTTGGTCCCAATTCTGTGCCACAGACTTACCTGGGAAGGGAGGTGACTCTGTGACATGAATTAACACTCCTAAAGTTTAAACTCAAGGTTGTTTGTTGGGCAGCTTTTAAGATGAAAAAAAAAAAATCAAACAAGAAAGAAATTATGAAAGCTCAGCTAGTAAACCAGACATTGGAAGAAGGATAAATAGAAAAGCTAGATGACCCTTTAAACACTGACATGTGAAAAGCCAAGAAAGCTACAAAGTTAAAAAAACCCAACTCCTACATTGTGTGAAAAGCTGTAGTGCTGGAAGGCAGATGGTACCCAGGGGTCTTCCCTTACGCAGATGAAGTAGCCCCACTACTCCGTGTAGCAGGCCACAATTAATACCAAACACAGGATTCTTATTTGTAAACTCGATTTGTCATTACAGGCATTGCTTCGCTCTCCTGCACTGCTCTTGGTTGAGGATATAGGAAATGGATTTCACATATGCTCCCCTCATACCAAAACTGCTTATTTAGGTAAGAAGCTTTCTGGTAAGAAAGCAAACCTTGGCTAAAGAAAGTAAAACATGGGTAAACATAAAAACTTGAAGGCAAGGAGAGTTTTGGACCATATAGGAGCATGCCTGATCTGAAATCCCACTTGTAATAAATAACTGGATTAGACTATTTACACACCGCTTCCATTGAGACGTCTCTGAAGGTTGGAGCCATGAGCAGAAGTGGGGTATCCTGGGTCTCCCCACTCCTGTCTTCACAGGAGAATTAGTCATCCAGCAAGGAAGGTGTCTTTAAATCTCTGAGATGACGGCACAACACACGCAAGGGGAAATCTCAGTGCACAGCCAGTGCAATGCAGTGCAATGAAGGATCCTCTATGAGAATTGGTTACTAGTGCCAATGTTTAATATTTGTCATAACAACCACCAACTGTTTTGGTTTTTTGTTCTAACAATGTGAATTATGCATTAAACATTAATACAAGCAAGGGTACTTTTCTTTTGATCTTCAAGCATAATCATTTCTAATGAGAGTTTATACATGAGCATTGAAACAAATCCCTGAGTCATGTGAATTTACATTGGTTTTACTCTGTGGGAAAGATATCCCACATGGGTTACTCATGTCTCTAAAACATAACATAAATCAGAAGAAAAAAAACGAGCTTCCATTTGGCTGTCGGAACATAAATATCTACGTAGACATTTGGCTTGTACGCCAGTGGTAACGCAGTGTTAAAAAGTTAATTTATCAGAGATCAGGACTCAGGGTGGGGCCCTCACCTAGTTCGAGATCCAAGTCTACTCAGAATAAGCAAGCTCACCTCTTAGCTTCTGCCATCCGGCTTCTGACAAGAATCAAGCTCGGTGTCAGAAGAATTCCAACTAACCCTGTGAAGCAGTAAAGGGAACAGAATCCACCTTGCTTGATAGAGACCAGAGTTGCCAAACTGACATCAAGAAGCAATAACACTGCATATACACAGCAGACAAACTTCACCGTGCTAAGTGGCACCTTTCCTGACGCCCTTCACAGCCGACTGTGGTGCAAAGCTGACCCAGTCCCGACCAACTCCAGAACCTGCTCAGCCATATCTGCTCCTCTCATTTTAATGTCAGTCTCAAACACTGCATTCCATGAAAACATAAACACTATGGCTTGTGTGACTGCCAAGACAGTTATTTAAAATAAAAACAGAATTTAAGCCCTTTCCCCTTTCATACGCTACACAAATATTAAAATAGCCAGCGATTAACAGTCTGCACTTAGACAGGCAAGTCATATGCACAAAGTACATGTGACAAACTGGGGAAAGTACCAGTACAAACCAGTATGTGATGGGCCTGATTCCTGGGTGTACAGGTGCTGACTACGAGATTTCCAAAATGCCTCTAGCCTCTCCAAAACAGATCTCGAAGCCACAGGCTGCAGAAGAGTAACGTCTGCCAAGAAAGTATTAAGTTTAATGGCAGATAGGCTCTATCTATGATTCAGGTCATATCTCAGGAATTCTCAAAAGCCCATTAATGTATTTTATTCTTAATGTATAAGTGCTAAAGGAGTCCTGGAAGCCAGAGATCCAGGATTACCCAACATAATTCATTGTTCTTTCAGGAGGCTGCAGTCATGCTCCCTGCTGCTCCTTTTCTCTGCCCTGAATAAACTTAAACGCTGATGGTAGAGCTTCAAAAGGAAGAGCGAAAGAAGTCCACGCCTAGAATAGTTTATAGACTGGAAGAAGAGGAAACATGAAACCCTTCATCCCTGAACTTCTCTCAACTGCTACATTTTATATAAAGAAAGAACTGGTACTGTTGCAGCTGAGAAGAAAGCACCTGTGACACTCCATTATGGAAACCCAATACTCTTTGTATGGATTCAGTCTTCTTTGAGGTTTCAGAACTTCAGCTGCTACCTTAAATTTAAAGGTAAATAGATCAATATTGGATCTTAAACAATTTTGGACTGAAGGACCTGAACTACCTCAAGTCCATCTAGACCCTGCTTGAAGCACATTGACAGTATCCAGCTTTAAACATCAGTGAGTCTTCTGACTTCAGAACACATAAGCACAACCTCAGGCACACGCAAAAAGCTGTACTTGCAAAGATGTAACAGATACAGGTAGAAAATGGGGTACAGACGCTCGTAGGAAGGCCTTTCTTAGCATCGGTCAGAGTGACAAAGCCTGTCAGACCACAGGCTCCCAGTCTGCATTCACAGCCGTGGAATGCCGGCTGGAAACACTCCTCTGTAATTTAGCTCATTTGGTGTGCATTAAAGATGCTTATTTCTAGAGCCCTCCGTGAAATGTGCTGATACTGAACCTGTCCTTCCTCATATACCTGCGGGCCTCTAGCAGGTGGCCAGGAGGCTGGTAGGGAGGAGAGGACACCTGTTTTAATCCAGTTGCTCATGATGGAAAACGGTAAGAAAAGCAAAAAGGTCTTATTCCACAGACCAATGCTTCTACTTACATTTAACTGCTTAACCCCAGCCAGAACCTGGAATTCCATTGCTATATACGAGTGCCACAGCACAGTGAAGTCATATTCAGTAAGTGGCTGGTCAGAGCCACAAAGTAGAAATCAGATATGCAGCCAATGAAAGCTGACACAGCTCATGAAATCAGTGGTCCCACGCTAGTTTATAGTAACTGGGGATCTGATCTTCAATTTCTAATTAAAAACTGAGAAATTGCTTTCCCCCCACCATGATATTCTAGCCATTTTATACAGCAATAGCGATAAAATAAAGTTACAAATATTTTTATAGCCTCGACAGAAGCAGAATTAATAGGAAATCTTTACCCCAAAATCCTACAGCCATGTTATTACATGTTTCAGCGTTGGAGTCATGTGGATTACTGCTTAACTTTAGAGCAGCAAGGTAAGCTCGTTTTCTTGCCTCCGTCTTTTCCATCACCATTAGAGCTGCAACCTTCCCATCCTCCTTATGAGCTAATGTCCTAGTACCACCCCCAGGGAGAGGGGGAGAAGCTAGGCAATTGGTGTTTTTCCATGGGCAGATGTCTACATGGGAAGGGAAACAATTGAATTTTAATGACAATTTTGAGACACTTGAAGTTAATTTCTGGGCAGTGCAGAAATTAGTGGGGTTTGTTGCTGTCAGGAGTTGCATGTTCTCCTCTTCTGCTGACCTTAGCAGGATTAAAGGCACCCAAAAGTTCAGAGAAATAAGTCCCAAAATACTGCGTCCTCCTCCCATGCCACAAAAGGCAGGGTGAGGGACCTGCTGCTGTCAAGCCCAAACAAGTTGCCCCTATGTCAATAAAGTGCAATTCCTACAGAAATTAGTGAACAGCTCTCTATTTACACCACAGAGAGGTGTTCTCATCAGGTACTTATAGCAAAGCAGCGCTGTTCAGGGTAAGAAGGTAATTTTGCTAGGTGCCCTACAAAACACTTCATCGGGTAAAGTTCTTGTGTCCAAAAGACCTGTGAAAAAGATTGCGGAAGGAGCGTGGCAAACAACGGGATATCCTGGGAAGAAAGTACACCAGTAATTACAGCAAAGGCAGCCAACTACAGAGGCTTTTGCTACATGCAGGGTAATGATCATTTGGCCAAGGAGGCAAGTTGTTTATTTCCTTTTCAGCTATGATATTTCCATTGCATCATTGATTCACAGCTCCTTAATAGCTTACAAAGTTTACAGAGCTCTAGAAACCTTGTCATATCATAAAAGGTATTGGGTTGGAAGGGACCTTTAAAGGTCTAAGACAATATGTTCTGAATTATCTAAACCTCTATTTAAAAATATATAACCTAATAGGTTTTGGGCATTGTTTTTAAGTAAATTTAGTGAAGGACCAAAAATTTTTGGTGTTGTTTTTGTCATCTTAGAAGACTCTGGAAGGAATACAAAAGATAGTCCCCAAGTCTGTATACATCTACTTGTAGATAATGAAATAAAAAATAAAAGATGCTTCAAAAGAGTGCCAGTCATTTAATCTGCTCTGTAGCTGGATGGCAGTGTTTCAACCATTTTTACCGAAACAAGGAGACCCACTGCAGAGTACTGTGTTTTTAATTTTGGGTAAGACAATCATTAGGTCATGAAAAGGACCAGCCTTCCTCGTGTTACCCCTGTGCTCAGACGGCTGCTCCAACCACACACACAAAAAAAAGACAGAGAACAAAAAAGAGGACAGACATAGCCACCTGGCAGTGCCTTCTTGCAAAGAAAGAAGCAAGCAGGGGAGGAGGGAGCTGGTGTTCAGCCAGGTGTGGCAGGACTCGGGAGCCAGGCTGCTGAGCTGGAGCGTATACTTGGATTAGGGTTCTGGGGGAAGGGGGTTAGAGGGGGAGACTGAAGGCATGGAGAAGCTGACATTGGGGAACTGCTTCCCCTGCAAACACCTCTGCATTCCCATTTGCCTTCTTCCATGAGACGGCTAAGTGTGCCTCTTACTTGGCTGAAATTTTCAGCCTGGTGTTGATTAGTGTCTTCTTCCACCATCTCATGACAATGAGTACCTAAAGCATCGTGGCTGGACATGTTCTTGAAGATCCCTTACACTGTAGCCTGTTCTCATTTTAGCTACAGGAGAATTAAAAGAAACCTCAGTGAGTCTGATATTACTGACTCCGATACCAAACCAGCTTTTCCTAACTGACTGATAGCATTTGTCATACTTATTTCAACAAGGGTACTTTCACTTAGAGCCATTTTTGCACTGTGCTATCAGATACTGTGGTACAATTCGTTACATTAAAGCAATTTTACTAGTTAGGAGACTTACCCGTAACATTTTACTACTAAATTTCTGCTGAGAAGTAGAGCCACTAGCTCATCCCAGTCCTTCTGGAGCTATCCTGAGAACGTCTGCGATGCCCATACTAGACCCCTGTGTTTATCTGGCTTGCACACAACCTGATCAGCCACAGTCTCAGCCCCACTCTGAGCCCTTGGGACGTGGCCATTCAGCTAAGACTGCAGAAAAGGAAAAAACATGGTCACAATCAATGCTCAAATATTTTAATAGCTATTAATATAAACCCATATTCCTAACCTTTACTTGTTATAGCCAGATACACAGTAGAATACATAATTTTGCCTGAACCCTTTTTTTTTTTACCTCTTTTGTAAGAATAATGACTTTTTAAGAGATTGGTGTATTATTTTCCAATTGTTAGGAATGATTTCCAACTGTTGTTCTACATTCCTACCCAGGCAGACAGAATATCACGTTACTGTCTAAGTTACCAGGGCAGTATACCACGCAGAGTTGACATCCAGAAACAGTTTCTTCTAGCAGCAGTATATGTTGTTTCTTGGGACAATTCTTTAAGGAATAAGCCCTTTGCTATTTTCCACTGCGCCTTGTTTTTTTCTCTCCCAGCTTTATGCTACTGCAGAGGATGCACAACATGGGATGCTACCTTTCCTTCCCATGGCTTCCATGCAACAAATTGCTATGCAAGAGCAATTCCAACCAATTTCATGGAATTCTGCTCATCTAGATACAAATACAGTAGTTGACATTCAAGAAATTATTTGGGTACTAGAAAGACAAACAGGTCTTTGATCCTCATAAAGGTGACCATAAGCTACAAGCTTTACACACAATTGGGGAAATGAAGCATTGCCACTAAAATAAAGTGTAAGACAACTCTTGAGGAAACAGTTGGAACAAGGGTTTACTAGTTTGTGAAGGCATCATAAAACGCACAAACTTTACGAGGCTACATCTACGTAGCAAGTGGACGCAACTTGCTCCATATTCCTAAATCCATCACCAACAGATGATTGGGAACTTGGGCTTCTGAGAGTCACTTCTCTCTCCATGCCTCAGTTTCCTTATATGAAAGTAAGTGTTATGTCTTTGATACCCTTTGGATGAACAGAGCAAATTCACTCATTACATATCAACCTGCAATCAATCAATGACAGGTTTACCATATTTATCTTACTCAAACGTTTTAAACTACAATATCAAAATAACTCGGAAGAGTTAGGTGTGGTTGCAGAAGTTCCAGGCTGTGGACCATGAATCTCAGTGATCTCAGTGGATGTGATGTCAAACCTATGGATCAGATGAACTTCAATGTGATTCTAAAGATATTAGCACTCCCATGACAACTGGTCTGCATTGTCTACTAGTTCAGGAAAGATATAAACCAGTCCCATCACACACTCTCAATTTTTTGCCCCACATTTTTAATATTTTTCCATGAATGCTGCTTGCTATAAAACAATCAAAAGAACCCCCAAACCCTCAGCTTTTAAAGGATGAATCTATTGCCTGTCTTTCCTCTTTAAAGTATTTTGACTTTGACATAGATGAGAATTCATTTTCTAGATAAAGGAACCCAGAAATTATTCAGTCACTAAGGTCACTTTCACTTATATGGGTCTACTACTGGTGAATCTTCCTTACATAAATGGAGTTGTGCTCCATTTATATAAGGAAGGTGGGATGTTACAGTTTCAATAATTTCTGTGTTCTACCAACCCTTTCTACTGATAAAAAAAACCCCATACCTAGAGCTCCAAATATCCTTTGAACATGGAGGAGCCACTATGCTCTATTCCACTAAAACACATAGTTCTACTTCACACATTTTTCCAGTGGGCAAGATAAATAGGGAAGGAGGAGGGAAGAAAAAGAAAATACAAGTTAGAAATGGAAAAAGATTTTTGAATTTGTAATTCTGAAGTCTGTACTACTTTCATTGTTTGTTTAAAGATCTATTTTTTATTAAAAATGTCAAGCATATTTTAGATGTCTTGCTATTTACTTGTAAATACAAAAAAATGAAATAATATATTTAAAAAAACATTAATGGGACATAATTTGTTCAGAAAGAATTAACTGATAAGCATATGCATGGAACTACCTAGCTTGGATTTACTCAAAGACATTTTCTTCCAGTTAAGAAAATTTAAGTTCCTCACCTTTTTTAAAAGGTGTTATATTAATGGATGTTAAACTTAGCAACAGTTCACTGGCAGCTTCCCAAGACTGGCACCAGTGTAAGGATTTGTATTCAGTACAAATGAAAACAAAAATAACTAACACAAGCATACCACCCCACCACCCCCCAAGCCCCTCCCCCCAAAAAAATCCCCAAACAAACAAAATGTTCACATATATTTGGATGAAGGTTTGAAATAGTTAAGCAAAAAATACCAAATATGCCACTCACAGACATGATAACTGTTTCCCTGTGGGGAGTGGGGGGGAGAAGATGGGACGTGGTGGACACAAACCTCCTCCTACATAAGAAATCTAAAAATATTCAAGTAGAAATCTAGAAAAACCAGCAAGGCCTGGAACCATAGTTTTCACCAAAGATGACAAAGACAAAATGCTGGCGGGGATTTCTGAGCATTTCCACAGCCCCAACAATAAGAGGAAGCTATTCAAAGTCACGAGAGTTTTGGTGTTAACTGCAACGGGAAGAGAACAGAACCTTTATCTTAATCAGTTACTTAGAATGAGTTTATATTGATTTATCATCTTTTCCCCACTCTCTGTGCTCAAAAAGCCAGAACTGTTCATGCATTATTGATGTTCATTCCAAAAAACCACACAAAGGCAATAATCTACTATTCCTGCAAGTATTTTGAAGGAGGGAGATTGCATGTATTATGCCAGTGCTGTCCCTTAGGGTCATGAGTCACTACGAAAATACACACATATACTTATTTTTGTACTTTGAATAAGAAGTCTTTTACCAGAATATAAATATGGGGAAGTAATGTCTAAGTTCATTACTACTACTGTATTTATTATGAAAGGCAAATTTTTAAACAGATTAAATACTGAGATGGAAGCATGTTATCACCAGATTTTGTTGCAAATATATTTACTATGTTCAGTCAGCATCCTAAGCATATACATATACCTGCATGATGAAACAAGCTCCAGGTCTCTCCACACATAATAGTAAAAAAAAAAAAAAAAAAAAAAAAAAAAACAACAAACCTAAAAATTAAATTGCTCTTTATTCAGCAACTGAATCTTAGCCAACGCGTACCACTATTTACCACTGTTAGTCATTTCACACATGTAGTATGCATATAAGGTCCTTGTAACACTTGAAAGCCTGAGATATGCATCATTCTGAAGACTCTTTTATCAAGTATAAACTAACAGAATAAAACTTGGGAATTTACAAGAAAATAAAATCTTAATTTTTTAAAATCTGAGATTAATAAAAGAAATGCAATGTAGAAGTTGTTAACCCTCCATTCTCAACATAAGCCCTGTCTTTCCGGCAAGACCTGGTTTTCTGCAGGGATGCCAAGGAGCCCGCTGCTCTCCGTTCTCCTCAAGTTAGCACAGCAACATCTGCTAAATGTAGCACGACACTGTTTACCCTTTTTGTAAACCTAAGGCTTTTCCATTTAAGAACCGAATAAGTGAACCAGTATTCATTCACACCTATACCTGTAAGCATCTATCACAAAGCAAAGTGTTCATTTTTAATTTCCTCCTTATTCTGATTTTATGCCATATCCTCTGCACCCAAATGGTTCCAAGCAACAATCACAAGGGAAAACAGAAGCAGTACATTGTGTCCACCACCCCACCCCCCCCCCCCCCAATTTGCTGCGAGTATTTGTCAACAAAGGTGATAAAAATTCAGAGGTAAAAGGTCTTGCCTGACATCTCATTTTAAAACCTCAGGAATTTAGCGAGCTACTAAAGTGCCGTAGCTTTGCCCCCTACTCCAAAAAATAAACAAATCAACAAAATCCCAAACTGTGTATATTTAGGTTTGCCCTCTGAAATCCAGTGCAATATTTAGTAACTTGCATTTGATGTCAGAGTTTCCAAGGGAAGTACTGGGGGGGTTGTCTGCTTGGGTTATTTTTATTTCTCATCTATTGCAAGGAAATCTACAAACACCAGTAAAAAAAGTGTGCAAAAAGGGAAGATATTAATTAATAAGTGTACGAATGCAACGACCTTTCCTTCAGTGAATGCTTTTGAGTCAGAAATTAATTTTCTTCACGCTGCAGGAACTCTGTATTCAAAAAAGAGCCCACTAACATCACTTGGCCCTCTAGTCGTCATCATTACTGAGACAGAAGCAACTATTATTGATCACACACAACATTCTGCAAGACTCATTTTTCCAATTAAATTTATATTCTTCTCCTTTGATGTCTGCTTTTATTCAGTTTTGATCACAGGTGTAGCAGTACCTTTGTTAACTCCCGTGGCAATAAGTCATCTGCAGAAACTGTTGCTCTCGATAACATTAGCTATTACCGATTCTAGTATCGCTTAGGGCAGATTCCTTGTTGTAAATGGCATTGAACACTTTTACCTGGATATTGCAACAACACATTATGAACGTTGGGATATAAACAGAACAGTAAGTAACACAGCCAGCCCCTGGATTTAAGCAATAAACTAGTAGACTTGTGCATGGAGACACACTCAGCTACAAAATTGAACTATCGCCCAAGCATCCGATATGATGCCTGTATCTTTCCCTACTTTGCTAGTGACCATTCATTACATTTGACTGTGAAACACAGTCCTAAATAATAAAGGTCAAAGTTTTCAAGGACAGCTCCTGGGTTTGAGTTTCGAGCTTGAAACACCTAAAGCTGGATTTTCCAGCTACGAGGTTCCCAGGCTTCTCACTGAGAACGTCAGGAAAAACAAACCAAAAACACAACCAAAAAAACCAAAGCCAGAAGAACAGGCCACACATCACCTCAGATTAAACCCCATTTCATTTAAAAAATTGATCCTGGGGTTTAACATCAGCCAGAAGGATGATACGATCTTTATCAGCATATGCACATTTTAAAAACCCAAATCTGAAACACATATTTAGTCACTTCCAATCTTATCTCACCCTATTTCTCAACTTTGTTTGTTTTGTTTGATATCAGAAAAATGTATACAAATTCTGGAAACCTGGTTCACTGTAATAAACAATTTTAAACCTTTTTATTTAATACAAAAGTACTGTGAAAATAATCGTGTTTAGAAACTATTTTGTACATGCGGAGATGCTATAAACCCAGTAAATTTACATTATGCCACTATAAATTTTATGGATATTCGCTTGATTACAAGAAATATGAGAACTACATTCAAGCAGCTTTTCAACAAATGCCAAAGCACTATGTTCGTGCATGATATCCTTGGTTATAAAGGTGGGAGCGTAACACTGCTGTTGAGGAAGTCTGCTGGGGTTCAGGACTCAAACCTGGCTCCATACATAAACCTGCTGTGACCTACTCCGATGCACCATATTAAAATTGCCTTTTGCATCAGCTTTCCTAGTGCTTAACCCACCCAAATAAAGTGTTTTCTTACTTTCATATACTGGGGGGAAAGGAAAGAATCCTGCAATAGCTGACATTTGCAAAGTTATTGGTGATTTCTTAGTGAAAGGCAAAATAAGCTTGTATTTCCCTAGCTTTTAATAATGACCAGTAAAGGCAGGATTAGGCTACGCCATGCTGTACTGAGCAAAGAGGTTTTCCTTTTCCAATGAAGTTTTATTATTATTGTCAACACCAAATCATGCTGTACGATCTCCCACTAACCACGCTGAAGCTGTCTTTTAAGCTGCAGTGTTGCTCTACAAAGATATTCCATCTGCTTTGAAAGTAAGCGCCAACTTGTTCAACTCCTTACACTTTACCGTAGCCTTGTCAAGCAAGTGGGGAGCACGCCTAAAAAGAAGCAACGCAGCCAAATCCACTGTGGGTTCGTGCAACTCAAACCAAAACACAGACCCTAAAATCTAGCACTAGGAAAACCTTCACCTCTGTGACCTACTGCTTCATCTCATTACAAAGTGTTCGCCGATTAGTATTTTATTATATATTCCCCCTCTCGCCTCGCCCTTCCCCATCAGAAAGGGCAGTTGCCCACCAGAATGCTTTCAGAGGGAGAAAAAGGGGTACACAGTCCATAAAGGCTGTGCTGTGGCCATGGGATCCCCATGTCCCCCGCTTTGCCTCAGTATCAGTGCAAGTATGGCCCCTCTCCGGCGCGACACACGGATCCCTTGGGCAAGACAGACAAAGCGACAGAATTCGGGGAATAGCTCGTAGTCCCGGGAAGGGACCCCCGCCTCTTTTCACTGCTCCAGCATCCACTTACTGTAACTCCTCAGCTTTCAGCAACTTTCCTCTGCACCTCCAGCCCCCCTGGAAACTTAGGGCAAACGCCAAGGAGAGGGAGAACAAAGGGGCAAAGAACAAAGAGCCGAGGCGGGGAAGGGGAGGAAGGGAGGGAAGGGGAGCGCTCCCCCCTTTCGGGTCAGCCCAGGGACCCTCCCCGTCCGCCACCGCCCCGGGGCCAGTCCTGCCCGCCGGCCACACAGCCCCAGCCGGCAGCGTCCCGGGGGGCCGCCACGGCGAGGGTCCCCCGTGGAGCGTTCCGGACCCAGGGGTGGCCCTGGGCTCCCCGCCTTAACCCGAACTACCCGTCCCATCCCCTTTCCCCCCGCAAGGGCTTGTTCGGGCTCTGGTGTGTACCTGACCGCGAAGCGCCCACTCCTGCAGCACCCTCCAGAGCAACGGTGAATTAACTCGGCGGGAGGCTGCACCCCTGCCCTCCCACGCAGCCGTACCTTTCCGCCTGCCCCAGCCCTGTCCGAGACCCCGCACCGAGCACCCGGAGCATCCTCGGCGGGTCCCCGGGGGTGAGGCGGTCCCGGGGAACATGTTCCCCGGGACAGCAACACGTGTCCGGCCCCAAACCCTCAGCCGGTGTTTTCCTGAGCCGGGACCGCTCCGCGGAGCGGCTGGGGGGGCTGTAAGAACCAAGCGAGCAAGAGGCCAAGGCGAGGCAGGTTTCCCGTCTCTCTGCAGAAATCCTGCTCGCCTCACAGCAGCGTTAAACTTTTGTTAAAGTGTCACTAAGCGCTGTTTTTACGTAGTCCTCTCTCCCCCCCCCCCCCCCCTTACCAAACACCATCACTTTCACAAATCTCCTGCCCCCTCTATTAGAAGCTAGAGCCCTTCAAAAGCTGCAGGTGCCCTCGTTACCTGTTGCTACGAGGCCCCTGCCCCCTTATCTGGGGGCGTGGGGGGGAGGCGGAAATCTGATAATTCTTTTTTCACTGTGATCACGGTGTATCGGCTGCAGAGGTCATTGGGCTGGGAGAGTCCAGTCGAGGTTTAAACCCCGTGTAGTTGTGGGCGGGAGGGGGGATGTTTGGGTAGGACGGGCAGCAGCGGCGGCCCCTCCAGGAGCCGCAAGCCGTGCCCGGCGTTGCTGCCTAACTTGTGAGAGAAACTAGGGGGCAGGGAAAGCCAAAGGACGGGCTGCGAGCGGGCAGGGGGGTAATTGTGTCATGCGGTTACCGGGGGACCATACGCGCTAAATGTCACCCTGCAACTACCTTTCAGAGACAGACAGGGAATTATCACGATACTTTTGGCATTTCCAAATTAGAGTTAATTAATGCGGTTCTTCATTTGAGTAATAAACAAAGGGAATCCGAGCTTCACCTTAGAAACTTTTAGAACTTGGCTTGATTTTTTTTTTTTTCTTTCTTTTTAATTTATGCTAGAAGCGAGCTAACAGAACTTCACTTCACTGAAGGCGAACTTAATCTAGACCTTAATCGGGACTGGAAAACTGCAGCGAGCACTGTACAGAGATGGGACGCGGATGCCCGCGGAACGCGGTCCAGAAGCGGTTCCGAGTTTCAAGCGGAGTGGGTGCATCACCCTGAGCCGACCCCGCGACGCGCCGGAGTCCGCGGGGGAAGTCCGCTTCCCTACCATGAGCAACCCTCATCAGCAAAATCAGAGGAAAGTGCGGAATGAGATAAACATCTTAAAAGCTGGAAGTTCGCAAATGAGGAGCGTGAGGTGCAGCTGTAACTCGCGTTTGCGTGACACGCTGCCCTGGGAGCGGGAGCAGAACGTCAGCCCAGCCTGTGCCCTTAGTTAACTAAAGCCAATTACTCGCTTCCATACAAAAAGTTTCGCGTATGGTTACATGTGAGGAAATACGAGAAGCTCATGAGTCTGTTTTTGTTATGATTTAATCAAATAAATTAAAGGAGAAGGCTAAGGATACGCCCAATTTGGGACTTCAAAAAAAGAAAAAAAAAAGGGGGGCATTAGTTGTGAGGGACGCTCTCTGTCCAAAGCCTTTCCTGTTGCACAGAGCAAAGTCAGGCTCTCGCAGTCTACTCATCTCATTACTGCTGGTTGCTTAGGGTTTCTCTTTTCCTCCTAATGGAGTAACCTCTCATAAGCGATTGCAATTTCGGGGGAGAAAGGGTGAGTAGGTGCCAAAACAAGTTGGGGGTGGGGCACGGTTTTGCGTTTCAAGCAATTTAGCAGACAGCAATTCTGCTTACAGCAGAGAGGTAGGTGGAAACTTGAAAACATCTTCCACCGGGGTGTCCTACTTTAGCAATTCTAATTAAAACAAGGTTTAAAAGATGCAAAGAAAGAGCAAGCTTCTTGCTTTATATCCAATGGGCGTGGGGGATACCGTCAAGCACCAAGTGCTTTCAGCTTGTTCTAACGTGCACCTTTGTTTGGGGGGGGGGGGGGGGGGGGAAGGCGGAAATCAAGCTCGTCCTCTGATTTCAACTAATGTATTTTTAACTGCATTTCTTTCCTCCGCTTCGTGTGATCTGATACCTACCGTGTAGTCCTGGCCCACTTTCAGCCCTGCGGGTGCCCTGTATTGTGTGCGTCTCTGAAAGCAAAGGGAAAAGTCTTCCATCTCTCACTCCTGTGCCTTATACCTGTGCTTGGGAATTGAATCGTGTCCAAGCTAGGGGTCAGCAAAATACGGATCCTATTCCTCTTCTCACTGCCTAACCCGAGAGGAGCCGTGACTTTGCAGGTCCAGCCTGGCTAGCATGGCTGTGACCGTCCGGTACCTTGAATCAATAAGCAGCCAGTATTCTGACGCTTCTTTTCCACGGCTGTTTATTGAGAAGGAGGCTTTACTGCCACCTATAAATAGCGCTGGATCCAAGTAACTTTTTTTTTCTTTCTTTTTTTTTTTTTTTTTCTTCCCCTACGTAAAGTAGCAAAGTTATAACGAAGACACCTCAAGTTCTTCTTGCTATTTTGCTCGGACTGGCCTCCGGAGGGCCTGTGCCGGAGGTCCCGGCACCCAACGCGACTGTGCCGCAGCCTTCGAGGGGAGCAGAGGACTCTGGCTGCCGCGAACCCAGACACGCACCGGCTGCCTTTGAACTTTGTCCACAGGCTTGTGAGGGAGAGGAACAAATACCGATACTCACCGTGCTCTTTGGCTTTCCAGGTGTAACTCCGTCTCTCTCTCTTCTTTGTGTATAAATGAGCAGAGGTTATAGCCCGGGCACGCGGTATAATGCCCTGGATAACCCCGACCCTGTTAATGTAATGCTACGCTAACCTGAGAGGGTGTGATTGGCGCTCAAGTGTTGGTTTAGAAAAGCGCCTCTCCGTGCTGGGAGCAAATTCGCCTTCTCTGCCCACACCCCGCCTTTCCACGCGAAATCTCCCAGCCCTGCATTCCTCCACGGACCAGGACACCTACCTTTTCCAGAGCCACGCTTCCTACCACATACCAACCGTGCAATGCCCTAAACCCGCGCGCCGCGCCGTGCCCGCTGCGCGGGGCTTGGTTTCACGCACCGCGCGCGCCGCGGTGTGCGGCCGCCTGAGAAGCGCCGGGAGCCCGGGCGTGCGGGGGCCGCGCTCGCAGCCCCGCTCTCACCTCGCTGCCGCCCCCGCTGGGGAAGGGGCCGCGGCTGCGGCCGGTGAGAGCGAGGAGCCAAGGGGGGACATGTTCCCCGCTCTCCAAAACCGCACGCACAGCCCCGGGTTGGTTCCCCGAGCGCTTTCTACCTGCCTGCACAGCAGGCTGGGGGCTGACGGACGGTCGTTGCCGTACGCGGAACGATCAACCCCCCTTGTCCTCCTTTGCTCTCTCTCTCTTTTTTTTTTTTTTTTTTTGTAAAATTTATTTCCCTTTTAATTCCCCTAAATAAGGGTTTGATGAATTCAGGTCGTTACCCGCACTCATACCAGGGTAGTAATTGTCGGGGGGTCTGAGCGCTCTAGGAAAAGAAAAGCGTGAGGGAGAAGGGAGGGATACAACCCCTGTTATCTCGCTGTTACTTATTCCCAGCCGGCTCGGACTCGGGGGACAAGGCGATCGCTTAACAAACCCTCCTCCTCCTCTCCCTCCACCACTCCTTCCTTCCTTCCTCTTCTCCAGCACATTTTCTCCCCCGCGTTCGCCCACGTTTCATTCCTCCTCTTCGGGAGGAATAATCCGTGCAAACTCAAACTAAAGAAAAAAAAAAAAGGAAAAAAAAAAAAGGTGGGAGGGAGACAGGAGGGGAATTTAAAAATATAAGAAAGGGGAGGGAGAAAGAAAAGGACAGAAAGTGTCTGTGCCTGATCGCTGACCATCTGTGCAAAAGGTGATCATTGTTAGGTACTCACATGGCTGGTGGCAGAGCAGCTCTTAGCAATTAATAAGTCTCTCAGCTTGAGCTCTTCTTTCCCCTTTTTGATGGTAGCGCTCTCGGTGTGTGTCTCTCACTTCACGCACACGCACAAACCCGATCAGATGCTTCAGAACCGGCCACTTTGCGAAGGGAACAACACGGGAGGGTTTGTATTACTCCAGGTTCGTGTGTGTAGCCTATAAATAGCGAACTTTTTGATGGAATCAGCTAACAAATGAGAGGAGAAGGCGTAATTTTGCGCAGGGAGCCCCCCTTTCTCTTTGCAAGATTAAAACCCCCCAGGCAGCAGCCAGCGCTAAAGTTGTGGGTGTGTAGAAAGGAATTTAACTTTATTGTGATCGTGCGAGAGATTTTTGTTTGTTTGTTTATTTGGGGGGGTTGTTTTTGTTCCTCCCCCCCCCCCCCCCCCTCCAATACGTTACATCCTCCCTCCCTGCCTTCCCAGCCAGGGGCAGGAACTGACCCGGATTAGCACCGATTTTAACTCCAAATTCGAAACACGGTGCGTTTGCGGGTTTATTTTGTTGTTGTTGTTTTGTGGGTTGGTGTCCCCCCTTTTTTGGGGTGTGTGTGTCGGGGGGAGCTCCATGCGATATGGCGTGGAAGGGAAGGAGGATGGTGGGCACGCTTTCCTGAACGTGCCCTCACTTTGAAATCAAGTGGGGAACTGAAAGAAAACAGGTCGGAATCACTGCGGGGGGAGGAGAGGGGAGCTTGTTACTTTGTCAGGGGCGAGGCGTTTGGCTGGAGCTCCGGGTCAGCCACGGAGCGCTGGAGCCACCCGAGAGAAAACCACGAGGAACGCTCGGCGTCCGCGCTCCCACGGCGGCGGCCGCCCCACGCCGCCCGGGCCGCCCCACGCTCCTCTCCCCGCCCGACGCCGCGGAGCCCCGCGTCCCGGCTGGGCAGCGTGGGCGTCGCCGGAGCCTCGTCCCTGAGCGCGCCCAGCGGCCTCGCCCTTTGGGGGTGGGAGTAGCCCCCTCGCCATCGCGGGTCGGGGGGAAGGGAAGCGGCGGCGGGGCCGGCCCGACGGCTCGGCCGGGAGAGCCGCTCCCAGCACGGGGTGCGTGGGGGAGACCCCGGCTCCAGCGTCCTGTCTGGCCTTCCTCGGGCAGCCTCTGGGAAAGAGTCCTCGGGGCCGGTTCCCCTCCCTGTCTTCTGTTAAGGGGCTGGGAGGCGGTTTTCGGCTCTCTCTCGTAACGGGGGGCACAGCTACCTGCCTCTGGCGGACGCCGATTTGCGGGGAGCTGAGGACCGGGTCCCCATCAGCAGAGGACCAGCCGCTACAAGGACCCTACAGCGGCAGCTACGCGGAGGTTTTTCTCCCCTGACAGGTCCCTGACAGGTCCCTGACAGGGCTGCCCGGGGATGAGCTGCTGACCTGTCTAAAGAAATACGTCTGTGTGTCACAGAGCGGCAGGACAGATGGTGCCAGTTCGCGCCGTGGCGACTTCTCTCGATGGCGTCCGCCGAGCGGAGCCGACGAGCGTTTTATTTTTAGGGCGGGGAGGCAGCGGCGCCCTCAGACGTCCCGTGGCACGGGGTCGCTGTGAGCCGTCCGCTCCCGCGAAGGCGCGGGCGCCTCTGAGACGTGAGGCGGGAGGGCAGCGGGGCAGCGGCGGCGCTCCCGCCTGCTCCTGCCCCGTCCCACGCGTAACGCCACCCGCCGCAGACGCGCTGGAGGTGGCGGCGGCTCGTAGCGCGTTTGCTAAACCCGACAGCGGCGCTGCGCCCTCGGCTGCCCCACAACCCGACCCCAACGGGATCGCTCCCATTCACCTCCGGGGAGGCGGCCGCTGCTGACACCCCCACCACCCCACCCTGTGACGCGGGGCCCGCGGCCCGGCCCCACGCGCGCCGCGCTGCCTTTGTGCCGCCCGCGTCAGGCAGCGCCCGGGGGCGCAGGCAGAGGCGCCGCCGGCAGCGCGCGCGCGCTGTGTGCAGCCAGCCCCTCGCGCATCTCACCGCTCGCGCGTTTCCCGCCCTACAGCGCTGCCGGATCGCGGGGGCAGGCGCGCGGACACACCGTCGCCGTACGTGCAGCTCGCGGGCGGCGGGGCGCGCGCACACACTCACACACACACACAGAGACACACTCACACTCTTACTCACTCACTCACTGACTGCCCCCCTCTACCCCATTCCCGGTGAGGGCTCCCGCAGCCCGGAGCAGCGAGCCGGCCCCTCCGCAGCCCCTCGGTTCCCCGCGCTCGGGGCCGGGCACGCTACAGCCGTTCCTCTGCCGGGCTCCCAGACCCTCTCAAGCGGTTTTGATCCCGGCGCGCCGCTCTACCCATACAGATTTCCAATCTCATGGCTCATAAACTAGGAGCAGGGGGATTTCATCATCCACTTTCTGAAGCCTACAAAGGAGAATAGGAAAAAGCCCCAAGCCCACCCGCCAGCCCCGTGCTCCTTCCCAGCCACAACCGGACCTGCTCTGGGTTTAAATCACGGCGCTTGACGCTGCCTCGGCGGGGCAGCCGCGGCGGGCTGGCGGTCGGGCATGAGCGGAGCGGCTCGGCCGGGGGCTGGCGGCCGCGGGGTCCCTCCCCGTGAATTGTGTTTCACTGGACGCGGAGAAAATAATATTCTCCGAAAGAATAAAATCTTAGGGGATGAAAGGGAGAGCGAGGGGGGCGACGGCGGCGTGACGCAGTCTGTTCGAGTTCCCCCACTTTTCCCGGCAATAAATACCACTACTTAGCCCCCCGCCGTAACCTGACACACGACCCCCGGTGCCGAGCGGCTGCAGCGAACCAAGGATCACAGCCCGTGGACGGCGTGATGCGCCGCGGGAGGGACCAGCGGAGGCGGGGTGGGGGGAGCGCGCAGCGGCGGCCAAGCCGCCTTACCGAGGCCTGTGCAGAGCCGGCGGCAGGCTGAGCCCGGGCAGGGCGGGCAGGAGCAAACGCTCGCCTCGCCCGGGCGGCTATGGCAGCGTCAGACTCGATCCGGGCAAAGTTACCGAAAGCCTGGATTGAAGCAGGCAGAGATGTTAATACGGCGACACCTAACTTAGTTTCTTGCTTTACTTTCCCCCACCCTCCCCCCATCTTTCATTTTCTTTTCTCTTTTTCTTTAAGGAATGGGATGTGAAAAAGTTTAGATCGACGAGGTAATTATAAAAACCAATATGGGGAATTTTAGAGAGAGACCCGCTTCGCAATTCTACGCCGAGGAACAAAATATTCCGGCGAAGTCCGGGGTCAGGACCGACAATGGAGCAATGTTCTCTCCCTGTTTAATATACATGGTGTGGGAGATGCGGGGAAAACACAGCTAGCACCTGTAGTGCCGAAGGAAAAGAAATAAAATCAAATTACTGCATCGTATTTGGGAGGTATTGTGCAGGACAACTCCAAAAAAAGAGAGGCATATTTAATTGTATCTTTAATGATTTTCTCTGCGCGACTGCTAGTTAATAGTACGGAGGAAATGGTGTTTCCGCTGGATTTTTACACTCTGGTATCTTAAAAAATATCAGTAATTTCCTCGGGTGTTAATCGCGCACCTGGGACTGCAAACCACCAATGTGGACCGATTTCCAATTAACACGTTAACCTGCCGAACGAGCAAACGCCCTCAAACCCCCATAAAATACTCGGTACAGTGATACAGACATGTGGGACCGGCGTGATACTGCCGACCTCAAGGCTCTCTCCTCCCCCCCCCTTTTTTAAGGGGGACGTGATCTTTGAAAAGGACGAAGAGATGTCTAAGTAGCGCTAGGGCGATGCACCCGCCCGCCCTTCTCTCACGTCTTCCCCTGGGCCTCTGCCCGCGCAGCCCTGCGCATCTTGATCGGCCCCAGGGGGAGTGGGGAGGGGTGGTCGCGTATTAGGGGGGTGTCTGGAGTCGCTCAGCAACGAGTGCGAGCGAAAGGTCGTGGCAGAGAGGCGGAAGATTCAGTCCTTTCGGAGGAGTGTTAGAACCACGCGTGGGGGGAGGTGCACGCGGCGTCACGGGTGGGTACTACAGCTCCAGAGCCTGTCCGGCTGCTCCCCCCGCAAAGCACAAAAAGAGGTCAGTGCCCTGAAACACAAACTGCTTTTCTCCCTACTGGTACCTTGCTAACGCTTTATGTTTGTGTGTGCCTCCCTCCCCCTCTCGCCCCCCGTCCTTTTAATTAATTTAATTTTTTAAAAATTATTTTCTTTTAATCCAGTACAGACTTCAGGAAGGTTGGATGCCTGACTTGCCCCCACCCCTCCCAGCACGGGGACTGGTGCGTGTTAGTACTGAGTTATACTTTAACATTTCCACAGGTAATAATTAAAGAGCTTCTTTCTGAACCTCCTTCCCCCACAGAAACACGGAGGCTTTCTTTCACAATAGATCATATTGATCACACACATAGGCACACGCTGTCCTCAGAGCTGCCGCCGATCGTGCACAGCAGGTAGGGCTGCCTGTGAGCTGCTCTCAATTTGGTACGCCCTGTGAGCATGCTCCTGGACATTCTTCCACCCCCCCCTCCTTTTTTTGAGCTGAAAGGTTTCTTTAGGAACGCATTTCTATAAACACTGCCAAGCTCCCCATACCACCACCCCAAAAGAAGCAGCTCCATATATAAAAGAGGACTGACAGCTGCTTGGATACACATGTGCAGGCTTTGGCCATACCTCTAAAATTTATCCTATAGTCTGTCACATTGTGCATGAGTAAAAATAAGAGATATAGAGGGAACAAAGTCACTGACATCAGCAGGGGAGTAGCTCCATCGAGTGGGAAGGCCTCCAACATTTTCTAGGGGCGACACTTTCCAAAGAAAACCTTCAACCTCATCCTAACAGCTGTACTGAAAGTTTTAAGTTTTAGGGGCTCTCAGTTACTTGAGATCATAAATTAATGTGCCAGAGGAGTGCGGCACACACCTGATATCAAGGGAGGGTCAAGAAGCTGGCCAGCTCCAGCTGGTCCCGCATTTGATTTACTTTGTGTTGTTAAGATGTATGCTGCAGTATTTTGATAAGAAAAAAGGAGTCAGCAGTTTGATTTGGCAATTCTTTCTTGTTCTTTTTTTTGTTTTTTTTCTTTTTTTTTCCCCTCTGAAGTTTAAGCTAAGGAATTTGTTATTGCTGTTGTGGTGGTTTTTAGTAGAGGTTCTTGGTCTGCATGGGGCTATCTCATCATTTACTATTAACACTTAACTGGGCTTCTTCCTCTCCTAAAAGCCAGACAGCAGCATGAAGTTTTTAGCGGCTTGTCTGGCCTCAGGGCTCCAGCGACTCTGGCTTGTGCCATCACAGGGGTTCACCCCAGCAGGGGACTCAGAGCAAGAGCAAAGGCAGTGGCCATCATCCAAACTGATCACACCAGCAACCTGCTCTGTCTTGGTAGAGCCCTACACCCACAGCTCTCCCCCTCACACCTTTCTTACACAGGCCCCCAAGTTGCCTCAGGCCCCTCAAAAATAAGTGAATTATTATTTTTATATAGTACAGATGTACTCACCCAAGCTGCAGGGCTTGCTATGGGACGCTGCCTGTTCTTAGCAGAATTAAACTATCATATGCACCTCTCTCCCGCACCCATCTGCTGGGCCTTCTCTTAAACCTTCCCCATAACTTTAAATCAAAGAGAGTTAGAAAGCACAATAGGGATGCTACCTCTGACCTGCAGTGCTCCACACCTGAGGACCATTATACAAGTAACACCCCTCAGGAACAGGCACACAGATGAGGGGCTAGGAATTAGATCAGGATTTTTGGGTTCTATCTCTGACTTTTTTATCCTTTCCTCCCATACTCATCCTATTGTCTTTCCATGAGGTGGCTGATATCTGAAAAAAAAATAATTAGAAATCCTCATAGGACATAATCCATGATGATATTCTAAGGCGGATGTGCTGCCATTCCTTGTACTGGGGTTGGCAAACACTTCTCAGCAGAGATCGTATTTTCTCTTGCATGTAGCTTTAGAAAAAACATCATCGCTTGGGCTGAAAACTGATATGCTGACTGTCTGTACTGAGCAGATTATTTTGAAAATACCTGCCAAAACAATTTGTCCATTTCCAAGAACAAGGTTATGGAAAAATAAACAGTTTCGCTCATACTAAAAAAAAAAAAAAAGGAAACTTTTTTCCTTTGAAATGCACTGCTGCCCTCAAGCTTTGAAGCACAGACTCAAAATGTGACCTTTTTTTTAAAAAAATTATTTTAAAATGCCTTTTCCCTCTCCACTTCTCCAAATGTGGCTAACTTGAAAGTATTAGAAATTTTGGTAACGATTTCTTTTATTCTAGCAGGAAAAAAGGATGACTGAAGATTGGCCCTTGCCACGAACAGAAGCTTAAGAATACAGCGGTGAAGCTAGATTTCCACTTTAATCCCTACCTCCAAATTTTCCCAGTGAGCCCAAGCTTTGGCACAGGATCTGAGCGGTAGGAATCCTATCTCTCCTAAGCTCCGAAGGATTTGAAGGTTGTGTCAAGAAGAATGGTCTCTGTGTGAATACAATGGGGAGGAAAAAAAAAATTCCAGCCTGACAGAGCAGGCGATGGAAGCAGCCAAGCAGTCCAGAGAGGAAAACCGGGACTGGTGTTTGGAGGCAGGAGCCTGGGACTGATTAGGTAAGGAGACACAGAGGTTGTGCAGGGAAAGCAGAGAGAAGCCGTTTGGTTGAGGAGTCTGGAGGGGAGAAAAGGGACTAGCAGGGCAAGGATAGCAAAACCGACTAACGCTGTCAGCCAAGAGCAAGGGTGTGTAATTGCAGGGTGTCCAGCGTAGCTGGGCTGAATTTCATTTGAAACACAGCAGAAATTCTGAAAGTCAAAATGTTGTATTTCACTGTTTTTAAATGGTGCAATTCAGCTGCACTGTTAGTGTTTTTTATGTGGAATAGCTAATGCTAAAAAAAAAAAATTAAAAATTAAATGACCTTCCAAGCTGATTCCGAACATTTTTTAAATGATTTGGAGGGGTTTTTTTGGCTTTTTTTGTGTTGCCACTTACTTAAGGAAGCGTCTTGTGTATTCAACACTAGCTGCAGCGTCAGGCACTGGGATGTTAAAGAAATGACTGACCTGAGGGTTTCAGAGCACCTCCATTCAGTCTCCCTACATTATGATACGTGACCACACAGATTTTATTCCACAAATCTGAAGCAGAAACAAAACCCTGCAAGGTACTCTTTCCTCTGGGAACAGACCAGAACTTTGTAGTTTTTATTCACTAGATACATGTCTAATTTTTCCCAGAATTGGGTACTGTTCATGTACGAGGTAGAGAATGACAAGGAGAGAAAGCAGGGCTTTGTGGCAAGGAAATAGCCGAGTTTTACAGCTGAGTTTGCTTCCATTCCCCTTTCACCTCAAAGCTTCTGCAGCGTGGGGAAAGTTGCCTCCAGAGGTAATGATTAACTGAGATTTTCAGCCCACCTTGAAATTTTGGGGTCTGGTAGGTGTAAGTGAATCACCCATTACCTCAGACAAAACCCAAGGGACTGCATTGACTATGCCAAGTGATGCAGAATGCCAAAAGGATTGAAAAATCAACTAGATGTTCTCTCTAACTGGATACCCAAAATTAGAATGCCTTTTTTTTTTTCCCTTTAATCTCATTTCTTTGGAATACAGATCCATTTAAAAGGATGGTATGATCTCATCCCTTCGATTTTGAGGTTGTAAAAGATGTTTGCTAAGCACCCAGATATTATAGCACGGTGGGGAGAGGAACAGGAGAGGAACAGGAGAAGAACAGGAGCAGTGTTGGGCTCAGATCAGGATTTTCTGTGCCAAAACAAAACCAATAGCCCCATGCAGGTAAGCTTAGCAGTTGAATCTAGCTCCTGAAGAAAGCTTTACCCATGAATGCCAAAGCTCTGAATGCCAAAGGGATGCTTGTGAAGAAGATACAGGAGAAAAGCCCTGGGGCTCCATCAAATTGCGTTCAAGTCCCATTGCACAAGAGTGGACAAAACAAAGGCTTTGTAAAGTTATTTGTGAAAAGGGGGAAGGAGCAGGAGAAAATAGGAGAGGACCAAGCCCAGGGTATCAGAGAATGTGGAAATAAAGTGCTGACTCAGAAGAGACCCAAGTGCATGTCTCTTCGGGTGAAAGTATCAGGGATGCTTCAATTTTAGGTGTACACCACAGCAACTTGCGTTTTGCTTACCACATGGTCTCTTTCCCTTCATTTTTAAATGTCCTTCCAATTGCTTCAGAGCTAATGTTTTTCTACTGTACAGTCTGAACTTTGAGGAAAACAGTTTTTCCTGGAAAATTCTTGATCATGTCCAAATACATGACGGTGTCATTGCAGGCCTCATGATAAGCATTTGCACAAGGGATTGGCACTGAGCAGCATGATTAGCTTTCATTCTCTCACTGCTTACTGCTTCTTACTGGCTTTAAATGTTTCTGGAGCCTCTAATGCTCTTTTAATCTGAGAGTGCCTGTATGTCTGGATGTGCAAACTATTATATGGCTACACAAGATTTATCCTTTACCTAATTTACTGCTAATCTTTTTAATTTCCATAAAAATATAGGGGTTGGCATTGGTTCTTTGATTTTTCTATTACTTATCAATTTTGATTTATTGATTTTTCATTTCAGTTGGCCCCACTGCAAATTTAGGGGTATTAGTGGTATCTCATTTATTTTAACATAAGTTTTGTGGGTTTAGGGAGTTGAGTGCTCATGAAAGATAGCAGGCTAGTAGCTTTCAGGCAGTATTTCAGCTCACCTGCTGATCAGGCACAACACAGGTAACACCTTCGTCCTACCAAAGTGAAGTATAACAGCAAAAATGTGATGGAATTTTTTGGTTCCAAGTACCTTCTGACTTTTCTCTTCTCCCCCCTCCCCCCCAATTAGCGGCCATTTAATTGGTTATTTAGTTGGTAACATCAGCACCTATCCATTGGGAACTGGACTAAAATCTAAAATCTTTGAGTGATTTCAGGAGGATGGTTTTAACATTAAGAACCCAGATTGCTCTGTATGGGGCTGTATTGGATCAAACAACAAGACCAAAACTCCTTAAAGTTCTGTTTCCTGTGTTACAGCACAGAGAAATTCCAGTTGCTGTCCTTTTGAATGACAGAGATAGGAAATGCCATCGCCAGGCGTGTGGTCCTGACCTCCACTGGAGGATCCTTGGCTTGGAGTCAAGCAGTCGCTGCACTTGCTGAAACAGCCAAATTAACTGTCTGTTTAGCCATGGATTAAAATTAATCCGCTGATCCAAGACAGTAAGTGAGACAATAATTTGCTACTCCACTTCAGAGCAGATCCTCATTCAGAATAAACCTGTACAGTTCAGCATCTGTTTTTGTGCCCAGAAACAACCGCGGCGGCACTGTGAAATTGTACCTGTAATAACTTGAATAAATGGGATAAATAACTGCAAATGGAAAAAGAGAAAACGGATCCATTTTTTTCATAACACAGAGGCCGTACAAGAGCAGAGCATAAAGGTAGCTTCAGGAGTCCTCATGCAATCAGCAGTCACAATTATTCTGAGTAGTAACTCGTAACAAATAAAGTGCCATTTCCTCGGAGCAAGGACCTCTTCAACATCGCTTCTGCCACCACAGCCTAACTTTTTGCTTCTCTAACAAACCACTGGCTTGATTGAAACATTATAGAGTAAATTGCTTAATGCTGTCTAGAGACCCCAAATATCTGAAGCAGCCAGTGTGTAAGAGAGAGAGAGCTTATTTCAAAACCAAGCATAACAAAGCTGACCTGCTAGAGACCAGAGCCTCTGTATTTTTCCCATTGGTAATAGATACTGGGCTTGGATTTGGTAAAAAAGCAATGAGAGCTTCCAAGTCCATAATATTTACACCAATATAAGACAGAACCACTAATATAATCTCAATTATACAATGCAAGGGTCGCCATCTGGCTGCGTAGGAACTGATTTTGACCCAGATAGCAGCAAATGTTTTTGTATCAGAGACAAAAGTTTTAGGTATGACATCCACATCTCTGTTGAGTAACATTAATATAACCAAACCAAACAATTTCAAGATGTCTTATGAAAGTCATGTTGGTGGAAAACAGTATATTCACAGCTGTATTCCTGTATCCTACATTATCAGCCTCTTTGCAGAGCAATATTCCTCTCACCAGTGCCAATAATAACAGGGGAATTAAAAAAAAAGCTTTTCTCTGTGTATCTGACCAAGTCAAAGATCTAATATTCATGTCAATAAAGCTTTTCTATTGCTTATGATTATAATCCTATATCATCCCACCCCTGAGGTGCCTATATCTCAATCATGAATTAATAGATCACTGTATAAAAGTATGTACCTACTTTGATGTACAGTAACCTGACTGTATCTCTACATATCTCAGAAGGCTCCAAAACAACGGTAGAGGTCACAATAAATCATTTGAGTATAAGGTTAACACTGATTGCAAAATTTTGCAGTATTTTGTAGGTACATGTTCAAAGGCAAAGGTTTTATTCATAAATACACCAATGATATAAGTGACTAGGACAGTTCTAGCAAAAATTTAGAGAGGAGTAAAATAAAGGTTTATACTAATTTTCTGGGCATGAGGATGCCTCTTCCCACTAGCAGTGCCTGGTCTGTCTTTGTCACGCTCATCACTCAAAAGCTCCCTGCTCACTCAACCCTATCACCGATAAAAGGTGAAAAGCAGAGTTGTTTGGGCAAGTACATTTAAGATGATGAAGATATTCTGGACCTGCTGTGTGGCCTCAGCAGTTTACTCCTAGGGAGGGTTTGTGAAGGCATAAACAGACGTTTGGCTCCCAGTCTAACTTTGCGCACGCAAAAGTCAGCCTCCCTCAAGGCAGATGAGCGCCTGTCTCTCACCAAGTTCAACTTGTCAAGAAGAGCTATGGTGTTTAAACTATTTTCATGGGGCATTTGGTGTCCCATCCTGCCCCACCACCACCCCCCAGGGTTTTTTATTTTTGTCAGGGTTACTCCACATTTAACATATACAGGCTTAGTCATGACACCTAGCAAAGAAGCAGAAAGTACTTAAGATCTGGCAGCTATAATTTGTGACTCTTACTGTGTTTGCAGATTAGTTTGGCTCCCCTTTCAAAAAACCAAAATAGTTTTAAAATTAAGTACCCATGATAAAATGTTTTGTCCATAATGCAAGTGAAAATTCTATATAGTTGAACTCTAACTGTTGGGTGGAAGCTACTGTAAAAGCAGACATAGCATGCATGGTCACTTCTTAAAGTGACCATGAAATGGTAGAGTTCAAGATCGTGAGTGGAAGAAGCAAGCGAAAAAGTAGGATAGCTACCCTGAATTTTAGAAGAGCAAACTTTGATCTCTTCGGCAACCTAATAGGAGTTATCCTATGGGCTATGCTGTTAGAAGGAAAGGGAGCCTGTGAGAGCTGGGTAGCATTCAAACAGCGCTTCTTCCAAGCCCAGGACCAGTGCACCCCTTTGAGCAAGAAATTGGGTAAGAGAGGCAGAAGACCTGCATGGATGAGCAGGGACCTAATGAGTAAACTCAAAGGGAAGCAGAAGGTCTATGAATTGTGGAAAAAGGGTCTGAGCACCTGGGGAGAATATAGGAATGTTGTCAGGGCCTGTAGGGACGTGACTAGGAAGGCTAAAGCCCACTTGGAATTGAAACTGGCAAGGGACATAAAGGATAATAAAAAGGGTTTTTTTTAGATATGTGAATAGTAAGAGGATGACCAGGGATAATATGGGTCCCTTGCTGAACGAGGCAGGTGTCCTGGTAATGGGGGATGCTGAGAAGGTGAAGATACTGAATGCTGCCTTTGCTTTGGTCTTCACTTCAAAGGCCCCTCGGGACCCACAGACACTGGAAGAAAGTAATAGAGTTTGGGAAATGAAGAGCTTCCCTCTGGTTGAGGTAGGGGTGGTCCAGGAGCCTGTCAAAGGGATTAACACACACAAATCCATGGGCCCCGATGGGATGCATCCATGTGTGCTGAGAGAGCTGGCGGAGGTGATTGCTGAGCCACTCTCTATCATCTTCGACAGGTCTTGGAGAACAGGAGAAGTGCCTGAAGACTGGAGGATAGCCAATGTCACGCTGGTCTTTAAAAAGGGCAAGAAGGAGGATCCGGGCAACTATAGGCCAGTCAGCCTCACTTCTGTCCCTGGAAAGGTGATGGAACAGCTTGTTCTGGATGCCATCTCCAAGCAATTGGAAGAGAAGAAGGTCATGAGGAGTAGTCAGCATGGATTCACCAAGGGGAAATCATGCTCGACCAATCTTGTAGCCTTCTATGATCTCATCACCGGCTGGGTGGATGGAGGGAGAGCAGTGGATGTCATCTACCTTGACTTCGGCAGGGCCTTTGATACTGTCTCCCATGACATCCTGATAGCAAAGCTGAGACAGCATGGGATTAGATGAGTGGACAGTGAGGTGGGTTGAGAACTGGCTGTTGGACCGAGCTCAGAGAGTGGTGATGAGTGGAGCTGAGTCTGTCTGGAGACCTGTGACTAGCGGTGTTCCCCAGGGCTCAGTGTTGGGTCCAGTCCTGTTTAATATCTTCATTGATGACCTTGATTAGGGAATAGCATCCACCCTCAGCAAGTGCCGATGATACAAAGCTGGGAGGAGTGGCTGACACGCAGGAACACTGCGCTGCCATCCAGCGAGACATGGACAGGCTGGAAAGCTGGGCAGGGAGAAGCCAGATGAGGTTCAACAGAAGCAAGTGTAGAGTCTTGCACCTGGGAAGGAGTAACTGCTTGTATCAGTAGAGGCTGGGGGATGACCTGCTGGAGAAGAGCTCTGTGGAGAAGGACCTGGGGGTACTGGTAAAAGACAGATTGGCCATGAGCCAGCAGTGTGCCCTGTTGGCGAAGAGAGCCAATGGGATCCTGGGGTGTATCAGGAGGAGTGTGGCCAGCAGGTCGAAGGAGGTGATCCTCCCCCTCTACTCTGTCCTGGTCAGGCCCCACCTGGAGTATTGTGTCCAGTTCTGGGCTCCCTGGTATAAAAAAGACAGGGATCTCCTGGAGAGAGTCCAGAGAAGGGCTACGAAGATGATTAAGGGCCTGGAGCATCTCCACTATGAGGAAAGGCTGAGTGAGCTGAGACTGTTCAGCCTTGAGAAAAGAAGACTAAGGGGGGACCTAATTAATATTTATAAATATCTTCAGTATGGGATGCATGGGGAAATGGCCAGCCCCTTTTCAGTGGTCTGTGGAGACAGGACAAGGGGCAATGGCTGCAAGTTGGAGCACAGGAAGTTCCGCACCAACATGCGGAAGAACTTTTTCACAGTGAGGGTGACAGAGCCCTGGGACAGGCTGCCCAGGGAGGTGGTGGAGTCTCCATCTCTGGAGATATTCAAGACCCATCTGGATGCCTATCTGTGCAATACGAGCTAGGGAGCTGCTTTGGCAGCGGGGTTGGACCCGATGATCTCTTGAGGACTGTTCCAACCCCTGTGATTCTATGATTCTATGCTTCCATCACAACAGACATACTAATGATCTGTCCAGTGTAGAATATACCGGTCAGGACAACAGTGTTTGTAGAGTTCAATAACCCTCCATCTTATGGATGGACAAAATGAGTGATGATGAAGAAGAAAGTAAAGGGTGTAGAATTACACAGAAGGTGCTGATGCTGAAGATCAAACACATGGATAAGTGAGGGTGCCTAGGTAAGAATAGATATTACTTCCTAGTCATCATACAAATCCTCAAAACTATCCCATTTTAATGTTGTTATTAGTGTTATCTACACCTGAAAAATATGGGGTTTTTTTGAGTAACAGCATGTTTATTTCTACTCACCTTTATAATAAATCAACACACCTTGGGTATTTTCTTCATCAAAATGCAGGTGAGCTTTTCTTAAATACTGAAATTTGTACAGTTAATGCTAGAATTTTGATATTAAAAGCCTGGGAAGAACATTACAAAAAATGAAATCTAAAATTAATTAAACTCTGGGTTTATTTAGTGGAAGAATACAGATCTACAGTATACATATTTAACTAGAGTAATAAATGTACCAACATTATTAAATATACTAATGTTTTTAAACATGTGACTGAATCAGGTAATGGGCTGGAACAAAGTGTACAATCAGCAATGCTGTATTCAGAGTCTGTTTGAAGATAAGCAGATGGGTAAGTTTAAACTCAGACAAAATAGATTTTTTGCCTAATAAATTTACCTCCCTGAGTCTCTTTTTCTTTACTGTTTGGCAGTACCCATTTTGTGGTGGGAGAGTTACACCTATTAATCTGAAAATGCAATGGATCCTCTCCCCAGGAATAATTTTTCTTGCCTGCATATTTATACCTTCGCCGCCTTTGATTTAGAAACTCTCATTTATCTTGAAACAGATGGATATCAAACCCTATTCTTTTTTCAGATTAGAATCTATTGGGAATTGCTCAGACATATCAGTGCCATAGATAAAAAGAGATTCAGACCTTTCCTACTTGGCTCCTCCCCAGAGATGTTAGGACATGTAAGCTCTGCAGGTGGTCAGGCTGCTAGGGCTAAATTCCCTAAACTCCCCTCTAGCTACAGAGTTGTCTTCTCCTGAAGGCAACTTGGGGCAAGACTCTTAGGTGACCTAACTTGTCTTTTGCGGCAGTCCCTTTACTCACATCTTCTGCATCCTCACACACACTACTGAAGAGGAAGTTTTTTAAAAATGGGAACCGTTCAATTCAGACATCACCACCCAAAATTAACCATGGCTGACTGCATGAGTGCTCTTTCACAGGACAGCAGAACATTTTCCCCTGCTCAAAAGAAAACTTTCCTTGTTGAGCAGAAGATACCATGCTGGATCATACCAATGGTCCACCTACACCAGTGTGCCGCCTCCTGAACTAGCCAGAATTGGACATATGCAGGAAAAATGTTGGAAAGACACCATAATAAAGTGGAAATTACCTCCTGGAGGACTTATTCTGGCATCTAAGAGTCAGTGACTTTTGCTTCAGTCAGAGAAAAAGCTTTTACTTTCTGTTGGATCAGAACCAACATAGTATTATGAAGGTACTCAGAAAAGAGCATCAATTTCAAAGAAGCCAAAACTTTCAAGGCTCTGTGAGCACAATGTCAAGTGTCTCTTTCAGTTAATTTGTTCTTCCTTATTAAACAACTTTCTATAGCAGCAGTGAACAAGGTGAATTTTACATTGATCTAAACCAAATGCATTTGAGAAGAATAAATGATGGAGTTCTGTTAGTTTTAAGGCAAAAGATTTGGTTTCTGAAGGCTTTATGGTTTTATTCCACAAAGGAATGAAGATGACATGATTAGCAGGTAGGAAAAGTATCTGTGGAAGTGCTAGTCACTGTAAGTGTTTGATGAGCATGATACTTATGGAATAAATAAGGAGCTTGCTGATCTGGCACTTAAAACTTTACAACTTTCAAACACTTTGGGGAGTACCATTGACTTAACTGAATCTTGATTGTTGACACAACAAACCAGTGCTTAAAACACTAAAGGTTCTGCTTGTGGATAGCCCAGGCATTTGGTGCTGCTTGCTTCGGGCCCACAGTTAAACTTTAACACTGTGGGGACAAGCCAGTGACTCTCTGTTCTTGCTCAGGAATGCCTGACCATTCACCGGTTCCTGGATTCCGCTGAATGCCCGCTGTACTGGAATATTTTGGCATTTAAAGATGCACCCAGTTCAGTCTTTTCTGTGTTGCTATTGGATTTTCATCAGACACTGAGCTCTGTGGAGTATTGGTGCTTTGAAGCCGGGGTGCATCCAGTTGTGAGAAAAGTTTGCAAAAGCTAAGGATCACTCAAGGAAGAATTAAATGGCTTTTGATTATAATTTCTGATTAGGTTTAAAGGAACAGTTTTAATGAAATCAAGGTGGAGAATTCTGAATGGAGTAAAATTATTACTTCAGCTTAAAGTAACAGCAAATAAATACCTAGGAATAAGTAAAATGGAACATGGTAGAACTATGCCTGTGACCTGTGCAACTAGCAATGCAATTGAAAAGAGACACCTACTTATTCTGAGTTTAATTTATTCATGGCTATCATATTATACTTTAAACAAATCCTATTTGCTGCATATTTACAAATTTATCATACAAGGATCATAAAGTAGAATTATATTGGGTGATTTTTTTGTGTCTGTTTCTGTCTGCTTCTGTGTCTGTGTCTAAATCGTGAAGAGAAAACAAGAGCACTAGCAAAATCCTAATACTTTATTTAAAACAAAAACTGTAATTGTTCAGAAATAGACTATTGACTTTCACTGGGTTAAACAGCTCATGTACTGATTAGGTTTGAAGGTATAATTGTTCTTGTCACCCAAACTCTGCTCAGTCAATATCTTTTTATCATATACATTTTTAATCACATATTAATAAACAAGAAGGTGTGCTTTATTGATGGCTGGATTAGTTTATTGACCAACTCAACAACTCTATATATGGTTTCTCAACACAGAAACAAGGTCAATGTGTAAAGATGAGGAATAGTACATTCACCAACTTTAATACACTTCATTCTGGTAGTCTACTTCTTTCTTGGAAGTGAAATCTATATAGTTTCTCCAGGTGTTTTGATAATTTCCTATCTGAAACAATCTCACTGCTCAAAACCATTTTGCATCGAGCTTCAGGAAATACTTCTATGAGCCTCTCAAATTTATCATAATTTTGTTTACCTTGACACCAAGGTATTTTTTAAATCTTTGGGGATTCAAGTTTTCGGATACTTGTAGATTTTTATAAAGAATTCTTTAATGACTTATATTTTAGAAAATGTTTAGACTTTTCAGACTCTCCTAACAGCTTTCGTCATTCTTCAAATCAGTTCTTGTAATTTTTCTCTCTGTGAATTGTTCATGTGAGAATTCCCTTTGAGCAGTTCAGGTTTGAAATGGTGGCCTACAAAACAACTGTATAAAATTAACAATTAAGGCAATAATAGAACATGACAGTACCTGAGTGTTTTCTTTCCTGTCAGATAAAACCGATGCAGAGGAAATACCATTCCCCTCCCCTTCATATATTTAATTAAAATTGTTTATTTGATTTTTTCAAAGGGATGGAAAGTGGAATAGAATAGATCAGGATCCAAATTTTTACAAAAAACCTGTTTTGCAATAGAAAAGAATTGAACTGAAAACATGTTGATGACTCTGCCTGCCAGGCATCTACACGATCACCTAAAACCAAAAATCATATGGAAAAACAGCTGACTGCCAGTGTGAGCAGAGGTGCACATCAGCCGGAAACAAAGATGAAGTGGGTGTACAGCCTGAAGTTTGTAGTCTCTAAACTCGTCCAAATGTTTTTCTCCTAAAGGTATGAGCTTAAAATAGATCAAAATGAGCAACCACTGTGGTATCACATATCGGTATCTGATTTTACCAATGCCTCATGCCTGAGCTATTTAGGTGATGAGATGTATGGGGAAAAAAAAATCTGTTTCAACTCCCTTTAAAATCATACACAGAGGGGCTATTGCTTTGCTTTCTCCCTGTGCAGTTCTTCAGATGCCTCTCAAATAAGCTCCATTTTCCACTGCAGATTACTGCGGACAGTAAAGAGAGGCTGTCTGAAGAGGTCTCTGCTTTCCTTTTTCTCCATCCAAGAGCTGTGTTTTGTCTTTGTCTCCCAAGTACAATAACAGATTTGTTTTCCAAACATATTAATTCATTTATTATCTGACTGCATTTCTACTTCTTTTAGATCCTTTTCTGCTACTTTTTGTATTGATGATGGTTTTTAGGAAGAGAGAGAAAAAATGTCTCCGTACAATCCAGGGTGTTTTTCTGTGCCTTTGACTCCGGAGTTTAAAAGATGTATCAATTTGATTTTTTTTTTTGGTGAGTGTATTCTATAATCCTCAGGCTGTTGGTGAAGGGAAGCACTTAGAAGCCGTACACATTGAGGGATAAAAATCTAGTGTAATGATGAAGAGAAGTTGTTACTGTGGTGTTATTAAACACCAACCAATAGCCCCCAAGCACTCCAGTTTTAAATGGGGAAGCTTGCAAAAGCAAGTGTAGGAGAGAGGATTCTTCACTAACACCTCAAAATGCTGTGAAAGGGGAACTGAGGCAGCAGCAGAGGGTTGGGCTGAACCGCACATTACCACAAGATCTTCTCAGGATACAAAAGGTGATACACAAACGCATTCAAACCAAGTGCAGTCTGAAAACTTGCAGATGACTAACACACTGGCAAAACCATTCATATTCACATGAGTATTAGCTCTGTAAAAGTGCCAAGTGCACCAAGATGTTGTGTAGAAGTTCTGGTCATGTAAGGTAAAGCTTCCCAGAGGCACCCTTTAATTGGTCTAATTTTCCCTGCCAAACATCATCAAAGTTATAGATGTTCAGGCCAGGTCTTGTCACTTCACTGTTTCATCACTTTTTGGATTACCTACTCCAGCATGAATGTTCTCAAACAAATTTGCTGCCTGTATGTTTTTTTCCCTTTTGCATGCACACCTCCTTCCCTAAGAGTCTCGCTGAATCCTTCAAAAGTAGTGAAAGGAAAATTGCAGAATGTGAACTGCTCTTCAACTCCACTTGGTAAATGGTTGTCCAGATACTTTCTAATTTCTAGGGCATGCACAGGAAATCTTTACAACACTTTAAGAACATGATCCCCTTTACTTATTTTCTGACCTTTTTGAGAAAAAAACCCAGTAAGACCAAAACTAAAGCCACAAGAAAACTAGCAACTATGCAAGCCGTAGATGCCATATGCTGCTCCCTATGTAGATGTGTAGGAAGCATGCAGAGTTAGGTAAGCAAAAGCATTTCTGGGAAAGTTGTTATTAAAGGGAAGGCAACTGCTAGAGCCAGTTTATGAAATGACTGAAACGAGTACTATGCACAATGAATAGGCTGATTTCCATAGTAGGAACACACCAAATCATGCCAGTGTGGGCTGACTCACCACAAATAGGTGGGTTTGACTCTTGGCTCTGACATTGACTTATTGTATGGCTGTAGGCAAATCCCTAAACATTTGTTTTCACTTCTCCATTTATATAATTTGGATAATACTTACATACCTGAAGGGGATATTTTAAGATACAATATGTTTGAGATACTACAAAGATTTTAAATGCTGTAACATAGCTAAGCCTCATTAACACCGTCAGGCTAAAATAAACACTGGAATGATTTAGGTAATGTGGTACATGTTCCCGGAACCAGGGAACTTTGCTGAACAAAGAGTAATATCTTCAAAGAGCCAGAGGAAAGGGAAGGTACAACCCATTGTAAAGCCAAAGTACTTTGCAAGGGTGGGTGAATTTGTAGGGGAGGAAGAACAAGTTTGTTTAATAGGCAAGAGTTCAGTCTTCATTAATTATTTAAATGGTTGGGCAGAGCTGAAAAGCAGCACGTGCTTAGGAGTGGGTGAACAAAACAAAAACTGTAGGTCTCGGTTACCCACCTGTATTGAAGCTAGGGAGTACTTTGCTAAGGTGAGACCTGAGGGTTTGTTTCTATCTCCTATTTAATGTGAAAACACAAGAGTCAACAGAGATCCTCTTCTTTTGGACCTTACTCTCCTGTCAGGAAAGGGAGACATCCCTCTCCAAAACAGCACAAAGTGCTCTGAGAGCTGATATTGGATCATGTAAAAAGGATGATGCTTATCCTGCTGAACTTTCCAGTGGGGGAGAAGCAGCCCTGGCATGGAAAAAGATGTGTTGGTAACCCCTTTGAATGTGAAAGGCCCCAGTAAAGTCACTGGGTAGAGAACCTGTCACACATCGGCTACACTGAACTCATCTGCAGCGAGCCTACATGTCCTTAAATCCTTAAACCCTACTTACACCAGAAGGAATGTATCTCTGTGATAACCCATAGAGAGGCATATCTAAAACACAGAATATCAGATTATACAGGAGCATCAGCACTTCTGAAATTTTCTTTTTTCCCTTCTCTAAAATGCGCTTTTAAAAGAAGGGTGAGGGGGAGTCTGGCAGCATAGAGAGTTCTATCATAGGATGTGAAATCAGGTTAACTGCTCTAGAAGTAGGAGGGAGAGGCTGGAAGTGAATGAGGAAGGGGAGGAGAAGCTAAAGTGCATGTTCTTGAAAGTGAGGGAGATGCAGCCAGAGGGTAGAAAAAGAACTTCTCTTGAGCAGTGGACAGTGGCAAGGAGAAGGTGAAACAACAGCAGTCAGGTTTCAACTATTGAGTAATGAGGACTGGGACACTTGGAGCCAATATTTGTTTTTTCATTAGGTATATTTCTTTTGGCATTGTAGTAAACCTGAGAAAACCAGTGGAGTGACCTAGCATTGAATGGGATATGATCTGGACAGGACCCCCAACTTTTAGAGATAAACCTCAGCCCTTTTTACTGGTTTGACAGAGAAGTAGTAATACTCTGCCTTGTTGCCAGACCAGCTCTACCGTCGTCCTGCTCTGAATGCCCATTCCTTGCTGGAAAACGTTGCCCTGTCCTGTGGCTTGTATCGCCCAGGTTAGTCCCACAGAAAGGAGCCCTGAGGATCGTCTCTGAGACCACCCAGCAATGTGAACAAAATAGTGGTAGGTGGAGAAATCTGGGAGATTTGCCTCCACAGAACACTTCTACTCCTAAGTAAAATGCTTTCACAGGCACCTACAAGCAAAATAGTATGTATGAATAAGGTAGGCTGTATTGTCTCACATCCTACATAAACATCATTGTCATTTTTGAGCTGCTAGCAAAGACTGCTCCACAGCTCCTTGGTAACTATTACTGAATGCTGCAATTTGTGTACTTCACACACCTGTTTATCTGCTTTATTTGCCACTTATGATGACCCTCAAGATTGGCACTGAATCTAGAACACAGCTTGAGACACTAACACATTGTTGACTATAAAACTGTTTCCCATACCAGAAAATAAATCAGTTTACAAGCTGAAAACACTTTTGTTAAATCCTTCATTGATGCACATCATGTAAGAGACACAAAATCAAATTCACATTAAACTAACAAAGCTGATACATTTTTACTACATCTACAGACCGCAGAACACTGCTTTCAGGAAAAGTTAAATAAATCACAGAGCTTTCTTAAGGAGACTTCTCCCCTTGTCTTCAGAAAGTCCTTAATGTGACATCTGTCCCTGCACTGTCACCTCTTTTAAAACTAACAAATGCATGACATATAATACAAGATTTATAAATTAAAGAAACCCACCCCTTTTAAGTAATATTCTTTAAATCTCAGTTTCTGACAGTCCTCCTATTTGCTCAGTAACTGTAATAGGCGTATTTTTCAGAAAATAGTGAATAAAAACTGACAAGCTATCGGGGGAATCTGAATGCATAATTGATAGGGGCATAAATTAATATGATTAGGCCTTTATTGGGTGCCACTGCTGCCAAACCTACAAAAGGGGCATGGAATAAAACATGGCTATGTTCTCAGGGCTGATAGACATCAATATGTAATGCATATTATCTCAAGCCTTCTCATGTAGTCTGCTTATGACAGCACTCAACCTAATTGAAATTTTTATCTTTCTGTTGCATACAGACAGTTTTGACTAGCTGCTTCCAGGGAAAAGAGAGAAATCCAAATGACCCAAACGAAGGTTTCTCTGTAGAGGTATATACCCTTCTTGCAAATCACTTTAAAAATACTTTTTGCTTTCTGGTTTTATAAAGCCATCTTCAGAAAGATGCATTAAAGACAACCCGGAACTTGCTTTGCCTCTCTCCCTTTTAACTAAGCTTAACAGTGCATTTCCCTAAAAGAAAGAAAAGAATCAAAAGGTTTATTCATAAAAATCAATATATTGTCTGCTCACTTCAAGTGAAGCCTCATTTTGCTACAGTTCTTCACGCTGCATATATACACCTTAGGAAGAAATAATTTTTCATTATGAAATTTTTAACACTATATCCCTCCAGATTTGTCAGGAAAAAGTTAAAAATTAAGAGTGGTTTCTTGAACTGA
The DNA here is from genome assembly GCF_964237585.1 of Gallinula chloropus. Lineage (NCBI taxonomy): Eukaryota > Metazoa > Chordata > Aves > Gruiformes > Rallidae > Gallinula > Gallinula chloropus. The sequence goes on from NC_140087.1 coordinate 63,376,179, forward strand.
TACCCCAAATCTCTCTAAAAACATCAGTCGGGTGATACAGTTTCATTTAGATGATTCTAAATTATTTTAAAACTTTTTCTTTCTTTCCCAATTCTTTTTAGCTATGAATTCACACACTGTGAAATGAAAAACCCATGGCAAAAACATGATAGCCATCAGTTCTAAGACATTTCAAACAGTTTCTGTAAATGGGAATGTAATCAATACTCACTTACCATAAAGGTTATTTGCTTTGATGAGTCAAAGTTGATTAAAAAGTTTCATATTTAATATTTTGCTCTTTATTGAAAAGTTCTGTACCGCATGAATATTCCTGAGAACGCATGCTACCATCACTAAATATTTTTACTAAAGTAGTGCTGGATGTTGTACAAATAAGATAAGGAGTCAGTTTCCACTCTGTTGTTTACAGTCTAGAAGGGGATTATCCCTGGAATAAGACACACTTAACCTGTAAAAATAAAAATAAAACAGAGAGAGGCAGAAATGGGTCCAAACCCACATTTTGGCTTTACTGAAACTCACTTCTTAAGAGACAGGAAAGAAAACTATTTCTTCTTTCTGAAATACTTTAAAAGCCCATGCCTTTGCATTGTTAAAGATAAATTATGTTATTGGTTATTTCCATACTGTAACATGAAGGCAAAGGCAGTATAGCTGGATGTCGTGGTTAACCCCTTCCAGCAGCTAAGCACCACACAGCTGCTCATTCAGTCTCCTCCAGTGGGATGGGAAAGAGGATCAGAAAAGTGAAAGTGAGAAAACTCTTGGTCAGGATAAAGATGCTTAATAAGCAAAGCAAAAACCACGCATGTGAGTAAAGCAAACGAAGGTATTAATCCATCACTTCCCATGGCCAGGCAGGTGTTCAGCTCTTTCCAGGAAAGCGAGGCTCCATCATGCCTAACGGTGACTTGGAACGATGAGCACCACCACTCTGAATGTCCCTTCCTTCCTTCTACCCCCAGCTTTATGTGATAGTGGATGGTGTGGGAATATCCCTTTGGTCAGTTGGGGTCTGCTGTCCTGGCTGTGTCCCCTCCCAACTCCTTGTGTACTCCCAGCCTACTCAGTAGTGGGACAGTGTGAGAAGCCGAAAAGGCCTTGTCCCCGTGTAAGCACTGCTCAGCCATAATGAAAATATGATCAGCACAAGCCCAAAACACAGCCCTATGTTAGATACTATGAAGAACATTAACTCTAACCCAGCCAAAACCAGCACACTGAAAAATTACTTTTGTCTGTTAATGAACAATCTTTTACTCTAACTCATCACTCCATTATCATCAGCAGTAGGGCATCCATAAACATAAAGAGGCCACATGTTTTGTAGTTTGAAGAATGACATATTGCATTCTTAAAGATCCATGTCCCTGCACCTGTTATTTCAAGTAATTAATTTATTTCAGAGGCTATAAAGCAATCCCACTTTCATTTTATACCTGCCCTTGGTAGTTGTAAGTTCAAGATCAGAAACAAACGTGCTATGATTTCCTTTCCATTTACATATCACAGACAGAGAGGTCAGAGCAATTGATGGACAATGAGAGTTCATGAACTTTCCCTCAAGCACCACAGAGACACTCCAAGCCTTATCTCACCCTAGTGTAAATTTGTCACATGAATGAAGCTTTAATGAAACACATGTTGAGAGACTACCACTGCATGGTTTTGGTGCAGTTTGTTTCTACTTTTATGCTCTATTCCTTCCCTTTTCAAGAAACTAGACTGAAAACCGTTTAACTAGAACATACTCTGTGTATGTTCTGCAGTGTTGTGTGGATTGTCAGAGGGATAGGGGTGATTTGAGGCTGTAGAGATTAAAAGGAGGGGGCCTTAAGTTATTTTTTCAGGTGCTTGCTTTGTGTAGAGAGCAATGCAGATTCTTTGAAATTTTCACTGTATTTTGTTAAGCTGTGAAGAATGACCAAGGGTTTTTCAATGGAGCAACATCACGTTTACTGATGAGAAAACAAAAACATCATGGCATAGTTTTGGTGGCTCTCTGTAGGCCAGGCTTTCTTGCTGACCTACATACTTTAGTATATAGCAAGCTCTCTACTTTGCCAAAACAGAATTGAACTGTGTGTGATAGAAGATAGGACTGATGGTAGTGGATGAACCTTGCTTGGAAAGACAAAAATTGTCTGGAGATATTTCCTGCGTAGCACACCTTTAAGACTCTCTGATAAGAGCTGAACACTGCAAGACCGTGAAGACATTCCATAATGCAAATGAAGGTTATTACAATAGCCTTGAAACCAGTCAATGAACATAGGCCCAAGAATCATATTGAACATGGGTCAGGAAGAGAGGAACTAGCACTATTTCATAGGTATGAAAGTGAAGGACTGCACAGAAACTAAAAGCAATATCCACAGTGCTAATAAAATAAATTACAGGTATTATCTAGCTCATAGTATCCTTGTATGGTAGGGATGGGCTCCTATGCCTGCATGGAGAGGGAAGAACCAAGACCCAGGAAACCAGGGGGACATTTCTGAGGATTCCAAATCAATTTGTGCTTTTGAAGTACGTTCCTCCCCAACAAAGTAAGGTCAAAAAGGGCTTTCAGACAGAGATAGCAGAAGTTCCAGCCCTCAACTTCCACCAAACCTCCTTGTAGGTTATTGTCAGAAGTCCTACTGTCCCTACTGGAAACCATTGGAAGTCCAAACCTGCTGAGTAACTATGGCTCCTCAAGAGGGTGGAACTTGTCTGAAGTTAGCAAAGTAAAACCTGTATGAGATGTTAATATTCCCTCCCCTCACCACAAAGCCATTTGAGGTATTTCAGCATTGTGACATTTTCAAATTACCAAACTGAAACACTTTACATGTTCGTAAAATGCATTGTGCCGACCATGTTTTAACAAAGATCATTTATCACTTCTGGAAAGTTGCTGAGTAAATCCTTTTGACTTTGCGCTATCCCATTCATCCTTGTTTCAAATAACGTAATTCTAACACTGTATTGATATTCTTTTAGATTTCCCCCCGCCTTCTTTTCCATTTAAAATCTGGTTTCTAAATACATTTGATGCAACTAAGTTTTATATTTATCTCCTTATGGAAGTATGCAGAAGATGTGCTCAGCTATATTGATCTCTGAGGAAATGTGGATGAGGTAGATAATGTGAAACCTTTTTGTCATTACTAACGGCTATATAGGTTCTGGAAACTTTCTGTGTTTGGCTGACTAGATAAGTGGACACACTCACATTTATTTGATTGGAAAAGTATGGGGAGAAAACTATCTCTCCCTAGTTTCTGTATGGAATTGATCTTTTGTGTATTAACACTTTTCTATTACAGCAAAGGAATTGGTGATTATGAAAGCAGAAGCACCCCTTTCTTTCTGCTGGAGTCTTTGGAGACTTGTCTTAAAGCAAAGGGAAGGGACCTAAACAAGTTAAGAAAGGGGACAATGGAAGGACACAAGGAAAAGTGCTGAGCATTTCCACCCCTAACCTTCAGCAAATGACGGGGAAAGAAATTAATGTTCTTGACTTTATTAGCTCCTTGTGTCTCTCACACATCTGTGAGAGACCTACTCTTACTTTCCCTGGCCTGGGGTAGCTGCAGGTACTGGGTACTTAGTAGGTTCTGGCTCAGTTGAGGGGCAAAGGCTGGTACTCAGCTTTACTCTGCTGGCTGGGGCGCCAGGTAGGAGGTTATTAATACTTCCATGCATGCCTCCAAACATCTTGTATAGTTTGACTAAAAGGTGAAAGACTAAATATTGAATGAGGTTCTTTCTATTGGTAAACGATCATTTAATTGATCACCCCCCCCATTCTAATTCATCTTGACGTGCCTCAACGCACCCCCTCTTCCCTGAGTTTCTAGACTGTGCTTTACATCTGCTTGACTGCAGACACTAAGACATAGACAAACCTCTGCAAACAAGTTCAGGCCACGAATTCTTAATTATGGATCCAAGTTATTCTTTCTTTTGTGATAAAGAGATCTTTCTGTTCTCTTGCATCACTTCATTCCTCCCCATATAGGCTACTGCTTTCTTGTTTGAACTGATTCAACTTGCTTCATGGAAAAAATGAATAATGAAGCTAAAATACTTTTTTTTTTAAGTGTATCTTTGTCTTTATCTGACTTACAGTGTGACCACAAAAGAACCCAAAACAAACCAAAACTAAGATGAAAGTATTTGGATAGGCTTAAGTGAGGCAGAAGTATATTTTGGCAAGGGGGACAGCGGTTTGGAACAGGAATCACTTACACTGCCATTGCTATTGTAATGCAGATCATTCATAATATAGGGTTAGGCACTGGTACCCAGAGTGCATATGTGGGTAGCAGAGACGCTGGTGGCTTTCAGTACCAGGCCTAACCAGGATCAGATGGTCAAATACAGGCTCCCTGTAGAGAGCAGGCAAAAGCAGTGTCACCCATGTGCTGTCCACAGCTCCAGACAAGCAGGTTTTACAGTTGAGACCCATTGTTACCAAGGACAGCCTTCCCTCACAACTCTTATGCATGTACCAATGCTGATCTGAGATGCTGGCTCCTGGCATGAAGCCTTTTCAGCCAGAATCTCCCTTCCTTCTCCCCTGCACCCAAATATGCATTTTTTACAACTCTTTTTTTTTTTTTTTTTCCCAAGCAAGCCCTACAAACTGGCATGAGATACATATCATGAGGTCTATTTGCACTTTAAAAAGTGCATCAGCCTGCCTGATTTATTAAAAAACCAGATCCATTAGGTACAGATCCATTAGGTTCACATCCATACGGTCAATCTCCTTTCTAAGTTGGTTCCTGACCCACAGTACAATTCCTGACAACAGTGGTGATAGGCCTAAAGCTTGTCTAATCACAATAAATCCTGCACAGACTGAGGGTCCTGTCCTGCCCTTGGTTACCCTCTTGCGCATTTCAGCTTTTCATATAAGTTTAGGCTAGTACTTTTTTAATCCAGTCTTACTCAAAACTAACCAAATCTCTGACATGATTGTTAAAACCAGCAGGCAGAAACACACACAGAGTCTCGGGCAAAATGAAAAGTGAACAACTTGTGCAAATAGGCCTAAGTGATGCAGAATAGACAGGACACAGCTCAGAAAACCTGGAATGAAGCCATCGGCCTTAATTAACTGCACCAATTATGTTGTTCAAGAATCTGGCCTGTTTCTTAAAGAAAAATGTTTTGGATGTGTTAGAAAAATTGTGTGTATAAATTACAGCTGTCCCTATGACATTTTAACTTGAATGACCAGTTCTTCTTCAGGCCATTGCAATAGGTCTCACTGTCCTTGGCAGAATTACAGGGGTCATATTTTTTTAACATGGCTGAGCAGCTCTTGAACAATTTCTCCGATGTATTAAGCATGAACAGGCATTTTTTCAACATCAGGTGTGCATGTCTTCTCCTCACATTTATTTTACTCTACCACACATTTATTGTGGCAATTGCAGCAGTTGAAACTTCTCCTACAAACTTTTGTCTTCTCCTCTAACCCTTTCATGGAAGCTTCATGAGCTGATGGAGAGATCTTACTTCATAGTGCTGTCTTGTTTTATTTATTTTCTATAATCAGAGAAGACATTCACAATTGTTAGAGTGTACCACTATGGTTTCTTCATTGCTTGCAAAAGAACTTGTGGACAAGGATAAAGTCAAGCCATTATACATATTCTGTTAAAGACCTTGCTTCGTAGTTTATTATTGAAAAGATGTCTCATTTGTTTAACGGGAGTTTCTAGAATTAAAAAAAAAATTAGCAAGCTTGGAAAAAAAAAAGCAAAATATTATTGACTACTTCTGATTTTATTAAAGGTTTTGTGGATCTTGAAATACCCTCTACTGACAACAGAACTGGATATGAAGGACTTCAAGTTGAGGAAATAAGAATATAAATATCTCCTGTATAAGGAGGTTTAATAGAACAACATGAACACAGGTTGTACATATTATCTCAGACACTGTGTCTTCCTTTTCAGAAGGAGAATTGCTGCTAGTTAGGGTTAAACAAGAATATTCATAAATTTAATAGCAAGGTTTTAATCCTTTCATGAAGTGTCAATCCATTGCCAAAACAGAGGGTGGTTTTGGTTTTGTTCCCCCTTAACCTGCATTTTCTTAAGTGTCTATTAATTTATTAGAATATATTCTCTCATACCCATATAATTTCCTTAAGGCATTGTAGTGGTTGCTTTTACAGAAGAGCTTTATTAAGAATTTCGGGTATTGGTGATTGGCAATCTAACTTTGAAGATGCAAATGAAGAGATCCCTGTATAGCATTCAAGTCTACCAAAAATTTACAGAAAACAGAACAAGCATGTTCACACTGAAGTGGAAATAAAATTCTTTATACCACACACAACCTGGAAAAAATTGAATATTTTAAAATTGTATTTTAATGTCTCTCATAGAAAAAAAGTACTCTGAGCTTAACCCTGCTGTTTTTTTAAAGTTTAGAAGTAACGTCCAGCAATAAAAGACGTATGGAAAGACTTTGCAAGTCTGTGTGAAGTAATAGATTAAAAGAAAACACGTTAATTTTCTTGGCCGAATTCTCATTTTAATTATTTGAGACTCCAAACTTCCTTTTCCTTTAAGTGGTATTCCTTAAAGTATGTCTTCTCAACTCAAGTGTCAGATCAATTAATTTTTTCTCTCTTTGTTTGCTCTAGAGAAGACTTCTTTTATTACAAGAAAAGAAAAAATGTACATATGTGATAGTAACTTTAATTATTGAAGGTTTTTGACACCACCGATGAAAACGCTTCCCAGAAAGTCAGCTTTGAGCATAGCCAGTGACATCGCTGTGAAGGTCAGTGTTCAGATTAACATGCTCACTGTAAAAACACATGGCAGATTTTTGTACTAATAGAAGTAGTAATGTACAAGCTTATTGAAACAGTGAAAAACTTATATCCAGAGTAATTAGAAGCCTCTGATACTAAGTAAGCTTCCTTGGGAAGCAGAAGCTTGAAATTGCATCCTTTCCTGTTTCATCTAACCTAAGGTGACTTTGATTCCAATAAACTTCTTTTTTTTTCTTTTTTTAAGTTCCTTCCGAGACAGATGCCTGGCAGAATTTGCATTGATGGAACTAGATCCCCAGTATCTCCCCTAATATGAAAGACATTACACACTGGCATTCTGATTCCTTTCACCTCCCAGTGTAAATCAGGGAACCTTCATGGAAATTGGAAAGTATTAGGCCCAAGAGCTTTCAGTATGTGACGGGATTAATTTTTGCCTGGCAGACTCAGAAAACTGAGTTGTGAAAAAATCAGATCTTCCTAATGACAAATAAGCCCTCGTGCACCAGACAGCGGATAGGGAATTGTGCAGGGCTTTGCACCAGAGAAAAATTGTGCTTTGACAGGATGACCATCGTGTACACATTCGAGGCTGATGAAGAGAATGAGAAAAGATAAGCATGAGACTTTCCTAGAACAGCTGACCAGACCATGAAAGGAACAGAAGCTTTGGAGAAGAAATTAAATATTCTGAGAAAATAAAATTACTTCTCCCCCAGAACCCCAAAAACCAACACATGTATTTGAAAGCACTGAGAAAGAAGCCATAGCTGATTGAAGAGAGAAGTCAGGTGATGTTTTTTTCAAACAGAGTATCTGGACACCACTTACTGAAACTGAGTGGGTCTTTTAGCAGAACCCTTCTCTTTCCCCCTTTTGCTCTCTGTGGTTTAATAATGTCTTTTGAAAGATAATTATCCTGGAGAAGACAGAGATGCACAAATATTTCCATTCAACAGGAAAATGCAAACTTTATGTTACACTAAGTAAATACACAAAACTCAGCCGTTACTCATCTAAAACGAGAACAAAATGAAACAACAGGAATCTAGACTTTTTTTAACTAGTCTTGATCACTAGTCATACTTCCAGTTGATCAATGGCTCGTAACAAAGTGGTATGCGGTGAAGCCTGATGCGTTTTGCACATCTAGGTTACTCAGAGCAGTTTAGTCTTATGTGGCTGCCTTGATTTTGGCTGGAAGTTAATTTCCTTTCTAGTAGCTTGTGTACTTCCATGTTCTTGAGTATGAGAATAATGTTGACAACACACACACTAAATGTCATTTTAGTTATTGCTAGGCACTTGTAGTGTCTACACTAAGCCAAAGACTTTTCAGGTTCACAGGCCCTGCCAGGTGCACAAGAAGCTGAGAGAGTACAGCCAGGATGTCCAACCCAAGCTGGCCAAAGGGATGTTCCCTGCCACAGAATGATGCTCTGTATGTAACTGGGGAAGTAATTTGGGAGGTGGGATAGTGGCTTGGAAGCAGGCTGGACATCACTGGCTTTTTTTCTTTCTGCATGTGATGAGTAATTGCATCATTTGTTTTATTATCATTACTATTACTATTGTTATTATGTTCCTTTATTATCCTATTAACTATCTTTACCACAACCTATGCATTTGGTTTTATTTTTTCATTCTTCTCCCCATTGCCTTGGAGGGGAGGGGTGAGTGAGTGGCTGCGTGGGGCTCAGTTAACCCACTGGGGTTAAGCCACGACAGGGATCAAAAAACAGAGCATAAGGAGCAAATAGCATTGGAAGAGGGGGAAAAAAATTAAATAATATCTGTCCTTAAGCAGTAATAATTGGATTTGGGGCTCTCTCCAGCACAAATTAGCATTTATGGCATCTGGCCCATGGACCAGATGCTGTAGGACTTTGGGGGTGTTTGGAAGCATCCAGTTAATGGCCGCAAATAGCTATTAAGGGAAGAACAGGAGACAGATCAGTGAGAAGTGCAATGCTTTCACCAAGCTCTACCTCGGACTGTGATGGGCTGATGGGACCTAAGCCATTGCTCAAAAGATGATGGAGATAGCACTTTTTCTCTGGAGCACTCAGACGAAAAAAAGAAGCAACAACTTCTCTAAATGTTTTCATTTATATAAAGAAAAAGCAATCTGGTGCTCTCCACATGTGGATCTAATGTGGTTGAATCAATCCTTCCAAGTACTGGAAGAATATACTACTCCCTACATTGGATTAGCTCCTTGAAACATGTCATCCACCATTCAAACCACTCCACTATTTAAAGAAACTCTGAATGTTCCTTCGGCTACATGCAAATTTAGCAGATGAATTCTGGTATGCAGCAAACCAAAAGACTCCAAAATGCCACTGAATATTTTGTTTCATGAAAAAAATTGAGGACGATTGGGGCACACACACACATGGATGGATGTGAAGATTACAATCCAGGTAACTCCTTCCACCTCATAGTTCTTTTAAAGCATTTGATAAATTCTGTGTCTTTAGGAGGTCTCAGGCTTGGTGAACTACTACTTTGTAATGCTGCATGATCGCACATGGCTTTTCAAAACCAACATGAAAGCTGCATACAAGCAGTAGTGCTATTTGAGCTAGATGTTATTGAAAGTTCATACAACATTCTTTAAAATTTAGTCCCCAACCTTTACAGCAGATCAAAGAAATTCAACAACAGATCAGAATGATCTAGAACAGGTGAGAAACGTAAAGGGACAGGCAACTGCTGTAAAGGAGCAGAGAACTACACTGCCTAATAAATCATAACCAGTGATGTTAAAAGCAATGAGATTTAGCAATCATCAGCTTCTCAGTGACACTTTTTATTTTGCCTGTGAGAAAAAGGACACACACAGTCATTTCAGTTCTATCTTTCCTTCACTTTTGGAGCTGAAGATTCTTGGCCAGTCTGTCATTGTGAACATCAAGAAGCACTATTCTAGAAATTTTCCAGCAAAATACTGTTTGCTTTATACCGGAAAAATTAGAAGTATTTCTGGTGATCTATAAATACTATGGCTAACATTTTATCTGGAATAATTTTAAATTTCCCAAGCACCAAACTAGGCATTGAACAACCCTCTTTCCCCTTTACCTCCTTTGGTTGTAGCTTTGCTATTTCAGAACCTCCCACAGCATGTATTTTCTAGAACATGCAAGACCAAGCTGAAGTCTCTTGACTAGACTGGTTGAAAGCCATAACCATAAAACTATTAGTCCAGCTAATCTCTTGTGTATACACAACTCTTCATCATAACAAATACTCCAGCAGAGAAACACTTAAGATGTAGGAGACACATTTTCAACAGTCTATTCCAAGAAGAATTTATACTCATGTGCACACAGATGTATATATTTATATAACAGAACAGCTCCAAAGATCTATTAGAGAGAAACTCCAGCACAGCCAGCAGCAGCTGTAGGACCATCTGAGACACAAGAGCAGAAATATCCATGTGTTTTTTCACAAGAGAATGATGCAGCATGGGATCAGTAAGAAACTGAGATAGGAAATGAAGAAATAACCCAATTGGAGCTGTATGAAACCTGAACCCAATGGTCAAGCAAAGTCTGCCTGCTGGGGTAAAAGGGAGGAAGAGTGGAGTAAAAGGATAAGGAAAATCTCCTTCAGCTTGGAAACCATGAGAATGGGGTCTTTAGCAGTTTGTCAGTACTAATAGCCCAGCTGCATTTTCTTTTGGCCTATGCACAAAAAATGGGGTGTTGAGGGTTTTGAGAAGTGCCTAAATAACATGGTTGAAAAAATTACATGGAATTAAAAAACCATCACTTGGCATTTAAAGTCATTCAGTAATTAAAAGTCATCACTCAGGCATTTTTAAAGTTCCCTTTTTAAATAAAAATTAATCTTCAGAGCAAGCTTTAGAATCTTATTTTAATTTTTCTTGAATAAATCTTGTCTGAAACAGAGCTTTCAGAAATAGATGACTTTACCATTATGATTTAATCAACAGCCATTTGAAATGAATATTTCAAACCCTCACATTCTACATGCAACATGAATACCTCCAGAGAAAAAAAAAAGGCACAGAATGCTTTGAAATTATGAAAGTTTGAACACACAGTCCATATTTTAAAGCTTCATCTCCTAAATTCCTCTGTGCTGACCTGTTTGATACAGTACCGTTGGCCAAGGATTGCTCCACAGGCACAACTTACACATGCACCCTACGATGGGAGGTGGGAGAGGGAAAAAAAGCAATGGGTAGGCACAGGAACATCATCTGTAGTTGGAGCTTATACAGCCCAATGCCACACGTGCTGAGGCACACTGAGCAAAGCCATTGTAGCAGAGTCAGAAGAATCAGACACAAAAATATCAGAGAAAGCACTTTATAAAAAGTTGAGGTTTCTGTGAACATGTTGTAGGATAAAGCTGGATTCCTCCCCACACCCCTGGTTCTTCATTAATCAGCTGCCCGCAGGACTGATGAAATAGATGGCCACTGACACCTATGAACCCTACTGAAAAAGAAACTTCAGTGATTATTGCCATTCTCTCCTGGGTGGAATGAAAAGCAGCATAATAGATACCTAAATGATGCTTATTTCACCTACTTTTTTTTTTTTACATCCTCTATTCATTGCTAAACAGGGGTGATATATTTGAAAATATTCCTGTTAGAAATTTTTATTCACAGTTTTGCCCTATCACTGGTTAAAGAAAGTAGGGGAGAATCCTCTATGTATTTTAATGAATACATCTCTGTGTTTGGCACGAGATGCTCCTTGCTTGCTTATCTTTATGAAGAGATAATTCCAGTTTGAATTATCTTTCATTGTCTTATCACACATTGCTGACATGAGCTGTTCCTAACCATTAACAAGACCAGAATGTACAAACATGCGTTGTTTTGTTCTGGTTTGTTTTTTTAAAAAAACCTCTTCCTACCTACATGGGAACGTGGAGAGGGGTATAAAAATTCCATCCTGTTGAAAATCTGACTACATGCTTAATATATTCAAATTCATTTAATTAGATTTATTAATTGAAATTAACCTTGAGAAACCGAAGACAAAAAGCTCAGCATACTTTGTACCAGGCAGTGCTATGTCTACATGGTTTGCAAAAGACAAGTACCACGAAAACGAAGGCTCAGCCATTCAGCCCACCTCCAAGACAGGCTCTAGGCTTCTCTGAGCAGTATCAGTTATAAGCTTTTCTAAGCTGTTGTTTGTTAGTTGAAACACGTTCTTAAGGAGAGACTAAAACGAGAGATGTTAAGTGTCAGTAACACCTATTGTGTGTTTTTTACTCCTTGCTGAGAGACTTGCAAGATGATTAGAGGTGGACAGAATGGGGTCAATATGACGTTACAAAATTTTAAGAAAAAAAGTAGCAGCTCCCTCCTCCCTGCTGTATTTCTCCCACTCCCCAAACAGCAAGCCACTAATTCCACTTTCTCCTCACCTGATTTTACTTTAAGGCTTTTCAAGAGGATTGCCATTTATAGCCTGCATTTCAAGCCTCTTATTCCCTTTGTAAAAGACTTGGCTATATTGAACTGGAAATCTCACCCTCTAACTATTTATTAATATAGTTTTAAAAGAATTCTCAGATTTTTGTTGCTAACTGCTCACTTGGGTTGAAATGTGATGCACTTGTTGGCAGTGTTGCCCCAGAGGGACTGCAGCGAGACAGACTTACTCAAGCTTCACTTGAACACAGAAATGAAAATCAATAAACAATTTGAACTTCTCAGAAGAGAATTTTTCTCCTCTAATGAATATACAAGCTTGGTTACAGCTTAATTTAAAGATTGAATTTAGTGTGTGTTTTTTGCCTGCACCAGGAGCATGACAAACACAAGCTTCAAGTGACATGTCCCAAAGGGAGACTTATTGTTTAAAAAAAATAAAAAGAAGAAAAAGGAGAAAAAAAAATAGCAACCAGCAAGCAAATAAACAAAACAATTCCCAGCCCCATAGCAGGGACCTACCTTAACAATAAGGAAACTAAGATGCACCTGTAAAACAGATCTATTTTGTAGGTGAGTGCAGAGACACCTGAAGTTTAACTTTCCGGTGGGGCAAATTTTCTAATGTATACATTTTTATTTGTTTTAATAAGGAACTGCAAATAGGGTCAGAATACAGGGTAGGGATGTGGTTGGAAATTCTGTACTAGTCTGAGGATGTTTGGATGCAAGATAGATGTGTTTTGCGGGTTTCTCACACACACACACACAAATTTCTATCTATTTATAGCTTTTTCTTTCAGTATTGTAGCATGTTAATAGTGTCATTTCTGTAGAAATTAATCACATTAACTAAATAAAGAAAGTGACTGTATAATCAATGTTTCCAAAATAAGACACACTTGCACTCAATACTAACTGTCAGCTGGGATGAGCTGCTGTGTTTCTGTTTCTCAGAATTTCTGTGGAGTTATCAAGCTAAAAAGATTTTGCCACCTGATCATTTGCCCGGCAAAGCCATTAGTTGAAAGACACAAAAGCGATTGGGTAAAACCTTTTTTTCTTCAGCCCGTCAAGAAGTAGGTTTGAATTGGTAACTTTGATCTCATCTGTGCAAGCTATAAACCAGAGAAGTCACATATTACATATAAGTACATATCAACTAAGTGACATAACAAAATGAGACACATTTATTTCAAAACATCTAAAACATATGGTGTCAATCTGGAAAGAAAAAGTGGCAATGTAGATGTACTGGAATACCTAGAAGTGTAGATTTTAACCAGCTCAGTTTTTGTGGTCCAGTTCCCTTAGAGGATACATTTAAGGCATTCATATGGATAATAAGTAGCTTGACTTTCCAAACCAAACCAGTTAGAGACACGTTTTTGTTGCAATTAAAAAAAAAATTAAAAAATCCCTAAATTTCTTTAGCCTCTGAACTCTTTTTCATGCGTGTAATCTTAAGACCCAACTCAAAGGGATCTCTAAAGCTTTTCATTTAAACTACAATTATTCTTTTGTCTACTGGGAACCCAGTGCAAAGATGATGTCCTGTGTGCAAGAAGCAAGCAAGCTGAATATTAATTAATGAACACTACTTAATATGCGGAAGAAGAGGAGCAACAATCAGTCATGAGCCCTTACATATTAACTGGTAGATCATTGTTATTCCAGGAGGCATCATAAGGCCAAATGCAGGTTACAACTAGTTTAGAAAAACCTCTTTAATTAAGAAACATGAAAGTTTAAGTCTCTCATTATAAATATCTTATTGTGACCATAAAAGACATCATTAAATGTTGTGATGGTATAGCACTTTTAATGCAGTCTGAGGTGATGAATTGGATTTAGGCTGTTAATCTGTTTGCAGCGGGATTCAATAAACAAGCAAAACACTGAGTTTCCACCATTTTTTCCTAAGATGCAAATAAACAAATTTTCCTTTTCTTAAGAACCTGAGAAGACCACAAACAAACAAGTCTCCATAAAATACCTCTCTCCAAGTAGGTGGGTCAGGAGTCTCACAGAAACAAGCGTCACAGAGCAGCTCTCCTGTTTGTCACTTGCCATTACTATTGGCAGCCTTGAAGAACAGAGGAAAGCATGAATGATCTTGTCCAATACTTTTTGCTTTGCTAAATTAACCGAACTAAAAAGATATTCCCATCAGTAAGCCTGTAGAGACTGGCCTCCTTGTTCCCGTTTATCAGATGGGAAAGCAGATCTGTGAAAACAGGAGCAGTGGTCTGAGGCTACATGCAAAGCCAATGTCAGATGAAAACAGGTATGGCTTTCCAGGCATAGTCTCTAATCTCATCGATATGGCTTTACCTTTTAAGAAATTAACACACACACACACACACACACAACATCCCCACCAACACCAGCGAAGCCTAAGAATTTTAGAATCATGATAAGAATACATCTTTATAATTCCTGCTTCAAAACAAGATGTCCAATGACAGGAGCATCAGAGGATCTACAGGCTTTATTACTGCACAGAACCAACAAATAATATTAAAATCATCTAGTGGATTGTAATGAAAAGAACATAATCCATTTGCAAATCTGCTTCTTCCCAACACGCCTGACCATGAGAAAGAGAGTAGCTATAGGAACAGTTCAATTCAGTTCTCAACTATCTCCAAGGTTACCAAGCAATGACATTTCTTTTTTAGAAAAGGACGCAGTAGTGCACATAGATTCAACTTTTTATCGTGTGCAATGAATTATGAGAGACTACTGCACTTGCTGTACACAAAGTATTTCCCTGATATGTTACACAAAAATACATTTCTGCCTGCTGATGGTAAAAGGCTTCTCTATCAAATACACAGTTTCTTGCAGAAGCACTATTTAAATAGCTTTTACAGGAACAGTTTGGACAGACAGTAAGATGTAGAAACATCTTACAAGGATTTAATTATAACCCCTTTATTTTACATTAAGCTGAATGAATGGGGTTTTATGCATTATATATCGTAAAAACTTTTATGGTTTTAGACAGCCTGGATGGTTTCATCTGTTGGGTGGACAAACCTTTGTGAAGGAAATTTTGGCCATGAGAAGGGCCCTCTTTGCTGCTGGCCTGTGCTATCTCTGACCAGAACCATCTTCTGTGGCAGAGCTGCTCCCAGTGGGAGGTGCTGGGAACATGGCAGCTGTAGACCTCACCTGGTCCAGGACAAGTCATGACATATTCCACCCACCCCATGAAGGTTGCAGATTTCCAGATGATGTGCTGAGTTATAAAACTCTTGGTAAAACAATGAGCCTATAAACCAGTAAGGATTACATTTTTCCTGTGAGAAAAAAAATAAAATCAGAAAAGCTGTATTTGACAGCAAATGTTGGGGAAAAGAAAAAGGAGAAGGGATGTGATGACATTCAGGACACAGCAAGCCAGAATTCATTCTCAGGATTAGAGGCATTGTCAAAGCAGTATACTAACAAGAATAGGAAAGGAGCAGAAATAGGAAAATGGGTCAATCACAATTAATTGTAGTTCACATCCCATTCCTTCCTTCTCCCGCACTTTGCCAACTAGCAGCAGAGAACCTTTTAAGTTTTGAACATGCCTGGGAAGTTCTGTGGCACTTGTTCACTTATAAAAATAGAAACAAGAAAAGCAAACACCACCACCCCCACAAACCTTACAATGCTTTAAGTCTTTCTGCTTTTTCAAACTGCATTACTTTTGTATACTCTCATATGTATGGATAATGGTCTTCAAGAATTACTTAAATTCCACTTTTCTGTATAAGAATTACTGTATATGGAAAAAAAGATAATAATTCAGAGTCAATCAAGGTCATATGGTTAGAGATGAGTGCTGTCACATGGTTGGAAAGCTAGTTAATAGAGACAAGTGCAAAGTAAAAAAATGAAGTGTCCTTTCCTTAAATTAATTTGATATCAATCTGATTTTCTTACTGCCCTGTTCAGAGAGTTTTTATGCCAACTTCCCTCTACGTTGTTTCTGGTTTTGTAAGAGAAGCTAGTCAGTCCTTTTTGTTTAGAGTTCAGAGAGCTTATCTAAAGATCTGGCATCCCAGAGCATACCTCAATTTGGTCTCATCCTTTTCCTTCTCCTAAACTCAGCACCACACATATATTCTTTATGCCCAGATGTTTCTGGGTTGTGTAGGTTGTCAGGGCGCTGCACACATTTAACCAAAAATAGCTTCTCTGAACTTAAAGTCAACACAAGCCACGGGCTATACTGATCACATTAGATTGCCCCTTCCTAATTGGAAAACCTCTCCTTCTCTAGCTTTCCAAACTAATTAATGTCTGAACGGTCTAAACGATGTCAGTAACAGAAGAACAAAGGTAGCTTGTTTACTCTGTGACACAACCTCAAATCCAGCGTGAGGTAAGGCTACGCATTGCAAAGAAAATGTCACTGCCTCAACTCAGAAGAGATGGCTGTGATCGAACAGATTTCACCATTAACTAGTTTCTCATGGCTAGGAAAAGGCTCCCAAATCCAAGAGAGAACATACAGAGTGACTGTAGTTCCACATTATGAGAGCATATAACACCTCGCATTATAACTACTTGAGAAAACAGTATATAACCGCCAAATAAGTGATATTTTTCTAAAGTACTAATTTATAACACTGAAAGGTTGTTTTAAAATAAGTCAAGAGCTTCTTTAGTACATAGTGCTGGATGCATCAGTCTCCAGTAACAGCTAATGTTTACCTGCTATTTCTATGCTTGCCTTTCCCCCCTTCAGGTGCTTGAACTGCGTGGTGGGTATCAGCACTTGATTAAAAGAGCATTGTCAAGAATTGCAATTTAGGCACTTTGTGAAAGAATCATAATGTAGCCAATAATCTAGGTGCTACAGGCAGCAGAGTAGCCTCAGGTTCACTCTAACAGAAAGAGTTATATTCTATTTACTAGACAGCCTTAATTTGCTATCTGAACTGAATTAATTCATTAGTTAAATCAGTATTTAGCACCATTTGTTACCTTTAAGTAACATCACTAAAATTTAAATGAGAAGAACGTGTAAACAGTTAATAAGATGAGAAAATAAGAGTCCCATGAAAGGAGGGATATATAATTTGTGACCTGATAAAGGGGAGGGGGAAAAAACCTCAACCCTATCTCAGCAGTTAATGTCTCCACCAACATTATGCTTTTGCATTTGAGATCTGACTCTACCTTGCTTAAGGTCTTTTCACGTTTCAAAACATTCTTGAGAAGCAAAATCTCAGCTAGAAATAACAGAGCAAGAATCAAAAATAAGAAAAAGAAAAAAGGGAAGGGCAGTGCTTTTAATGCACATATATCTAAATTGTGTGTGTAAAACAATGGATTAAAGCATCGGTGAAGGAATCGCTTATCTCAAGAAAATTGTCTTCAGATTAATTTTAAATAAAATGTCTCATATGCCTGTATCCCATATTTACTTAGCAAGTAATCACCAAAATCCCTACATATTCCTGCCAGTTATTACAGAAATTAGACAGAATTCATAGAGAAAATTTCTGAGGTACGTTTAAGCTTTTCTTTTTTGATGGAATGCAGCACAAAGGGGATAAAGAAATTCTGTACCCAAATTAATGGTGAATTATTTTGTCATGAGAATAGAAGTTTATATTCATTTACATGAAAGCACATAAATTGTTCCTGACAAGAAAAACAAAGCTACCCTTAGGCAGTATTTTCATTATAGAAAAAGGCACATGTCCATGAATATCTAGTATAATATTAACAAAAAACTGTTCAATTAGCTATGCATGTGCCATTGTTATGAATATTTATTTGCATCACAACTAAAGTAACATTGATACCTTTTTTCAGCCTGTTTAGAGATACAAAATGAAGTGACTATTACTGCTCTGTGGAGAGCAATAGAACTTCTCCAGAGAGCTGGTCAAACATAACACTTCTTATTAGGAGAACCTTCTTCACCATTACTTGTTTCATTCTTTTTCACACTGAAAATCTACTTGAGGAATTATAGTCCATTTTAGTGTAATTTTGATCCAATTGACAGCCTAATCTCATTTCTGTAAATAAAAAGTATTTATCTAAAGACAACCTAATACACAAGTTCATTTTTTCTGAAGTCAATTCACTTAAATTTTGTTCTAGTTATGCAGAGTGTTTTAAAAAATTCATTTTCTGGTAGAAAGCATTGCAGCACAACAACCTTAAAGCAAAGCAAGTTTTACAGGTATACACATACGGAAATTATTATGCTTATCCATGAAAGGCTTAAGAATCATATACAATGGTTATATCATTAGGAATATTTATGGTTACCAAGACAGTATTAAGTATTGTGCGACTTATGTCTCCCATTACAAAGAAAATTTTAATATTAAGCATTTGTAATGAACTGCCTCTGAAAAACTGCAGACCAAAGGTCTGCTTTGGCAAAAATATACCCATGTGATTAAAAGGGTAGCTCCATATATGAATAAAGGTATTAGCTGCAGAAGTTGCTCTAGGAAGAATTTCAAATAATGAATCATTAAAATACTACTCACTATTAGAAAATGAAAAACCAAAATTAATTCAATAAATTTGTCCCTTTTATGTCTTACACAGAAGAAACCTTTACAAAATCGTTAAGCAATGTTTTCATGTGATCTCTTGAAGTTTTCTTGATTGGAGATCTTATTCTAGTTTCAGTTCTGCCACCCCAAAAACTTTCTCCAAAAGCCACTAAGGGCATCAGGAATCATTTTACATGATGGATAAGCACTGAACACAGAAATATTCCAAGTCAACCATTCTCCACTAAACTATTTCTGAATTATTAGAGTAAGAATCAGTCCTGTAAAACATTTCAGACTTTGCCTCTGTTCTTCTCTAAGCACCATAGATATTTATAGTATTTTCTTAGCAGCACAATTCCATGAACTACAAGAACTTGTGCATGAACCAGGTAATTCTTACAGTATGTTTTGAAAGGCAGAGAGAAACAGGAGCAAGTAAAATGTAGCATAAGCATATGATGCAACTGTGGTCTTGTTAAAAATAAAAGAATATGAATTATACCTTAATGTGGTTTAAGGGAAATGAAAAATAAGGACAGCAATAGGTAAGAGTATACACTCACACAAATGCTGTTGATTTCTAGGTGGGTTCAACTTGATTTCCTTCCAGAGCAAAGTTTAAATTGAGAGCAAGACATAGTTTCTGTAGTTGCTCTTGTAAGCATATACCACCCATCCACCGCGATGAAATGACATGTTGCTTATTAATACACCAAGAAAGAAAATAGAATAGAATTGTAATAATGTATTCCTCTAAGGAAGACGTCATTTGATTTTAATGCATCTAGAGTGAAGATACTGAAAAAAAGAACATCTTGCAGCTGATGAGCTGGGTAGGAAAAAAAGTGGATTTAAATGACATGATCTGGATAGCCCTCAAAATTAAAATCTCAACAGATCACAGTTTTGGAGACTACTGCCAAGAAGGATGCATGTTTAAACTTTTGTTATCTGTTAGAACACGAGCTGCTTGCATCTTCTACTGTTCTCCCTTCACATGTGTCACACCAAATGTGTAGCACTGCCATCAGAAAAGTGATAGGAGTTGTTATTGTAAATGGTATACACTGCGTGTCGTTGATGAAATAGGAAGAGACAGGCACCAGAGTAATTTTGCTGGTAATTTCTTTTGATGAGATACTTGCAACTATAAAAGCAAGAAAAAGACGAAATAATAAATGATGGGTCTCTGGGAGAGTTAAAAGAAAGAGACTTCTGGTTAAACAAGACTTCTTTCTACTTAATTCTGAATGCTACATCTACCCAGCTAAATGCTGGTGTGGTAGCAAAGCAGTAGCTATAGCTGTGAAGATGTGGCAGCAGAGACCTGAGCATGAACTGTACAAGCCCCCTGGGGACCTGGCACAGAGCTGCAGTTGCTGGCCCAAAAACGATCTGTGCCCAGTGCATTGTTGCTGTTACCTGTACCAGCTAGATTAAAGATAGCACATATATGCCCGCTCTTATTACAATCACACAATCATTTGGTTGCACAGGCACAGCAATCAGTTGGGTGCTTCGCGCTTAGATGATGCACATCACACAATAACATCAATAGGTATGTTCAAACAACCAAAAGCTGATCCAGGCTGTGAAGTTCAAAATAGACAGGACCTGAAGCTCCGATGTAGCCCCAGCAAGGGAGCGGGGACAGTGGGGCTAGACAAGCACCAGCCTGTGGCACTGTGCTTGAGAGGACTGTGGCCCTTGGGGATGGAGGGAATGGTAGAGACAAAAAGAGCATTTAGTCTGAATCAGCAACAAGAGTTTTTCATATAAGGTTACAAAACTTGCCATTTGTGAAGAAAAAGCCTATAAAAGGGTGTTTATTTAGTGTTGGAAAGGTTTAAGACCCAATAAAAGAAAAAAAGAAAAGAAAAGAAAAAAGGAGCTGAGCAGGCAAACCTCAAGCTTAACCTCAACCCTTTGCAGCTTTGGAGCTCAGGGGATCTCTGAAATCACTTTATTTTAACTCATCTTGTCACTGCAGAACAGCAACTGTGTTACCCCATGAAGGGAAGAAGAGGAAAGGAAGGCTGGAGGAGCTTTCTGTTTATATTTTCATTTCTCAAGCTATAAAATTCCATTATAAGTTTATTTTTTACAACCTCTTAGATGGAAAAGCAAGTTCTTGATTTGTTTGTTGCCTGCTCCGAAACCCATTCCCTGAGAGAGAATCTGCTGCAAAATCTAGACTCAGACACTTGTTTTTCCCCACTTGTCTACCAGAAGCACCTGCCTAGGAATTTGTGTCAAGAAGAAAACCATTTCTCAACACAATACCATAGTGTAGGAAGAGATGATCCACAGTAATTTAATTCAGTGGTATAGAAGTTTGCGGAGCCCACAGGTTTTATAGCTGAAATATGTTATTTAAATATTTTGTAGCTAAAGGCTAAGAAGGTACCAGACTTGTTTGAAGATGATGAAAAAGAGGTTTCTTAATTTCTTAGTGTTAGTGGTAGAGAGGCCCTGTGAGTCACCTTAGAAACTTCTTGCCTTACTGAACACCTTCATTCAGGATATTCACTCGATATAAAGTAGTCTTAAAAGCAGCCTGTGAATCCTTAAACCTAGTGTCTGAGGTGGCACAGAGCACAGCAGCACCCAGGTTGAAGGTGCTCTAACCACAGCTTCCTGGAAGCCTTGAGCATTGCTCTGTATCTTCAAACGCAGCACTCAACTGAAAGTACCGCGGTCACGATGTGTGCAGCCAGCAGCAAAGAAACAGCTATAGAGGAAGCTAGGTAGAAAAATTAAGAGGCATTTATTATGCATGTTAAAATCAAACAGGACACAAGAGAAATCTAACACACCAATCTGTTTTTTGGTATTCAGCTCTCACACAGGGAGCCTTTAATCTGATTGAACCTGTGTGGTAACTGTTTGTTTTTCCTGACTGGGAGTGCACATGTGTATATGATAGTACGATGGCAGCAGTCCAGGCTATTAAATGGAGCAACAGCATTCAATAAGAAGCAAACAATGGCATTAAACCTTCTATCCTTTTTGCTATTAGACTGAAACTAAAGTTTTTAAAAGAACATAAGTTGCCACTTAAAGTTATATTGTCTTTTAATGTTTAACTTCTAAATACCAAAGTCCTTTTCTCTGGTAGCTTATGAGCCTAAGCCACTTCAAGTCTGGAAAAGTCCCCTCTGCTGGAATTTTTTTCCTTTCCCTTTTGCCCTTCCTTAGAATCCAATACATTGAGAGACGAGGGCTGATCTGAACAATCTCCCTAGAAATCAGAATGCTGAAATACTCTCAGCAGTTGGTGCAAGAGAGGGAATTGTGCCAGCAGCATGAACACCCGAACAGCACCACCATGAACGGTTTGCTTTATCGCCGGCCAGTAGCAGCCATCTCAGCTGCTGGCATTCTATTTTTCTAGCAGACTTCTGAACGGCTTCAAACCTGGTCATTCCACTTGGAAAACAAGTGGCTCCCCAAACTCTGTGCAGTACTAAAATTATGGCATACATTTAGGTGCCATACTCAAGTATAGCAAATGACACTATGGAACATACATGATCGCTGAGAGTTTAATAACCTTCACCTTAGGCTTAAACAGTAAGTCATCTTTTCCATGCTGCCCTGTCCCACCTTTTTTCCAAAGGAAAAGGAGAGCAAACAAATATTTGGACTACCATAATAGTATTAATAAACATGAGAATGCAACAGCTAGTGTTATTCTACAGAAATGAATGAATAAATAAATAGACTATAAGCACTTTATTCTTCTCACATAATTTCTTCTCAGTGACATTATTGAACAGACTGTTGAAAACAAACATCGTTAAATGAGAAAAGAAGAGCAGGAGCCTGTCTAATTCCCCACTGCAACATTTTCCAATGACGAATGCTCCCTAAATGGATTTTGCTTTTTGAAAAGAAGTCAGAGAGAAATTTGATGTGGCCCCCTGACCCCTGGTAAGCACATGTATCTTCACCTGTCACATAACACACTGGCACTTGCTTACTTTTCAGCAAAGACTATTGATTTTGCTTATTGGCTGCAGGCTAGTCCATAAAGAACAAATTACAAAGTCAGAGGTCTACAGTTAGCAATTGCTTGCATGATAACAGGGAACTCAGCACTATTCCCTCTACACAGTATTAACATTCTCACAAATGCGTGCAAACCTAAAACATACACTTCTGCTGTGAAGTCTTCTGTATTTTCAATGTTATACAGCAAGTGAAACACACACTACATCCCCTACTCTCACCAATGATCTAAAACTACAGGGATTTCCCCTCCTCTGTACCCGGTTTAAGCTTGTGGTTTGAACAATTTCTTTATAAAAAGCCAAAGAAAGAGAGAGGATTAAGTAACGGTTGCGTTCTGTAAAAAAGGGAAAATGTTTGACACAACACACTATTTATTATTTAAGAATGTCTTCACGATGAAATTTTACACAAGAAAAGCCAACATTGTCATTTTTAAGAAACTTACCTTTCTGCTACTTCTCAGGAGTCATAACAAAGTTTAGCTTTGCCCCTCCCTTCATAGATCACAGAATCACAGAATCACAGAATCTTAGGGGTTGGAAGGGACCTCAAGAGATCATCGGGTCCAACCCCCCTGCCAAAGCAGGCTCCCTATCTCATATTACACAGATAGGCATCCAGACGAGACTTGAATATCTCCAGAGAAGGAGACTCAACCACCTCCCTGGGCAGCCTATTCCACTGCTCCGTCACCCTCACTGTGAAAAAGTTCTTCCGCATGTTGGTGCGGAACTTCCTATGCTCCAGCTTACAGCCATTGCCCCTAGTCCTGTCCCCACAGACCACTGAAAAGGGGCTGGCCAAATCCCCCTGCGTCCCAAGTCTAAGATATTTATAAACACTAATTAGGTCTCCCCTAAGCCTTCTTTTCTCCAGGCTGAACAGACCCAGCTTACTCAGCCTTTCCTCATATGGGAGATGTTCCAGGCCCTTAATCATCTTCGTGGCCCTTCTCTGGACTCTCTCCAGGAGATCCCTGTCTTTTTTATACCATGGAGCCCAGAACTGGACACAGTACTCCAGGTGGGGCCTGACCAACGCAGAGTAGAGGGGGAGGATCACTTCCTTCGACCTGCTGGACATACTCTTCCTGATGCATCCCAGGACCCCATTGGCTCTCTTCGCCACCAGTGCGCACTGCTGGCTCATAGCCAACCTGTCATCAACCAGGACCCCCAGGTCCTTCTCCACAGAGCTCCTTTCTAGCAGGTCATCCCCCAGCCTGTACTGATACAGTCGGTTGTTCCTCCCCAGGTGCAAGACTTTACACTTGCTCTTGTTGAACCTCATCTGGTTTCTCCCAGCCCAGCTCTCCAGCCTGTCAAGGTCTCGCTGGATGGCAGCGCAGTGTTCCTGCGTGTCAGCCAATCCTCCCAGCTTTGTATCATCGGCGTACTTGCTGAGGGTGGATGCTATACCCTCATCAAGATCGTCAATGAAGATATTAAACAGGACTGGACCCAACACCGAGCCCTGGGGAACACCGCTAGTCACAGGCCTCCATTCAGATTCTACTCCACTGATCACAACCCTCTGAGCCCGGTCCGACAGCCAGTTCTCGACCCACCTCACTGTCCACTCATCTAACCCTTGTTCCCTCAGCTTGTCTATCAGGATGTCGTGGGCGACAGTGTCGAAAGCTTTGCTAAAGTCAAGGTAGACGACATCCACTGCTCTCCCTCCGTCCACCCAGTTGGTGATGACATCATAGAAGGCTATGAGATTGGTCGAGCACGATTTCCCCTTGGTGAATCCATGCTGACTACTCCTCATAACCTTCTTCTCTTCCAGTTGTTTGGAGATGGCATCCAAAACAAACTGTTCCATCACCTTTCCAGGGACAGAAGTGAGGCTGACTGGCCTGTCAGTGAGGCTGATGACCTTGGAGGAAAGCCAGTTTGATTTCTGCACCTTGCTCCCATCTTCTGCAAAATGGGATACAATACTGTCCACCATGGCTGAAGTGCTGTTGAAACTCACTGGAAAGAAGTCCATGCAAAAGACAGTGCAGCCCAGGTTTTACAGCTGGAATGGGGTAGGCGTAAGAGAAGCAGCCCTGGTGTTCATGAGAACTGGTGAGTCTGAGCAAGTTTCAGAAACTGACATTTAAATTTTTTGGATCTTAAATAATACCTGCACAATATCACACAATTGCACTTGCCCTTTAATACCCAGCCATACCAAATGCATATACATACACACACCACTCATCTGGCATGTATGTTTTCCTGAAAGTCATGAGAACAAGATGGAAGAGGCTGGTTTTAACACCATTTCAAGCTCAAGAAATTCTTAATAATTTCAAGTGTGATAGTATCAGTGACAAATAACAAAAGTGAGCTATTGTTTTAACTTATTTCCATAGAAAATGGCAGTTTTCTTAAATTTTTAAAGATGTTTTCCATTATAAAGATTGATTCAACAGGAGCAATGCCTCAGCTTTCAGGAACAATTTCCTTTTTTAGAATATTTGATTGAGAGAAAGAGACTTTAAATTTCAAAGATGGGTTACAGCTGAGCACATTTGAAAATCCCCTCTCAGTTCCCTGCTGAAATCAAAGAGTTCAGGAAGAAAGAACAACAAAAAAACCCACTTGGAAACTCATAGTAGGTGTTGACTTAGTGCATTTCTCTAATACTCTGTTTTGCTTTGAGTTAACTGATCACCAATTAACTAGAACTAGTGAGTGTATTTGTAAATGCTAGTGCTGACACTTCCTAAATGTCTCTGGTTTATCCTAAGACTTAACATAGTAAGAGCCTAGAAGAGTAAGCTAAACAAAAAGCGCGCCAGGACAAAATAATCTTGTGGAATAATTGGTTGGGCAACCTCAGATCAGTGATTTTCTAGGACATGGGGCCTCTGTTGGGAATGCATGGCCATCCATGGGGGTCAAGTGACACTTGGAAGCAGGCAGCAATAGTGTTACACCAGGCGGCAACAGTCACAATGTAAAGAAAGGCTCAGACACATTCCTTGGGAGATTTGGTCCCAAGTTTGGTTGGACTTCAGAGCTGGTGGGAAGTAATTTTAAATTGCTAAGAGACCATTTGTGCTGTTTGTGGTAAACAAGGTCTTGGCATCAGTTTGAAAAGGCATGGGTATCTAAACTTGAACTAGTGGTCTTATTTTGAGCTTGGAATTCAAATCTTTCCCAACTCCAAGCCTTTATTCTACATGGGAGACACGCACAGTACAACAGGAATCCCTAGAGCTACTCAGTCCTTCTTTACTGCTGCTTCCCTGGCACTTGGAAACCAGGTAGACACATGCAGTGCCCTGAAAGCAGCAGACAAGCTCATCCACATACTCTGATTATCTGTAACATTAGAGTGGGAACACAAATTCTCCTATTGCAGAAGTGTCACCATGAAAGCCAAAAAATGCTCAACATGTACTTGAGTCATTTGCTTGTCATGTAAAATACTCTGGATAAAGCCTCAACCTTTCTGACCTTAAAGAGAAAGCTATGAAGTCTGCTCAGCCCTTTGTAATTAGAGGTGCAAACTCTCACTCTTCGGAGGAGATTCCAGACGGTGGACCCTTTTAGCTCTGTTTGTTATCTGTGCTCCTGAAAGGAAGTACAATCTGACACTCCTATGATTAAGATTTACTCCAGCAGCTCATTTTAGATGGTTTACCTTATATATGGTTTATTGTTCATCTCCATAGGGAAAATTCACCTTCACAACACACAGGAACCTCAGGGGTTCTTCTCCAGGTTCAATGGTGAGATCAACCTAAAAGTCAGGTCTTGCTGTGCCTGAACACTTTTACTGTGCCTAGTCTGTCATTATAATAGCACCCATGTTTCTTTAGAAACACAGGTTCTGAGCCTTCCCATAAGAAAATCACAGGTAAGAGGCATGTCACAGTTTTGGATGTCTTTTTAAAGTCTACAGTCAAAACAACTCAGCGTTGTGAAACCAAGATGATAAAAGTCACTTAGGCTACATCTAACCATCCTGAACACCTAGAGGTAGAGAAGTCTTCATCAAGCAGAAGACCACCTTTCCATTACACCAAGAGTCAGACCTACCCTTCATTTACTGCTTCTCTCAGCTCACTCACTTTCCCCTTCGATATCACAATCCAAACTCAAACTTCAGTCAAATTCAGTTCTATACTGAGATGATCAGGTGGTTTGAGCACTCTCCTGTGAAGACAGGCTGAGAGTTGGGCTTTTTCACCCTGAGAAGGGTTCAGGGAGACCTTATTGCAGCCTTCCAGTATCTGAAGGAGCCTACAGGACCAAAAAATGGGGAGGGACTGTTTACCAAGGACTGCAGTGATAGGGCAAAGAACAACGACTTTAAGCTGAAGGAGGGTAGGTTTAGGTTAGATACTCAGAAGAAATTCTTCTCTGTGAGGGTGAGGCAACCCGTGAGGGTAGGTTGGATGGGGCTTTGGGCACCCTGGGCTAGTGGAGGGTGTCCCTGCCCATGGTAGGAGGTTGGAAGTAGATGATCCTTGAGGTCCCTTCCAATCCAAACCACTCTGTGATTTGAATAATGGGACATCAATATGATACCAATATGGAGTGTATCCCTGTCTCTATTCTATAATTCAAAAAAATTGAACATGAAGTAATGGAGAAAGCAAGTCTCCCTACTGAAAGCTAATGCAGAAACCAAGTGAGGAGATTTATGTAGCTTTATATGTAAAATTGTTATGGTATTGCCAGCTACAGAGAGTAAGGTAGCTCAGTGAGTTGCACAAAACCTTTGATGTAAAAAGTTCTTGAGTTTGTCTGCTGCAGAGGGATTTTATGTCTTGTCTTCAAGGGTTTGTAAAGTTAAAAAAAGAAAAAAAAATACTTACTTTACAAATACTGAAGTTGAGATTATTGTTTTTTCAAATGAATACAGATTCTGGGGCTGTAATAAGACCAATATTATCAGCAGACACGGAACAGCAACATGCTGGTCTTTGATCTAGCTAAAGCAGGGCATATGCCTGAAGAGAGAGGACATCACTTGTTTAAACCCACTGACCTCCCTGGCAAGGCTTTATAAGAACCTCTGGCTGCAATGAGGAGCTCATAGTGCTCATCAACGAATGCTTGCAATTTGATTAAAGAACAGAATTACCATAGCACAACATGTGTTATTCCTTATAATTTTCCTCTTTTTACAAAGCTGAGAATGACATAACCAGTTGTCTATGAGCACTGTAAAGTTACAGATATCAAGTAAATGATTTCTGTTTTTGTTAAAAATTTTCTTAACTTCAATATCTTTTGGTTTGGTTTAATATCAGAATTTCATAGAAAAATTCTTGCTAATAGCCCTAAAGAAAGCAGAACATGCAGCCACAAAGGAGATTTAATAAAAGCTGAACCATACCTGGAAATTAGACCTCCCTTCCAATCTTGTCCAAGGAAACAAGACAAAACCTCCTACTTTATCACAGTTATCAGGCTCTCATGAATGGATATAGATGGACAAGCCGAATGGTCTCCATGGATGACAATTAACCAACCCCTGGTCACATGAGCCAACCCCAAGAACTCAGGCTTGAATCTGGACCAAAAAGCAGATGACACCCATTCAGCTCAATGTCAACACACATATAATTACTTTTGCCACACAATGCTTAATCAGACTATGGTTTTCTGAGACAGACGCAGGTTTTTCAACTCCTCCTATTTCTTGTGTAATCAGTACAAAAGAATTAAAAAGAAAAAAATCAAATTTGGAATTATTACTATTTGGGAGGGAGAGGGAGGGCTCTTGACTGTAAAGAAAGGCTGATACTATAATTCAGACATGACATCTTCATTTCAGTAGTAAAATTGAACTATTTTTCTGTCAAATGGCCAAATCCTGATGCCAGTACTCAAGCTAATCTTCCCTTCTCACACGCATTATCTTCAAAATGAGTTAAACTTGCATTTTGCACTTGGTTAGCTCCAGTGTGGCAGAAAATAAGAAAGAGAGAAAGGAAATCAAGCTCTTTGAACCAAGACATGACTCGTACAAACACATATACATTCCCTTGTACTGACTTCATTGGGTTAGGCCAAAACTGAGTGGAAGGGATACCCTGTGTGCTAGCTGTGTTCTGCAGATATTTTGTTTTGGTTACTTCCAGTCATTTACAACCTGTGTCCGATAAGACCATGATTCGATGAATAAAATATTGAAAGGTTTAATACTTCTAATATTGTGAAGTTCCCTTTTCCATTCACACAGAATCACAGAGAATCACAGAATCACAAGGTTGGAAGAGACCTTTGAAGATCATCAAGTCCAACCATTCCCATCCTATGCTAAACCATATCCCTAAGTACCTCATCTACCCTTTTTTTGAACACATCCAGGGAACGCGATTCACACAGATTTCCATAAATCAAAGAAGAAAAACTGACATAAGTAATAGGAAGACACATAATGTCTTTTAGTGGTCATAAACCCAGTACATTACTATATGTTCTAAATAGGTATGTATTTTAGGTAAAGCTATCACCTAGACACTGGAAAACACAGTTTTATTCTCTGAACACTGTTCTTTTGACAACGTAAACCATTTTAGAAATAATTTTTATAGATTAATACTGTTTCAAGTTGAATGCATGGAGGGCAACTTTTGGGTTTACAGATAGGTTTGACAAGATAGGTGTTGCACTAAAAATTAGCTGTTCAGCTCAGCTGCATAGTCCAAAAGAAACCAAAAAATACCTATGGTTACTATACACCCCCCCGCCCCCCAGATTTCCTGGTCTAGCTGAGGCTAAGAAAGTTTAAGTGGTATTGTTACATGCAAGATTGCTAACTTTATCCTAAAAGCTGTACTTTTAAGGACATTACGAGGAGTTATGAACAGTTATCGAGCCAATTTTTGTTTCAGGTAAAAGAAAGCATTGCAAATTTATTTCAGACAGTACAAGTCAGTGCTACTGTTTAAAATTCATCAAAGAACACTTCAGAAAGACTGCTTATCTATTCAGGCCACACATTTTAAGTGAACTCTTACTAAATTCTCTATGTACAGATCAGGAATACATGTACTCTGAATAAAAAGAACTCCATCTGACAAATTAAAGAGAGAGTGAGCGAGAGGTAAAGTACAGGGTGTACAGCAGAGTCCAAACGTGGAGATCAGCTGCACCTTGTAAAGCCTGACAGTGTAGTATGTCAGGCAGGGAAAGCCTCAGGCACCACAGCCAAGTTTTGCTTGTTCTCGTGATGTGATTTAGTGCCTCAGAACCACGCAGCTTTGCAGCGCGTGGACATCTTATGGTGTTGAGTGAAGGGAACAGATTTGTCATCGCTGGCTGCCAGGAGCAGTCCAGAGCAGGGACATTTTCAGTCTTTGACAACGATTGCTGTTACTAATTCTACTGTGAAACGCGCAGAGCATCTGCACAGGGACCAGTAAAGTGCTGCCAAAACAGCACTTGCTTTATGCTGTTGTTCCTAGTGTCTGGTTAAGGAGGCAATGAGACAGATCATATGACTTAAGCCATTGCAAGACCTCATCACTTTTCATGGGAGAATGGAAAAGTGCTGATCCTGAGGCTTTTATGCTGAGGGAAAGCAGATAAAAATCTGCAGGTGTAACTTAAAAAAAAAATCAGTATGAGAAGCATAAAATAGTGTAAATAAGGCTAAATTTTTATGGAAAACAAATAAAGATCAAGCATGTGATGGCAATTAGATGAAAATAAGAATTCAGTGATATAAGCAGAGAGGTGTGAATTGTTAATCAAAGCAGATAGCATTTTGTACTCCAGAGCATCTGATATTTTTAAGTGAAAAACAATATTGACACAAACAAGGGCAAAGATGTATGGATGTAACCATTTACTTTTTTTCTTTTTCCAGTGAAAAGGAACTAGTGATAATTGACTGTAACTCTGCCTGGCTCCATCTCTAGAGAGACATAATCATTCTGGATATATGAAAATAGATTGCTCTTTCTAATCCACTATTGTTTTATACTCTTTGGGGCCCACTTCTCAGCTGGTGATAATCAATGGTATTAGTCACTGAAATGCAGGGAGCTGATTTACTCTACCAAGCATTCTGGCCTTAAGCAATACTCATATTACCCATTTAATTCTGCTCTTAGCAGCCACAAACTTAACAACGCTTGAACAAGAAGTTGCCTACTCTCCTCTAGTGTGCCAGGCAGGGAAGGCTCAGAAAGGCTATCCATATGCTAAATCATAGCGATTAGGGTGATGACCCTAGGTCCACTAAACACTTGACTTTTCACTATGTGAGCTCTTCAAAAGAGCTGCCAAGAAAGCCCTGTTTTCCAGCCAAGGCAAGAACAGTTTGGCTTTGTGCAGATCCTCAAATGTTACCAAGATATTCAGCTTTTTCCATGTCTGTATTTTCTTGGCCTGAAGTATTATGCTTGACATTTGGAGTCTTACAAAGGTATGTGAAGTTTACCTGGGCTTTTCTAATTTGGGCAGTTTAGCAACACAAACACAGAGAGGAGTCTAAGAGTTTACTGGCTTCATTTTACTTGAATTATCTGTCTGAAAAACAAAAAAACCCAAACCCCAAAACAGAATTTGTCTGCATTTAAGTGTTAAATAGCCTTTCAATCCAATTCCAAGTGTCTAAAGGGACCGTGAACTAGGTATGAATTCCATTATTCAGACATGATATTATTAGCAGGGGAGGAGCAAGGTTTATCACTGTTATCAGCACAATTATACAACTTTCTCATTTGCCTTACCTCAGAGAGCATACACAGCATGGTCTTGACCAGGTTTGTCATCTTCTCAATGCCTTGGCCATGATGACAGTCAAAATGAATGAACAGATCGGTGCTTTGAAGTGCTCATTGATATCTTGAGGTCAGATGTTTCTTGCATGTATCTGGCCCGTTTCCAGACACATGGGAAGCAGCAAGTGCAACGGTAGCACAAGTGTCTCTGCCAGTCTTCCTCAACTCTACCCTACTCCTTCAGCGAATGGCCTGTCTGGCTAACATGTACCAGAAGTCAATGCATAAGATTGCTATCTTTTCTTTTCTTTCAGGTAATGAAGAGCTGTTACATCAAAACAGTTTGGAGGCATTGCTCAAACTGTCTTGCTGAATTGTCTTGCTGAATCCGAACTAGCTATCAAGTTATTCCTCCCACACAGAGCAGAACAGCTTGGTCCTGCTGTTTAGGGGTCCTTGCCAGCTGCAGAGACAGGAAAGGATTTCTGGATTTTACTTTTACTTGTTCTATTTTTCTTGATCCTTAACCAGGCAAATTTAATGTCTGCAGCTTGGAGAAAATGTAATTTAAGAGAACGCCCAAATGAAAGGAACAAAGATTTTAAAAAAGGAAAAAAAAAAAGTATCTATTAGCAAGGTATGCAGCTATGCAGAGCTCTTGTCACTATGAATATTCAAGGAGAATAAATTCTGAAATCCTTAATCTGTTTCAATATTTTTTTTCTAATTCCTGTTTTTATTCAAGCAAGTATATCCTGAAACTGAAAAATAACATGCAGAAAGGCTGGAATTACAAAGATGTCACAGTTCTAGTTTGGAGTTACTCACATTATTAAGAAGAGATTTCAATGAGAAACTGCCCAAGGAAAAAAAACTAGGGAATGTGCTGAGATTAATACAGTTTATAAAATAACAACAGCTCTAGGACATATGAATTTAGCTGAAGGCTTTGGTTTTTCTCCCCCTCAAAAAAAAAAAGGACATTTTCTGATAGGTGTTTTTTTTCTAATCTCCGCAATCATATTGGCTCCACAAACCAACACACAAAACTACCATGAACAGCCAGTGAAAGCAAGGGCTGGAACAGTCCCTGGGAACCAGAGTGGCTGCAGCAAGAATCCAAAAGGCAGTGTCATGCCTCAAGAGAAGAAAGGTGTGTCACCAGTAAGTAAACACACCCAAAGAACATCGATATTCAGCAAAGATTTTTGTGCTATTTCCATAATGAAACTCTACTGTTGAAGAGCTTTTCTTTCTCAAAGCCTGGGGCTAGAATAGATAAATTATAAATCAACTCCTGGAGATGCACTGCCTCATGGACTCTGTGGCTTGCTCTTGCCATTGGTTCCTTTCTCCAGTCCCAGGACAGAGGAGGGACCTTCTGGAAGGTGGATGAGGCTCTCAGCTTTAACCAGCTGTAAACTGGCTCAATTCAGTAACTCAAACAACTGGAAAAAAAAAAAAAAAAAAAAGTCTGCCAACAATCACCATATGGCTTGCCTTTTTAGCATATCCCAACACATACTACTGTCAAAGCTCTGCTCAAATTGTTCATGACAAAAGTTTGTATTTAAATGTCCAGTTAAAGGTTTAAGGCAACACTACAAAGACAGATTTCAAAACTTTTAAAAACACTACAAGCCCCTGTACTGCTACCTACTACATGGTTACAGCTATTTACTTGATTACTCCATTTACTCTTATTTACTTAATGAGTCACGTGAAATGTTTTTGAATGCATTCACAATAAAATGCAAAAGCCTAAGCAAGGCAGCTGTCTAAATCTAACATGAAGGCAGTCTTCAGATCAATCAGTCAAAAAGCAAGCAGATCTCTTGTGCACCTCTGTTGCTTTGCACCAAAAAAACCCTAAATATGCAGAATGGCAACATATGCTGTGAAAGTTATTATGCAGCCAAATGCAACCTACCATCAGAGCCTTGTCCTATGCTGTAGGACTTAAGGCACCTTAACGCTAAAATTCCTAGGTGATTTGAACTCTTGAAGCAAAACACAAAAGACAGGCAATTACAGAGATATACAGGATCCAATCAAAAAAGAGATTTGTACATCAAAACCAGCACTTTGAAATGAACCTGCAAATAAAATACACGCCCGAGGCAGGTCAAGATACCATTAAGAAAGTGGGAAGTCACTAACCCGTTCCAGGGGGGTCAGGGATATCTCCAAATGAACTGCAGTAACAGGTTCAAAACAGCAGGTACAGGTTGCAATTTTCACATTACAAGAAAAAAAAAAAAAGATTACATCTTCCTGCCCCCTACCCTAATGATGGGTGACTTGTAGGTACCAGGACAGAAACATTACTGTAAGGTACATGATACCAAACTAGTATCTTGTACAGGTATATTACATAGTTGAATTATCAACAATACTCATCTCCATGCAGCCTAACTACCTCTTACTCTGTCCCTGGCCCCATCATATTCCTGCTTCAACCTTCTTCTTGACCCAATTTTCTGGAGCAGGACAAGTAAGGATCTTCCTGGAAGACCACCTTGTCCATTCCCTCGCCACAAAGCGGAAGCAACTACTGCTGACAGATGTATGTCTAAAAATCTCAACAACAGAAATGATGGGGCTGCCACAGCCTGTCTACCCCCCTGTCCAACTATCTTTGCTGCAAGGCAGCTTTTCTTAAGTTTTACTGCACTTTAACCACTGCCTCTCTCACCCCTAGACCTGAAAAAACCCAAATAATTTACGGACTCAACTCTCTGCTGCAGGCTTTCAAAGATTTGCTACTGTGCCCTGCCCTTGTGCCTCCATTTCTTGTTCTCCTCGCCACACTAAGCCACCCAGCTTTTTCACTCTTCTCACTTACGCAGGCTTTTTTTTTTTTTTTTATAAATCCTTTTGCCAGCCTTAGTGTTCTCCTTTGGACTGTCTCCAGGTGGTCTTGGAGGGAGAGAAAGGGAGAAAGACACAGAGAAAGGCCAAGGAGAGGGAAGAAGTAGGTATAGCCTGGCTTTGCACCTCTTTGCATGCAGACAGAAGGACCTAGAAGGGCACAATGGGAATGGAGCAATTCACAAGAGGTGAGAAGATTCCTAACCCCAGACTGAAGGAAGAAATAGAAGTCTAAGGTATAAACCAGGGTAACCAAATAGAGAAACATCTTTAACAGTTGTCTGAAGAGCCCAGTAACCAGAGCTATCTGCCTCAGCACTGAAGTATGGCCTTTTTAAACATGTGGGGAGACAGGGGACATTGCAAGATGGTTTTGTTTTTGTTTACCTGCCTATGGTTTGGAAGACATGTGAATTTTGGGCAGCTGGAAGTGTTAACTATTTTCATGGAGGAGTAACACAAAACAAAAGACCCTTTGAAATACCAGTTCAGTCTAAAAGATAACCACCACCTTTGCATAAAACATAAGGGCCCATATTCTATCTAATCTACGGATGAATCAGTAGCTCTGCAGGTTGTTTCCATTTACTTAATTTGCCTGTATGTGGGTTTATAGACAGGTTAGGTTGTCACAGCTGCTATTTTGATGGACCCTTGAGTGATAACTCTCAATAGGTTACTTCTCTACACATACAACCCCCTAGCACCAACACATACACACTGTTCTTGTAAACGGTGTTCCTAGTGACGTTTGAACATACACTTTTTCAAAGTTTGTCTGAATCTTTTCCACTGAGAGAAGAGTTTTCCTGAGCATAGGAAGAGCTTGTATCAGAAGCTTCTGATGATCCATTAAAAGATATTTTCTGGTGCACCTTTATATTTTCCACTGAGATGTAAATAAAGTTCTTCCATTAAAAACATTTCCAGCATTTGCAGAACTTAAAAAAAATTGCCATTTATTGATGTGATCATGTTTAAATGCATGTTTCCCCCTCTTTTTCCCCACAACATAAAGATTTGCCTGCTCTCTCACAATCTTTATTTTGAGCAGACCTTGAAGTTGTATTTTTTTCTGCTTTAGACTGTTCCCACTTCAGCATACAAATACCAAGTGGAACGAAACAGAGTAATTATTCACAAACAGGTAGGAAAACATT
This sequence comes from Gallinula chloropus, assembly GCF_964237585.1. Lineage (NCBI taxonomy): Eukaryota > Metazoa > Chordata > Aves > Gruiformes > Rallidae > Gallinula > Gallinula chloropus. Next base: position 63,411,655 of record NC_140087.1, read on the forward strand.
CCAGGATCTGATCCCCAGTTTGCGTAGAATCAGGAGTTGCTGAAGAAGCTGCTGTGCTCAGAAAGCTCTTCAGCCACTGCTTTTAAGTCTGACAGAGATCGTGAATCAGAGCCCTCAGCTGCGGCAATTCACAGCCAGGGATATTCATGTAAACTGAAATCAATAATGATTTAAACCGAGGTACCAGGCCCTCGGCTCTGGGCATGCCACCCAGTTGGCTGCCACGACAGAGGAGGGATGAATCACTGGGACAGGAACATCTGACCCCACCTTTCCATGAATCACCAGACCTCTTGAGCCTGCACCCTCGGACATCTGTCTCTTCCTGAGCTGCTCCAATGAAAACATTGTAAAATTAAACCTGGAGGGACCTGCAGCATACCCAAGTCATAGTTCTGCATCTTTTTAAAATAAAACCCCACACATTTCAACATACAAAATAGTACTGTTATTCTAAAGAGACTGCTGTTGTGTATGTGACATTTCCAATGGTTTGTGACTGTTCATAGAAAATTAGGATTAGGAAATGCGACTCAAAGTTCTGAAAATGTTATCCTGGAAGTACGTTATATTAAAAATTCATGTGTTCAAGCAATTTTGATACTTGAGAAATTGCTTTAAGCGGTTTTAAATAGGCTAACTCATAATAAAATGCCTTTTAATACTTCAGTTACTACAAATGCCAAGTTTGATAACAAAGCAAGAATTGTTAGCAGGGTGGAAAACTTGGTGCATTTATACTTGAGATGTCTTACCATTCTTTTCCATGTTTGAAGAATACTTTACACACAAATACTTGTGAAGTCTGCTGCTGTGTGTTGAACTTGTCACATTTAGTGATTAGATTTCTCATTTTGTTGTTGTGAAGATGGTTTAAGGAGCGTGCGATTGTTTGAGGAGCTTCTTTCTCAAAGTTGTAGAGACCCTACATGTGAATGTCAAGAAGTATATGATTGGGTGAAAGCAGCCATCTAAAATGGTCCCTGACCAAAAAAAAATATAAATCTGGAGCCTGAGATAAGGAGGAAGGTCTTACTTCTTTCTACAGCTTTGGCAGATAAAATTCAAATCTTAGATAAAAGGTCAAATTAATCTTTTACTCATATGCCTGTCAAAACCATAATTCAGCATCAACAAAGTCAGATTCAACTTTTCTATGAGCTCTTATTACATGTAAGTGGATGTTATTTTCAACATAAATATTTTTGCACAATCCAAGGAGCATTGTAACAATTGCAGACCTGATTCTGAGGTCACATGGAGGCAATTAATCATTTATTCCATTGGACTTGTTAGAATTACAGCGAGACAAATGGGCTCATCAGAATTACAGCCCCTTAGCTGCAATAAATAAAAGATATATTCAAATCTGCAAACACTATTACTTAATCTTTCATTTCCCCCAAACTTTACCCAAATAGAAATTAAAGCACTGTGGCTGAAACTGAGAGGTTCATGGGTCTATAAAAGGCACAAGACTAATGTTCTCTGTGTGATGGCAAATTACACTTCTTTGTGCGCATTACAATACTTTTACAAGAGTTGCTATGTAAAAAGAAAATACTGATGATCATTTAACAGAGTAAGAATTCACTTAAATGAACTGCCAAAAGAACAGAACTCTTAAAATAATTGATTTTTCCCCACATCAGATGAAAAATGCATAATGCTGCACAATGAAGTCCGTTTGAGCAAAAGTCATTTTCTGTCCATTAAAAGAAACATAAAATACATTCGGGTACTTAATTAAAAGTCTTAGAAGAACTGATTTGCATGCCATAAATTTATAAAACACATACAAATTTAAGTAAAATACCTTAATTTATGCTTTTGCCAAATATATTGGGCCTCCCAAATATCTTCTAAGCGTAAAAAATTTACATCCACCTACACTTAGAATAGCACCACTGTCTCTAAAAAATAAATTCACGACAGTGGCTGCCTCAGTGGTTCCACCAGCATGCTGATGCCTTACATTTGCTGAATGTATGGAGTGATTTGAAAATGACAGCTATCTCATGACAGGCAATACCAGCAGACAGCCTTTGAAAAAAATCTATACTGACCTCACCTCCATCCAACACCTATTGACAGTTGTCACTCAAACTGTGATATCACATAAACACTTTCCGATCTGCAGCTTAAGTTTCCATAGTAGGGCAAAATCCTGTTAACTTCTGACCCACCTCTCAGACATCCTTTCTGTTGTATTCATGCTTGCAAACCGCTGACAGGTTTTTCGAGGCAGAGCATGAACAGCTTGTGCTACACCCACGCTGCCTGCCCTCTAAGTTTCTCTTCTTAAACCCTAGTCAGGAACTTGTTGCTAATTGAAGGTGAAGAAATAACCATCTGAAAAAAAAAAAAAAAAAAGAACAATCTAGAGAAAAACCTAGAAAGCTGTTGGCATCTGTTCCATGCAAGTTCCACGTCATTTTCTCTGAGTGGTCTCTTCCATCTTATGGAATCAGTTTTCCCTGCTACCTGTGTCCTTTTATTTCAATGCTGTGATGAAAGAATGACAAACCACAAAACCACGTTGCGGACATCACCCAGGTTATGAAGAGAGACGGGGAAGCATAAGAGTCATCTATGAATAGGAAACTTAGGACCTCCATACAAAGGCAGCAGGGAATGAAGCATTCTCAGTGTTATTAAAAGAATGATTTAGAGCTGCAGGGAAAACAACAACAACGACGACGAGATTTCATAGCTGTTGGTGTTATATTGTAATGAGAGGTTTCAGAAACATGGAGCCTGTTTATAACCACATCTATCTGCCCCTGTGCAAAAAACTTTTGGCCATTTATAACAACCTAAGGAAAAGCACATTTCAATCTGTCAGACACTTAAAGGAAATAGTTTCTCTCTCCCACACTTCAGTAACAACTGCTTAAGGCTCAATATTTCAACGAATCTACTGATAACAGAGACAGGGTTATACTCAAAGAGCATAATGCCTTAATCTAGCTTTTCTTATATCCTTCTCCACCCTAAAAGAGTGCATCTTACTATAAGAGAGAGACACCTCTTGGGCTACATACAAAGTATACCTATGGATGAGACATTTCTTTTGCTCCCCAGCCCAAATTGTGGATGTTTCCTTAGTTATAGCTTGCATTCTGAGACCAGATACAAAACACAGAATAACAAGGAACTTTTCCCAGGTTTCTGAAATACACAGAAACAGTTTTGTAACTGAACTTTTGTAATGCTTGCAATTCACAGGAACTGAGAAATAAGATCTAGTCTTTGTGAAACAGCAGTAGATATGGATCTAGAATGAAAGGCTGTCCTATAAAATTAGACAGAGTTTGGAGATATAGATTTATTCTTAAGGATATATTCCTTCCTGGATGTCAGGTGCCATTTGTCACACCCTGGATTTTGCTGTCCATCAGGATATAGGTGAAAAAAAAAAGTTAAACTGCTTCATAGCTCAAAGAATTTAGTCAGAGACATTTTTATACAATAGAGAAATAAGTCACTATCCATTAACAAAGAATAAAAGAGCTAGGCAAATCTATATTAGTGTGCATATGTACAGTGGCAGGATGCACAACACCACGTTCCATGAAGAAGCACTGTTGCAGGGTATGCTGCACCACCGCTAAAAATGTCACACACTTTTGCTCTGCCTAGTTTGATGCAAGGATGCAGAGATGCCTTTGGATTGCAACAGGGCTGGAGAAAGACATAATCACAACTTTCAAATCTTTATGCGCATATAGTTCATTAATTCATTTACTTTGCTTTACTTTCAGGTTTGGAATTGCGTCAGAGATGAAAAACAATCTCTTTCCAGGCTCTGGTGATGAAATCAAATACCACATGGCCAGACTGCTGTGTCCACACTGAGCCCTGTGGACTTCACCATGGCTCCAGGCAGAGCATCATCAATTTGCTTACACGCTGCCGACTGCAAGATCGGAGCTCATGTTCACTGACATTATGAAGAGGTGCCATTAAGTAAAACGCACATGAGATCTTAGGAAGGAGGAAAACAGCTGTGCGATGAGCCTCACATAACACCCACTGACCCATTACTGAGGATCACACCTGACCTTGGGCCACCACCCGCTGCTGGCCCCAGACAGACACATTTCCTCCTTCTCCTTCCACCCAATGGGACTCCTGCAGCTAGAGGTGAGAAATTGGTGCCAGCTTATTGCCTGTATTCACATGCGCTGTGATCATTCAAACTCATTTCATTTGTGAACTTTCACATCCATTGTGCCAGGCTGGTTTGCTGTCCTCTAAATTCAGCCAGTCTAAGCTGCAAGCACTCACGTGGCTGGAAACAGCAACCTGTAGACGTGCAATGGCCCTAAAAGTTTAACAAGATACAATAAGCTTGGCATTTACCTGTTTTAAAGGTAGACTGGAGCTCTGCGCTGGCTGACTAGTAAAACTTTACTGAAATGCTGATGCTGAGCCATGAAAAAAACCCACAACATATGGCTGTAATGACAAAACATCATCACACGCTTCCTGTTGACCCAACATAGCACCTCTGGATTCTCTGAGGTGATGGTTACTACCACACAGCACCTCCAAAAAAAATATGTGCAGAGAAAGCAGGGATACAACCAAGATTGTCTAGTGCTGTAAAATGTAGAGGAGGGTCTCTCTTACCAGCGTGCATGTGTTGTGTCTCTGACACAGAATTACATCTTTCCTCATTTTGTTAGCTACAGGCAGTGAGGTATTGATGGTCAAGAGATAATTTCTGATTTCCTTTATATCTACACACACATGCTTCTTATTCACATAAAATAAACACACAGATATAAAAGTATATATAAACTGCATATAAAATACAGGATTTTTTCCAGGAGAATCACCACATTCTGAGTCATTAATTACCAGAAAGTAGAAGCCAACTGAAAAGAGACATACAATATATACTATTCATACTTTCCCTTCCCACCCAGTCTGGTGCTGTTAATTTAACTTTCTTAATTTAGCAACCATTACAGATGCAAATATGACAGTCTACAAAAGTCAAAATTATGAAGCAAAGAGTAATGGCTGGGTTGGTGCTAACATCAAATGGTGCCTTTAGCATCACATCTGATTTGCAATCTGAGAGGACTACCTCTTCTGGGAGAAACATTCACGGTTGTCTTTGAAAGTAGGATAAAGATTCTCACTATCAGGGAATTTATCTGCTAGAAGTTAACAAAGAGATGAAGTAGCTCCTTCCTTGGTATTGCTGGAGCCAGACATGAAATTAGGAGGATGTGGTGATGTTAGATCAGGTGTTGCATGACACCAGAAACCTCTTACTCAGGGAATTAAAGGTGTCGGTGTGTCTAATACAAAGAGAGCAAAGGTGTAAAGGAGCGATGTTTCCTAACTCATAATTGTTAGTGGACACCAGGGAGACAAAAATGCTACTTAGGCTGGATGACAGCATTCATGTATTAAGAAGTGGGTGTTGGGGTGAAAATAAATTTAGTCTGGAAACTAGAACTAAGTTCCTGAGATTCAGAGCTCTAGGAGTCCTGGGCCATCTTCATATAGCAAGGCAAGCAACCCAATTTTATCCCACCTTCAAGTGGTTATTCATTGCATTTTTAAACAGAACAATACAAAATTAGTGCCTGCACTAGTATAGGCATTGCTTCAAAAGCCAAGAGCTTTCTTCTAGCCCTATATGCCTATAAAGGGAGAAGAAGGAAGAGTGTGAAATAGTGCATGGGTATGACTTAGCACGAGGAAACATGATTCTTGTTAAATGGCTTGACAAGAATATTGTGGTTTGGGAGGCAGAAGGGCAGCAAGGGGAAGGGTTGTTGAGGGTCACATTGCTTTGCAGTCCAGGGCATGTGGTGGCCTCAAGCTTTATGAACACTTACTAGCACGGGGTCTATTATCTGCCAGGCACCACTGAAGCCTGAAATATTGTATTTCAATAAAAATCGCAGCTTTGGTACTTAACCCAATAACTAGTTTGTTGCATTCCTTTCCCACTTTGAATTTGCATCAGCAAAGAAGTGGAAAGCAAAATAGCTACCCCCATCCTGACCCCTTGGACACATATATGGTAGCTCTGGGCTCAGACAGGCCAGGGACAGACTAAGTCCAGTTGGAGATGAACGCTGCCTAAGAATGCACAGCCACAAACCACAGAAATCTCTGCTAGACACAAAACATAATACACAGCCTGACTGTAGTTGTAGTGGAGACATAATGCCAGGGGGAGGGAGAGAGAAATTAATGACCCCCCCAGAGAGTTAAAAAAAAAAAAAGTAAACTTAAAATTTCTCTATAAACTAACATTATGTTGTAAACACCTAGGAAAATGGAAAAAAACCCCAACCCAGCACCAAACCATGCCTCTTACAAATACCTCTTTGAAGGTAAACTCATTACTCATCTATATATGAAGCGAAAAATATTAAGATAAATGATGCTATTTACTGGCGTGATGCACCTAACATCAAAACAGATGTGTAGTTTTAATGTTGGGTGCATTAAACACATTATCCAACTTTCAAAATACAATAAATGATTTATGTTAGAGGTTGAATATGCCCAAGCAGCAACTAAAAATGTAACAGAAAAAAAACCCCTCAGAGCAGACTGGTGGAGCTAAGAGACAAATCAGTAAGAAAGCGCAGAATTAACCAGAAAACGGGAAGACAAAGCTTAGATAAATCCTTGGTTTTGGGTATCTTACACAAAATCAATTTTTCTTTGTAATTGTTAGCAGTGTTTTCCAGGATTTAATCTGCAGCCCTGCTACTCAGAGACACAAACATCCTTGCCAACCAAGAAAAATTTTTTATCATGTCAGTGCTTTGTCAGAGGGTCCAGCACAAGACTATATTTTCTGAACGATACATCAGCCAGAATTTCTGGAACTGATCAGAGTTTTCCAAGCTTAGATTTTTTTCCCAAACAAATCAAAACAATCAATCCCTCACAACACATCCCAAAGGAGACACTCATTTCTCCCATAACCAGAGAGAGCAAAGACAACAACAAGGTTTCTTAAAAAGGCTTCCTCGAATCTGACTATGAGATAAAGAGAAAAAACCTCCAACCATCCTGCTTACCTTAATAACCTTGTCAAATAAAGCCTTGCCACAACTCAATTAAGACAGCCTAGGCATCAGGGGTTGTCTTTGGTGTGATAGCTCACACCAAAAAGACTGGAGAGCACTCCCATTAGAAACTTACCTGCTTGCAGCAGGGCAGCTCCGCCCTGGATGTCTCAATTTGTTCAGAAGGGCTTTCCTTGCTCGTTAGACAGCACAAACTTTCATTTAATGGGCAGCACCTGATCAGGGTAAAGAAAAGCAGTCTGAAGCTTTCATACATTTTTCTCCCAATCAGTGCTGAAAAATCTCAGATGTTTTCATTGGCACAAGCCTAATTTAGAGCCACCTGACAGCCAGGCTAGTTAGGTGGTACACAAAGCCCCTGTGCTAAAAATATTTAATGCATGGACAGGGAGTAACCTTATGGTTGAGCTCCTTCCCCCTGTGAGGAGCAGGCTGGGAGCCAGGGGGTTATGCTGGTTGCGATGGGGATAATGGCTGCAGGGTGGGAGGTCTCCATGCCTGCCTTGTGAGAACTGGGTAAGGAAAGGAATTAGCCTGGGAAGGACTTAGCCACTGTTTGCATACTCTGCTGAAGGCATTGAGGTAAAAAGAGGGGTCTTTAAAACAAACCAGGGGACTGTGGTGGTGTTTTAGGGAAAGCTTGTTGTGGCATACAGTAATAGCACCATCATCCTCGGCACACAGGAGATGGCCTAAGTTTATAAACTCCATGGCATTAAAAAATCTGGGTTTGTTTTTAAGATACAAAGCAGTAAGGCTGCCAATACTCAGGAAATGGTTCCAAGAACAATTTGCTTCATTAGCCATGGATCTGAGCCCCCCTCTGAGAACATATCATTACCTCAGGGGTAAGAAGAAGGCAGACTGGGCGAAAGCATAGGAATGCTCACCAGCTGGACCACCAAAACATGCAGCAGGTGGTCAGGAAGTACTCACTGAAGGTGCAGCTGCTTGGCTCTTCTGAAAGTGAAGAACTGCTCCCAGGAAGGCAGTGGGTGGTGGTGGGGGGAGGGTAGGGGGCGAGGTCCTGCAAGTGGGCAGTGCTGTGTGTGGGGCAGCTTATAAGTGCTAGTCAGGCCTGGGTGGTTAGGACAGGTTGAGGTTGTTAGGTTCTTCTTGCAGCAGCTGGATGCTGTGTAGGAACACAGGTATATTTTCTCTGAGAAATGCTGCCTCTTTATGTTTCAGGTGGGGAGTAAATAAATTACTTCAGTCCCATAGAATACAATGTACTTCCCACTAAGTACTCAATCACTTGCACTTAGTAGGAGGTAGGGTATGAGCTAGTTCCCCTCATGATGTCATCTCTGCCTTGCCTGCAGGAGAGTGTGTGTGAGCAGAGGAGAGTTGAGGTTTGTGCAGCACACCCAGATACTGGAGGGACGTCTCCCTTGTATGGCTGAAGCATCTCTTAAGAAGCCACAGTCCCTGTTTGGTGCATTACAACGCTGCACTTTCTGGTCCCGAAAGCTGTAGGATGTGTGAGAGTTTGGATAACCTCGTGCTATGAGTGATCCTTCTCTGGCTTTGCTCAGACACAGATACCCAGAGATATTTGTTACTCACTGCTCCACATATTATGCTTAATGCTGAAAGCATGGCAGGAAGCACAAATGAGCACACAAACCTTTGCCGTCTTATAGAATAAGAAACAAATTCAGTTTTACTTGTTCTTCTGGGAATCGTGGAGGCAGCTGTGAATGGGGAAGACTTGCTGCTCCAGAGGCTGCCCTTAGCAGAAAGCAAGCAGCGTCTCAGTCGCTGCTTTCATAAACCCTCTGGCCAGTGTACTGTCTGGAATTAGAGCTGGACTGGTGAAACACTGGTCAATAAAGTTGAGCACAACTTTTGCACAAATCTCAGTAAAAAAAAGAGGTCTGCTTGCTTCCTCATGAGTGTGTCCATACATGCTCCCAACCACCCTTTTCAGCTCAATTTTCATGGAAAATTATGAGAACAAAATGTTTTGTTCTAACTACCATCCCATCAGATTTTGAAAGGTGACTTGATGATTTCCCTGCCTAGTTTTGAACACCTTGAGGGTGACCAGATGTGGGAGTGCTGGGGATCACATGAAATCATTGATGGTTACACAGGATCAAGGAAGTCTGAGAGAAACTTGTAGGAGACAACACTGGCTAGTGTTATTGATTCCTGTGGCTGCTCAGTGACAGTTGAACAGAACCATTTCAGTTGGAAAAGACATTTAAGATCATCAAGTTCAATCATAAACCTAACACTTCCAAGTCCACACTAAACCATGTTCTTAAGCCCCACATGTACATGTCTCCTCAATACCTCCAGGGATGGTGACTCAGCTACTACCCTGGGGAGCCTGTTCCAATGCCTGATAACCCTTTCCATGAATAAATTTATCCTATAGGTGTAGAAGAACATATTCCATCTTTATAGCCAACTTTTAATAGCTGCCATTCATCTGCTGGGGTCAGCAGAGATGATGTGTTATTAAAATTCAATGTTGTCAACATTCACCTTAATATTTTCCATGCAAATGTGTATTAAAAACATTTCTCTTGTAATATTTTAGGCTCATTCTTTTCTCTTAAAGATCAGGCTAGGAGTTAAATTGCTACAGGCAGACCTTGGGGTAGGCAGGGCATTCTTAGCAGGGTATTCTGAAATGCTGTTGATGGGGGGGCAAACCACCAAGAAACCCTTAAAATTAATTGAAAGCACTCAGACATCACTGTAAGATGCACCTCTTTAAGCAGGCATTTGAAAACCTATTAGGCCTTAATATTTGGGCAGGACTTACAGAGCAGGTGAGACCATGAAGAATTAATTCACTTTCCACACAGGAAGATTTGTCTGACTTCTAAGTCAAATCCTTTACATTGCCAAGCACAGTGTGCCAGGTCATGCAGAAATCTGTAACAGATGAGTGTGATGTAGAATTTTGCGTAGAACTGTTTTTTGATTTGTTTCTGGAATAAGAAGTTGCATTCTCCTGTCATCTTAAAACTGACAGGGATAAGATGTTTAAACTGATTCTTTCACCCATCCTTCCCAATAACGTCCATGAACAAGTTTTCCTCATTTCAGATTTCACCTCCTGTTTCACCCTCAGTCCAACAAACAAGTCTGTAGACACTTTGAGGACACATGGTATATGATAGTGAAAAGAATGAAACTATGTATGTATCTGCATAAATGTTGCAAAGATCACAAATATTCACTGAAAACATAAAATACAAGCAATAAATCAGAGCCAAGCTTGAATTCTTCAAACCTCTTATTACAATTGAAATGCTGATTGTTGTAAACTTTTGTTGCTCTTTTTTTTAGAATATTTGATTCTACTGAAGACTTCCTGTGTGTGCTATGGAATAAAATCTACCCCCATCCTTACCAACATTTAAACAGCCTCAGCTGAGCATGGAAGTTCACACCTCAGTGAGGAATAGGGTGAAACATGGAAAATTTCCATCTTTGCAGCTGCTACTAGCTGACATGGCAGGGAGGAAGATTGCTATGAGAGCAGGGGTACATCTGCTCCTGTGTTTATGGCAATGAACCAGACTCTCTCCATAGTTCCAGCTTCCTTGCGCTGTTCAAGTAGTGCAAAGGGATGCTAATAAGTCTGCAAGTACCTCATAAAGAATTAATGTTTTGGTGGGAAAAAAACTAAGCAACACCCACCTAAGCATGCCAGGCTCGAGTTCCCTTCATGTGGCTCCTTCTCTTATTCATGTTGCGCAATGAAGGGTAAATTTGGGGTATAGTGGTGCACTGCTACAACCATCCACTAATGGCCTATTCCAAAATTACAGTTTAGCACAACTTGGTAATTACTGCTATCCACAGGAGGCAGTGAAATGCCTTTAAAATGGCTCCTAAGACTATACTGAAGGGAGCCCTTGCATGGGAAAGAATTTAACCCCAAAGCTCTGAAAAGGAAAAAGAAGAAACCTTTGATCTTGATCATTTGCCACAGCCTGAGCTCACAGCTCAGGGCAGAAACATTGCCCTCTGATATCTTGGGAGCCTGGGATGGCGGCATGCCAAGCAAGACCTCTGCAGTCCAAGCATAAGGACGGCTCTAAATAACACCGGCTACCAACAGCCCAGAGGGCAGGAGTGCAAGAGCTAAGAATGAAGCCGGGCAAGCAGTACCATTGCCATGCATCCTATTTTGGCAGCGGAGAGAGGTGATGATTTTGCGAATGCCATGTCTAAGTTGTCTCCTGAAATAATATAATCCTCTTGTTTCCTGCTGCACCGGTTTTAAGGTCGCTTTGGTCTTCTGGGGCAGTACAAAGCTGTTGTAGCTCTACAGGGAAAAATCTTGGCTATTCCTCTTGGAGCAAAGCTTGACTCTCTGAGATGTTGTAGAAAGGAACACGAATCTCAGTAACCCTCTGAAAGTGCAGCATACACAAATAATCTTGTGTCTGCAATTCTCTCCTGGCTGGGATGCTAAGGCAATTTTTAATGAGGATTTGGCTCTGAGTGCGTGTTTCCATGAAATGCTTACAATCTTCTTTTCCAGCCCCCACAATAATACCTACTTGCACACAACTAATAAAAGTCCTGAGCACAAATATGCAGAGCCACATGCCGGTCCTTCAGCTTTCCAGCCCTTCACAGGGCTCCAGCAGAGTGGCATTAGAGAGGGGGCAGGAGGGGAGCTAAGATGCTGACACCCAGGGCATGGAGCACAGAAAAGCATTTTGCGTTGCTTTGTCAGATGGGATCTTCACTCTGGCACTGAACAGAGAGCTACAGACTGACAGAAAGTGTTTATTACCCGGACAGCAAGACAACAGTGAAAGGATCAAGGCCCGTTAAAGCAGGATACAGCTGTCCCCAGAGAACTTGATCCCAGCCAACCGGCTTTGGCAAGGAACTGTTCACATGTGATAGCTGCTTTTTGCTGTGGACGACTGCCTAAATCCCAGCTTAAAGTAGTTAAGTGCTCTACTCCCCTCTCACCCGATGTTATCTCAGTCTGGTAGTTATAGGAAAGACAGAGGCAAACATAACTAAGCATTAGGTTTTATCTGGGTTTTTTTGAAGCATCTATTTTCATTATGAAAAGACATATATAGGGGAATGTATGGACATCACTTTTTCGCTTCAGTGAGGTTTGAACAAGATATTAGGAGATGGTGGGAGGAGTGAAAAGGTGTGCTGGAATGAGGAAGAGAGTAAAACCGCAAAATTCTTTCATGAATTAAGATGCCTAATGATGATAGGAATACCAAGAGACCACACAACATTTCAGTAAATACATGACATTCACCGAGTTCTCAAATACTAGCCTATCCTGAAGAAGAAATGAGTAATAACAAATAATTAAGGCAATGCTACAAGGTCTTTCTCTACTCACAAGAAAAATAAAATGACAGAATGTTGCTATGCAGGAAAATGCAACCTTGAAAAAGTGAGTGCTTTTCTCTCGGCGAGATGCACTCAGTGAATAAAGAGGACGAGGGAAAAGAAGTGTCCACATCAAAAGAACGGACCATCACGGGGATAAAACTACCAGAAAGGGTCCAAAAGGCAATGGACTCTGTGCAGCTCAGTCACTTATTGGTGCAAAATCTTTATGACCAGAAAGCCCTTTGACATTAACAGTTCTACTGGGCAGTGACAGTGACATCAAGTGGATACATTAGTGAATTAAAAAACGGAGTTACTCTGATACAGGAGATACTGTATTTTAATAATGAATCATCTGAAAAGTGCTTATACCTTGAGACAGAATGAAAAGCAACCTGCCCTTTGAGAGACCTTTTGTGTTCATGTGTGCAGCATCCTTTCCCTGCCCTCTTCCTATGGAGAGTAACTCCTACTTCATCTATTTTAACAGGGGAATGGGGAAATTTTCCAAAGAGGCGAAGGAAAGTACAAAAAAATTAGAAGCTTCATCCTGCCAGATACAAATAGTAACAGTTCATGAATGCAGAATTAGTTTGGGAAAACTCAGATGCATAAAATAGGGTTGCCCCAGGCTATTTTAACTTCTTCACAACAATGCTGTAGTAGCTATTTAGTTATCCAGTAATGCCAAGCAACTGCTGACGACTTCATTATCCACAAAGTATGCATGCTTGCACTCCAAATGAGTCCACTGTAAATGTACTCGCATCATTAAATTTAGAGTAAGGGACCAAAGCATTTTGAAAAAAAACTGGATCTCTTCAGTGAAAAGACTTTTTTTCTCCCCTATATGAGTAAAAATATTCAAATGCAAAACCTTTGGCACAGCTTTGTTCTAAGAAAGAAACATGTTATTTTCACCATGAAAGTGGTGGCAGGGTCTCTTTTATCGTCATCTTCCAACACCCTTGTTTCAACAGTATGCTCCCCTGTGACCAATACTCCCATTTCAGCCTAAGTACCTGTCGCTTGCTGGGGCTTTTCGTTATTAGGACATTTTATTAGAGGGTTTGTCCAGCTTACTCAGCACTGCTGGAATAGCGCCTTGCAAGTGAAATCAACAAGGATGGTCAAGTATGTAGGGGACTTTGTGGAATACCCACATTCTCTTTTGGGAATTAAACCCAGGCTAGCATTTTGTGTTGATTTTTCATATCTGGAATCCTGTTCCCTGTGAGGGAAAACTAGGTATTTTGAACACAGACTAGCTGGTAACACAAGTTTTGATGCAATAAAAGCTAGTAGAGATATTAGTAGAAATTCTTTTGGGTTACCTAGAGTGGTTCCTAACTTTGTTCCCTTTGTTGGATGAAAGCTCACAAAGAAAGGAGGTGAGCAGATCAAAGAAGGCAGGTTTCCTATCTCTTGTGTTGCTCAGGGACATTATGTCTCTTCAGCCTTTGTCCTTAGAAAGAGCATTCCCTCAGACCACCAAAAGTTTGTCTTTGCCTCAGTGTACATCCTGTCTCCTCAGAGGCCTGGGTTGCTCATTGCAGAGACAACCAGCCTTTGCTGAAGCATAGTGACTATGCTGAAAAATATTAGTAGAGCTAATCAGCCTCAGCTTCCAAGACTAACCACCTTCTGCTTTCCAATAAATGCCAAGACGAAATTAGAAATATGTTTTTAAAAAATAACTTTATAACTTACTGCGACTGTGAGTTTGCTGTAGATGCATAAGTGAAATTGGGAGTTAATTTTCTTCATTGCTTCAGAATAAATTTTAGAGAAGTTTAGAGTAGCTCTTGTATTACTATCGATGAGTACTTTGAAAAGGAATTATTTTTGAAACTATATGTAGAAAAATAGAATGCAAATATTGCTGCTCATAAATCTGAAATTACTTCTGAACATTTTAGGTTTCTTAAAAAAAAAAAAAAAGAGAGACTAAACTTCTCTATTTTCTTTTGTAAAATTGTAAACCATTTGCTTGGATGTTTTAAAGGTCACTGCTTTTCCCCATTCAGATCTAACAAACTTTTCCCTACAAAACCACCATAAGGTAACTCAGGCAAGGAAAATGTTGAAAAGCCAAGGCAATTTGTATAGCTCCAGCATAACTGGAGAATAATTAGTATGTAGGTAAATACTAATTCCAGAGGGTGTGCTAATGCAATGTAAACTTGCATGATATCTGCATTTGGTAGTACAGATTTCATGTCAAAGTCAAAGAAAGAATAATGCCTAACAATTAGAGTTTGTGATGCTGTCACTTGGAGGAAAGGATTTCATTGCATGTCTACAGGGATTGTCTTATGAGGCCATTTGGATGCAAGATTGTGATGGCAAAACTATTCCACTGTATGTCTAGACCCTATGACTATTGCATTACAATGCTGTAAGGGTGCTGGGGCATAAAGATTTTACTACAATCATTCTGAAGCTAATATGTCCAAATACGATGATCTCAGTGCAGCTTGTTTTCACAATGAATTTAAAAGGGGGGAAAAAAAAGGTGCTAAAAAGCATTGAAAATCCAAAACTAATACTGAAGATTATTAAGGTCTGAGAAGAGCTCTTCGCTTCTGTAAGGTGCATAACTCAGACCCTTCCATATTGTTATAACACCAGTTGGTTCACAAGACTATAGCATGTAATGTATATAGTTGGAGTGGAGTCTCCTGATTTGTAAGATATTCTAAATCTTCCATTTTTGAGATGTTTTGGTATTTGAATTTGGAATTTGAATTTTTAGAGCTCCTGGAGGGAATAACATACATATTCTTGAAATCCTCAGACATCAAATGTTTAATCATTTCTATTAGCTGCTTTAATGTTCTATCCACATAGGGTTAAAGTTGACTGATGGAGTCACATACCCTTTCAGAATCTCCAATGCATCTGTATTTACATTTTAAAATTTAAAATATATTAAGGTAAAGTATGTATCATCCTTGCCTTAAAGCCTTAACTCTGCCCCCAGACTTAAGAGCAGCACAGCTAATGGGAATGTGTATGTATGCTGCAGCCACAGCATGTGTTTGACATACCATCCCCTTGGCAACCCCTTGTCTCATTTATCTTCTTGAAAACTCAGCTAACCTTCTCTATGTTATAGGCAGCTGATTGGCACAGATGTTAATTAAACTAGGTAGTAACAGTATACACACTAAAAAGTCGGCCCTCGGAGCTAAAAGAGATCCTAGTCCCCACCATCACACTGCTGCTGTGCTCATTTATGTGCATTGAGCAAGGAGTGAAGCAAAATAACCTTATCTACATTCCTGATATTTGTAACAGTCCATAACATACCTGATGATGGCTGAAGCAGGAGACAGGGTAAGAATCACAGAACCGTAGGGGTTGGAAGGGACCTAAAGAGATCATCAAGTCCAACCCCCCTGCCAAAGCAGGTTCCTTAGGACAGGTTGCACAGGAAGGCGTCCATATAGGTCTTGAATATCCCCAGAGAAGGAGACTCCACCACCTCCCTGGGCAGTCTGTTCCAATGCTCTGTCACCCTCACCATGAAGAAGTTCTAAGCATCAACTGGCTGCAACAGGTAGCAAATGGAGGGTATTGGAGAGCAGGCGACATGGATAAAATGTTGTTAATCTGGTGGTCACTAATCCTGGTTTTGTTTCCTTTGCCCATGATTAGCAATTTTCTCTTTCCTCACTTGACCACTGCATCCTGCGATATTCTGTGTCATCAGGTTGGTTGAGTATTTTTCAGGGTGAAATATGGCATGAGGATAGAGACAGAATTAAACCTACAAGAAATAGGCTAATACATACTTCAATTCTATTTAATTTTCTTAAATTTTGCAACTAATATTCTGGAAGGCTTTAAAGCATTTTTCTCCTAGAAAATTTCACAGTGATTTTCCTTGTTATAAAAGAAAATTACAGCTACAAGGTGGTCATACCTGTGAGGAAATAAAACCAGGATGCTTCCACTGAAAAACCCATTGGCATTATACTATAACACCCATTCACAGAACACTGCAAAGGGCAGGATGAAGTCCCAGGACATTGCTGATACACAAACCTAGTTGAACATAGTACTTTACAAAGCCATATGCTTACTTCAACACCATTAATTCCCCCTTCCCCTCCCCTCCCCCCCCGGTGCTCTGATCTGCAGAAGAGTGTCAGCCTACCTGCACCTATCCAAATGTCTCTCTCCACTGGGCCACCTTGCATCCAGCAATGTTGCCGATATCACCAGAATGCTGAATTTTGAAAATTCTGGCTGACCCCAAAAGTCAGTGAAGATCAGATATTCGATAAGAGCGACCAAAACTATGTACATCGGTTTAGATCCATCACTGAACTTCAAACATTCATGGTAAAGAGAAAAGAAAAAAGAATTCTTTGGTGTCACCTATCTCTTTGGGGATGCCATGGGTAATCCTTCCTCAAATGGTTCAGACCCCCATTTTTTACTTCAGATCTGAGTAAGCACAAACATTCTTCAGAGCCAAGAAAATATGTGGATCATACATTTTAATAAAAATGGTTTGATGTGAGAGAGGAAATGTATTTGATATCATCTTGACTGGCTCACTAGGTTCCAGATAAAGTTAAAATTAAGATCAGAAACTGGCCTATTGTTGCCATTTAAACAGATAGTCCAAGTTTGAAAGCATCTGGACCAAACCGGTCTACAATCAAAGCAGGGTACTGCTTTGTGAGCAATGAACAAAGATTCTCTGTACTTGTAGGTCTTAAGGACTTAACCTGGTGGCAACTGCAGCCACCGTTTAACCTTCCTTCTCATCAGTCCCCTCACACTGTTCTGTGGGGCACCACTGCTCTCTTTCTGATGATGTGCAACCTGAATATTTAAGGCTGTTAAGGCCTCAGAGGATGTTACCAGGCTCAACTCATTACTCCTCTCCGCAGCCAACATGCTGCTTAACAGCTTTATGCTCTGTTTGCCTCAATCCTCCTTGCTGGTGCCATTAGACGTGGTGTGCTTTCCTTTTCTTTCTGCTACCAGTCGTATTTTCAAATACATGAGGGAGTTTCATCGTAACGGAGTACTGTTTGCTGCACATAGAGGAGGTAGGAAGCTCTGCTAAGCTTCATGTCATTTTGAGCCATAGGAATCATGTGGTTAGTCTCACACATCATGTGCCAAGCTCACACGAACCGCACTTCTGTCAAAGTAAAGAAACACCAGTGCTGTTACAGTTTCTAAAGTAAAATCTTTGGCTTTCTCAGCCATTGGAGAGTTTGCTCTTGAACTTCAAACATTATATGGGTAGAACAGAGTATGACATTCTTCTATTTCCAAAAATTAATTAAAAAAAATCCTTCTATCCACATGAAATACTGCTTTGCCCAGACATGTCTGATCAATAACAATGCTCTTGTGCTGTTACTCTGTTTAGTGCTACCACCATACACCTTCTGAGGCTGGAAAACTCTTCAGTTTAATTTAATGGTTTCACATTCTGCACACAGAAAACAGAATCAAAAACGAAGACACTGTCTAGGAGGTGAAGTAAACACTGAAATCCAGAACTTCATAATTAATAAGGTTTCAGCTCTGTAAAGAGCTTAAATCACTTAGTGCTATTCAGTTGCCAGAACATCTCGATGTTCTTGTATTAAATATAATATATACACACATATATATATAATTTTATTTGCCTGAGTGGGTTCCAGAAACAGACCATCAACTCTAAGAAGTACTTGTTAATACCCCCATCATATGACAGCTTTTGGTTGAAATATTTGCATGACATATAGTTCAGAGTACCTTCTTCTTTCCAGGCAACAGCTAAAAATTTTACTACATTATTAAGAAATTTTAATCATTGTTAAAAGGTTCCCTAATGACTATAATAAAGGACAATATTTTATTGATGTCAGCAACTAGCAGTTGACTTACTACTTTTTAATCTTCTGGTTTGCTGTGTTCTCCTTATATAGCTTTGCTTCAATTCTTAGAGCAAAATTTGCTGCTGCATCTCAGCTGTCACAGAATAGGTTTACTAAGAGCGTTAGAGAAGTTAGTACTGAAGTTAATTGATGAAGTAGCTGCTGACTCTCCTTTGCATGTTCAATTCTTCTTATAGTTTTTGTGCTTCCTTTACATTGGGAAGGTTGTCAATGAAGCTGACCAAAATTCTCCTAGGCCGGAGACCCAAAAATCTCATGGTTCATGTTATTTTCTCAAGTCATCACAAGAAGGGCCAAAATCTGACTCAAAGGTTAAGGTGACATTCCAGGCTTAGATGCCCAGTCTGTCTGATCATTATTTACTTTGGTAGCAGGAATTCAAGCACCACTTTGTTACTATCTTACACTCTTCTTTCCTTAATATCCGTACAAGTGCTTATGATGAAAAATCAGGATATCCTGAAAGACTACAAGGAGAAAAATTGAAAGTGCTTGAAAATCTGCAAAAAGCCAGAATTCAAGTAAGCTATTTCTTCCTGAATGCGCCCACAACATACAGAAACAATGTGGCTGGTGTTCTGATATATTTACATTTCTGATTTACTCTATGACCTTGGGCAAGTCACTCATCCTTTTTTGTGTCTTTATTTCTGTATCTGCATTACAGAAACAATAATTACATTTTCTGCTTCACACTGTTCTTCTGAGGCTTATTCAGGTGTTATCAATACACTATGCTTCACAAAAGAGTAGAATTATTATAACAAATATGGCAATCTGGAATGACCATTGAGAATAATTAATTCGGAACCAATCCTTATAGCAGTTCTTATTTCTGCCCCATGATCCCAGCCATCTATCCAATAGAAAAAGCTCTTAAACAGTTGTATTATCAGTGACAGGCAGTAGTATCAAAGCCCCAGGGTTGCTCTGGCCTCTAAATGCTATTGCAAGAACATAAAGGTGAAACAGATGCACGGCCGGAGCATCCCCCATTAACTGCGCAGGAGGGAATTAACAGTTAGGGAGCAAGTCTAATGCATGCCAGTGCTGCTGTGGCTGGGCTGGTTGCTGCACAGCAAAGCACAACCCATTTAAAATGACATTGCCCTCTCATGCTACTCCTTGCAGAATGATGAAATTCCCTTAGTTTTGATTACTTACCGCTTCACCTGCTCAAAACCATGTTTGGAGCCATGTCTTGCACATGAAAGGTGAAAGATGGGAAGGGCACAGGTATGAAGGTTTCCTACACAGAAGTCTTCTTACAGCTTATTAGTGGACATCCTAGGTCCTTGCAGATACTAGGAGACCGCTAATTAACAGAAGCAATTAATCAATCGCACGCAAGTTGCTGGACTCAATCTGGGGGAATGGAGAGGATGACAATTCACGAGGTCAGAATCGAGCCTTGATGAGCCTTTCTGGCCTCAAACCCTGTGACTATTCAATTAGGCATGAGACCTTGTCCTGTGCCAAAAGGCCTTTCGCTGCTGCCTCTGGTGCTGTAGCTTGGCCTTACTCTGTGCAGCACTTGGTGCCAAGCCACAGACCTTGCCCTGGAAGTCTGGGCCTTCATTAAACGCCAGGCAGTTGGGCTGCTCTGGATCTCAGCCCTGAAATGAGGGCAAGCAAGTGACAGTCCAGCATAACTGCAGCCGCTCTTCACTCCAGTCTTGCCTTTAAGGGCATTTTGTTTTGTCGTCTTAAATTACAATAAAACTGCAGCCGGCTGGGTAAACCCAAAGGCCCATGTTTTTCTCCTGCCATTCACAGAGTTTCCTCTCACTGGATCTCAAGCACACCTATCGTTATTCAAAAATGTTTAAATGCTGTAATGTTCGAGTGAGGGGAAGGAATTCTGTGGGATTCTGTGGTTTTTTTTTTTTTTTAAAAAAAACCCTGATTTTAAAATAGCTGTTTGCTCTTCAACCCACCTCACAAGTCTCTTTCAAAATGATTCTTTTTTAAAGTGATTAATTTTCCATGAGAAGTTGCTAACACCAGGACAGTGCAAAAATAAATATCAGAAAAGAGCAAGCAAAAGGGAATGTGTCACATACTGACTACAGGGAAACAGTGCAAAACATCTAATCACAGCAGTGCCAGGAAACTTGAACCTGTCCAAAAGGATCCAGTGCTCTCAATGTTTAATTGCTGTTGATGGCTGCTGGTCAGTCATGCATGGCAATGTGTGTGTCACGCTGCTTCCTGCCTATGTTCATTCCTGTCAGCCTTCACTCCAGGTGATGAGTACTGCTTCTCCGACCAGGGAGAGAGAGAGAGGTGGGGGGGAGAGGGGGGGGAAAGAAAAACAGAGCCCTCACAGACACAAAGCAACATGTACCCAAATGACCCAAGCCACAGGAACAGAACACCAAAAACGGACAACAAAGGCCAGCTTGTATCAACCTCCCTACCCCTCTTCATTTGTGCTAAAAAAAACCAAAACCCAAAATAAAAAAGGACAAAAAACCCTGCGCAGCATCTGTGACCGACAGTATTCCAACTGGCAAGACTCAAGTCTCCTGTTTGCTTGATTATATGTTTGAACACATGCTTGGGGCTGTGCGCAGCAATTTGAATTACAATTGGGTAGCAATGAACATTATCATTTTTGGTGAACTGGAGCTTTAAAAACCTCTTCCTTGAGCTAATAAGAAAGAGATAGTGGGAAATGTAGGAGATATGACTTAAAAAGTCTAGATATTGTATAACAGCTTTCCACCGTTTTCTTAAAGTGACTGTTTAATGGTTTATGTATCTGGGCCCAGATTCAGCAAAGCACTTAAGCATGCATTTAACTTTAAGTATGTGAATGATCTCATCCTTATTCAGCAAAACCCTTAAATGCTTAATTTTAAGCCTGTGCTTAGCTGCTTCGCTGTAGCAGGGCCTCATCACTTCTGCATCCTGTTATGTCTGTAATATAATTAGAAGAAGTGCTCCTCTTTTACCTCCCATATCACTATCTTCTTTTCAATATAAAGATCATTATACTAAGATTATTTTAACTACATTCTGCTTTGGGCAAAACTGATGTCTGAGAGTCAATACATTTCTTAAACATCCAGGACATTATCTGCTTTTTCACATTCTGCTTCAGATCTGTCTGTGGTCGAAGTCAAGGGGAACCCTGCCACTGTCTTCAGCGGGAGCCAGGTCGGGCTCTCAGTCAGTACCATGCTCTGACTCTGTTGCAGTAACTTATGAATTGAGTTGTGTAAGCATGGGAAAGCCAGTGCAGCCAGGAGATCTTCCTGCAATAGAAACACAGTAACAAGAATTTAGGTGGTTCGAAATGGATCAGACTCTAGCTGTAGTCACGATGCTTTGAGGAAGGAACTAAAGCATCGTTTCTGGACCCCCACATTTGAAGGAGTTAGGACACAGAGTATGATGTTAGCTTCGATGATGTAATTGTTTTACGGTAATTTTGTTATTCTGCCTGTGTACTGCCTTCATTCATCTTTCCAAGAAGCTGGAAATGAAGGTTGAATACAAAACAGGAAAAAGAGGTTGTTTCACACGACATTTCTGGCTCATTTGAGGATGTTCCTCTTGCAGTTGTCACCCTTTCCACTCTGCATATCCACACCTGCGCGTGCACCACCCCCCGTCCCTTCCCCCACCCACTGAGAGTCGGGAAGGCAGTCCAGTTTCATTGATGATGACAAAAATCACGTTTAAACAAGAATACACAGGTATCCATTGAGAAATGTTGTCTGGGGGCTCAGTCCACTTTCCTGAATCTACTTTTGCTAGTTCTAATATTTGGAACAGTTTGATTTCCTCTTACATCACTGAGGAGGGTCTAGGGTTTAAAAATATTATTATTATCAACAACAATAAAAATATTACTAAATAAATTATATAGACTAGGAGAATAATAGGTGCACAAGGAAGAATAACTCTATTCGATTTATGTTATTTAACACATGCACTTGTGGGATTTTTTTAGCACAGATTGAAAAGTAGTAGCAAAAGAAAACCTGAGGTACAGTCAAACGTCACATTATCTACATTCAGAAGTGCCATGGAAGGAAAATAAAAGCATAAATAAGAACTTTTGCAAGAACAGAACTAATGAAGCCCCATTTCCTACCGCTTTGTGTCTCATAATTAATTGTGAACTACAGTTGAAGCTTTTCCCATGGGTGGGGCACATATGGTCCATCTCTCACACTCTCTGAGAAATATATAGATATATATACTGTGTGGATTCTTTATAGTTAATAATGCATGAACTCACTTTGCAGTCTTGTCATTAGGCAGGGTCCTTATCAGATGTCTTTTCTTCACCATCTCCATCCATCCATTCATCCTTCCTTCCACAAAAAGTAGAGGGGTGCTTGTTTTTTTTTTAAAAAATCTTAAAGATTTTTGTTTTGGCAAATTTGCCTGAAATAATAAAATAGATTAAAACATTATTAGATTAAAACATACCTATGTATATGTACACATGCAAACTCTGTGATTCAATAAACTTTACATTTTTATGAGAGGTGGCTCCAAACTGTACACAATATCTGTGGCGGTATTTTCATTAAATTTAAAAGGAAAAGGAAAATATTATTCTTTAATATCTTGCCCTTTTTTTTGGCATCTACTGCTACAATAAACAAGCCACCAAAACTTATGAGAACAGCAACATAGATTATCCAAATGTGTTCACATAGGGCTGACAAGCTCACTGCCAGCATGGGAATGCATAGTGGAAGTTTAGTTCACAGAGTTCGGGTTCTGAAGAAAAGCTCTGACCGCAGCAGTGTACATTGTAGTACTGAAGAACTTTGTCATACGTGCACCCTTTTCTCTCTGTCTTACAGGGAAATTAATGATTTAAAGCCCTACTCCTAGTTACGGTGATTTTCAGGAAACAAGGACAGTGGAAACAGGATTATCAAAGCATTGTAAATTTAGATCCGGTTCTGAAGTTCAGTCTGTGTAATGACCGTTTGTAGAGAAGGATGCAGCAAATCACTTGGAGCTTGGCCCTGAACAAGATAGCCAAAAAAGCTCATGTAAAATTAATAAGCAGCCTTTCTTTTAATTTTAAATGCAACCAAAGCTCAAACGCTGGAATAAATACATTCAGTATACAGACAGAATTTTCATAAATCAGCCATGCTTATCCATATCCTTTGTACTTTGTAACCATTAGCCATACCCTCTATTGAACGTAATGTTTCCTAAGATCCCCGGTGGCTTCTGTATTAATCTGAATTCTGTGATTCTACTGTCAAGTTCAAATTACAGATCTGACCACAAACTCATTAGAAAACATACTGCTCTGTTCTGTCCTTTGCCTTTCTTGATTTCATATATTTACAAAACATTTGCTGTTTGCTCTAGCAAAAGAGCGTTTTCTATGATGTGGCAACATGCCAAAAAGAAGTATCTTCATCTAATCCATAGCTCTAATGTAAATTGGATTCCTAATGTTACATATTTATAACAATTACACCCTGCACCTATTTATTTATATATTTTTACATAACGGATGGAAGCTTAATTCTCTTAAATACCGGGGGGCGAGTGTAATCTGTCCAGAGGAAAGCACAGTATGGCCAGACAAAATGATAGCTCTCTCACACTGCTCTGTCATTGCAACTAAGCCCTGACATGAAAGCCTTAAGGGTGTGGTAAAAAGGACTGCCCTCCAGTGTGCCGAAAGAAAACTTCAGCATCCTTGCTCATTCGTTTTTTTGTATAAAAACTGACAGATGTGTCAAAGGTGTGATAGTTTCGTGAATAAGTAATAAGTCCTGACAAGTTGGACCTTATCATTCCCTTCAGCCTAAGGTGAGGAAGGAGCCTGGGGTAATAGCAGGGGCAACTGAAAAGCCCTGGACAGGACTTGCGGGATGGCTCGCCTCGGTCGCCTGTGCTCCTGCTGGTACAAAATGGATTTGACGACAAATCTGATCACATTCATCCCCGGTATAATTTCAGAGAGGTCAGCGGTGTTATGCCAGGGAAAGCATCGGTCCCTTGTGCTTGTTTAGGGGAGATGGCAGAGGCTTTGGAACAAGAGCAATTCACGGAGCCATCAGCTCTCGTGCCCTCAGCAGAGCAGCATGGATACTTGCCAAGCAGGGCAGTGGTTATTGGCGTGGTGTGCGAGTCCTTTGTCAAAAGCCATGTTTCAGTCTGACCCGCAGAGGTGCGATTGGTGCACTCAGCCACAGTGACCCTTCGATGCCTTGCCCAACACTGCTGGATCCACCTGAAATCTCTTTCCAAACAAAGCCAAACCAAGATTCTTCTCTTTGCAAAGGGATATCAGGTTTGTATTACAGGAGATTTACGCTCAAGTGGAAGGAAAAAAAAAAAGATTGTAAGATATTTATGTGTGAAGCAGAAGGTTTGCCTTTCTGCAGGGACAGCAAAGCTTAAATTTAAAATACATACACTTGCAGAGTTCACCACTGCACTGAGAAATGTGCGTGAAATATTTTGGAAAGCAGGAATTCCACACAGAAGGGAGCATATGTGAATGGGAACGCAGAAGCAGTTTTACATTTGTACTGATAATCTTCATGCTCTCACTATGGGACTGTCATTAAAAGCTTTCATCAGAAAAATCACAGAATTACAAGGTTGGAAAAGACCTTTAAGATTATTGAGTCCAACTGTTCCTGTCCTATGCTAAACCATATCCCTAAGTACCTCACCAATTATAAACCGGTATGGAAATGACAACAGTTGCGATACTCAAGACCAGGATTAGCTCTCAAACTTGGGGAAAAAAAGTTTGGGAAATTATAACACCACTTAGTAGATTCACTTCTCTCTATATTTCCACTCAGATACACAATAAATCAGGAAAATCTAATGTAACAATTCAGATAACAGGAAAAAGAAAAAAAAAGATCAGGTTAACACGTTGTTATTATACATGCAACCTATATAGGCTGTATAGACAGAGAGTCAGAAAAAGATATGGTGTAAGCTATGTGCTGTGCAATGGCAGGCAAATGGCATTGATTTGCAGGTGATGGACAGAAGAAAGTCAGACAACCTTAGGGATATGTGGCAAGCAAAGAATGCACCAACATGAGGGGGGGCTGAAGAAATGGCATGGCAGTGAAGGACATCTGTGACAGAAGTCAGGAGAAGGTCAGAGGCAAGAGGCAGACAACATACAGCTGAATGCTGCATTAGCTGGAGATGGGCCCTGGCAAGGGGTTGTGGGTACAGAACAGATGCGATGGGGCACAGAGACCTGAAATATCCCACAATGAGGCCATACGAGCGCTGACACTTGGGTTTGGGCTGGGGGTAATAGCTTGCTCCACATTTCCCAGACTTGTTCTAACTACTGCCCCCCACCCCTCTTTACTTTTTAAATTGCTTCAGTGCTGTCTTCCCTCGTTTTTCTTTCTTTTTTTTCTCCTAAGGCCTGAAATGTGATGCCTGCTATGAACACTGTCTTCTTTTGACATTTTCACTCCTTGATAATGCTGCAAGCTAGCCTTGAATTTTAAAGAGTGGCATGCATGCACACACTCAAGCACTCCCTCTCTGAGGCTGTCATTCTCATCAAACATCTGGAAGTCTGTTTGCCAGAGTGCTGCCGCCAAATGCTACTACCTCATCCAGGCAGAATTGTGCTTCCCCTACAGGGTAAGCAAGAAGAGCTTGAGAGCAGATTTACAGCTGTTGATGCGACGGCACTGAAGTCTCCTGCTGCAGCTCAGAGCTCCTTATTTATGGTTTTACCCCTCAGAGGAATTTGGTTAGAGAACGGATTGCATGTGGAAATCCAAAGCCTTCTTGTTGCCTGCAGAATCCTTCCTTTGCCTTTTATTTCTAACTTCTTTACTATCCAGCCCTTCATAACTCTGGCCAAACACAGATGGCTGTAATTCCCTCAGACTCTGAAGACAGCATCAGTCTTGGTACCAAGACCTTGCTATGTGAAGTGCCACAAGATTTCATCTTTTCAGCCCAGGGGAAGAAGAGATGGAGGATCAGACTTCAAGGCATCTAAGTACCTAAATCCCATCCCCTCTCTAAAGAACTCCCTGAGCTGAAGGAAATCCTGTGTATTTCAGGCAGGATGCATTAAATGCTCGTAATAAATACTGTCTTGGCCTAGTTCAGGTCAGAAGAATAAATGATTCCTTTGTCCTGTTCCCCCTCACTTCACTGTCCACCAAAACATTCACTTGGGAAATGAGGGGTGGGTGCTGAGGAGGAGGCGTTAAAGCTTGGAGATAAAAGAATGAGGGTACATATGTGTGGAGAAGAGAAAGAATTGGACTTTATTTGGCCCAAAATAATGTTTCAATTCAGTTCCAGATAGTAAGTGGAAAAGATAGTGACAAGCCACCTGCAGAGGCAGAAAGAACAGTAAATGAAAAGAGAAAAGCCTTTCCTGAGCTCCCCACAACTTCAGGGTCACAATCTAGGAATCGCAATGTAAAACCTAGTCACAGCTGTTACCTTCCCAGCATAAATAACTTGATAGAAATTTTACATCCTGGCTAAGACATTCAGCATGCAGTGTGCAAATCAGAAATACCCGATTTCTGAAGGATTTTCCCCCAAAGGAGCAAAGCCTTCACACCAGGACACAGGGAAGCATTTGATCGCACAGCATGGAAGAGGGAACTGACTATTCTGTCCTTATTAGGACAGCTGGAAGTTACAGTACGTGGGCTATTGAGAACAATGGGTTGGAGCCAATGGAAAGGCAACTTCCAAACATTTCAATTTAAAGGTCTCTCAGCTATGGAAAATTATTGCCATGGGGCTTTGTTTCAGGTCAAGGCACCAGGGAAAAAGCATTTAGAAAGCCTCCCGCAGGCATAGGCACAGATTCTTTCAACAAATGCTCGGTTGTGTGCAATCTTCATCAAAGTTGTAGGAAAAATACTAAAAGCTGAGGACTTTTTCCAGCAATGTTTGAATGGAAAAGCTCCACACAGGCATCTACTAGTAGGAAAAAGGGTTCAGAATAAGGAGGAGCTATAGGTAACAGCTGTACCATCTTGTGGCTGGTAGGGCAGCATTTCAGAACACACTATTGAGAACTACTACTCCTTTGTTCTGTGTTGAGTCTGTTTTGCCCGTGACACTAATTGTGGAGTGATTTCTCCCTGTCCTTAACTTCTAAGCATCTCAATATATATTTTCTCCCCGTCCAGATGAAAAGGGGAGTGATGGAGTGACTTCGGTGGGTGTCTGGCCTCCAGCCAGAGTCAAACCACCACAGAAGGAAACACAACACATTTACACCATTATCCCAGTTGCTGAAGAGCTAGAATAAAATGAAGACACCAGACCTTTTTCTCTTCCCCCGCAAATCTGTATAAACTGCTTTAGTACTCCAATTATGCTTTCCTTTTTAAGAAAAGGCACGAACAAAAAAACCTGGCCACCCAAACCACCACGAAGTTGAAAAAAACCACAAAATAGGCCAAGCTCTTGTTTGAATGTGGACAGTCCTGTGATCTGCCTTAGGAACCAAAATCTAAACAGAAGGCTAAAGGTATAAATTTTTTTAAGGATCAAGAAAAAACATAGCTCTGATTACTATTCACTATGGTTTATTTGAATGGAGGCATCATTTCAAGGAAGTCTGGACAGCTCACTGCAGGTGTAGAGAAATGTTGGCACAGAAAAAGGAACCCCCCTGTACTTACACTTAATGTATTTTAAAGGGTCAAAAGTAAATCTCAAGAAAAAGAGGCGAAGGGAAATGCTGTTACATTTTGCTTTTTCAACCTTATCTATCACTGCTTATTTGTGTCTGTACAAGAGGAGCGAGGTCAAAAAAGTAGTGAGCTAAAAGTTAGTTGACTGACACAGCACTCGTCAAGTCTACATCTGTTGGCCTGCATCATCCCGCATTTTGTGTCTTGCTTTCTAATATCACACACTGTCACATATGTCCCACCTCAAATTCCACACGTGTGTCTTTGTGTCAGGAGATTCAGGGTAGCGGCCCAGGTGTCAAAATGCCGTCTCCTTTAAAGCTGTAGAATGAATCACTTTGGATGCTTGATTACCCAAGAGCAGAGAGACTTATATGGGAATTAGTTGCCCTCAGCAGATGATCGGCTTATTCTACAAGTCTTATAATTTTATCTTGCTTGGGAAGAATGGGATTTAGGGGGAGTCTGATTCATTCTAATAGAACACATAATCGTGCCTGTTGTATAATTGTGAGAGCAGGCTTGTTACATTCATTAGCTATCTCACTTGGCAGGACCACTGTTTGAAAAGAAGTTTGAAGACTACCTGAGGCAGCTTAGGATTTTGAACACAAAGGAACAGCAGCTTTGAGTTAGTAAAGAATTAACAGTTTATTTCCCAGTCTTCTTCCCAGCTATCAAATGTATCCCTGTTTTAGTATGTAAATGTAGCATGTATGAAGTATAGCTCTCCTGGGAAGGAGAGCACTGAAGACTTACCAGCACACTGGGTTCGTAGGTAGGGCAGCCAGAGATGTGGAAGAAAGTTTGGTCAAGCATCATAAATGAAATCTGCAAATATAGGAAATAGTCAACTGAGGCTTCAAGCAAAAAATTTTATTTATGTCCCCAAATTAGTCTTTGCAGAGTAAATAAAACAGGATGATGAATGGCTTCATTCCCAACATGAAATGGGTATGTATTAATCCACCTTTTCTACACTCCTTACAGAAAGATCTCGTGGGTACAAAGACACGAGTAGGAGATTAGAAAGATCTTTATTTGCATCTTTCAGTCATTCTGTTGCAAACTATTCAGTTTTTTAATCTCTTACCCGGAAAACATAAACATCTCATTCATTCCACGTGAAGAAGATTTCAGCGTACAGACAATAGTGATTTGGGTTACCACATGGATGGCTATCTGCTACCTTTGGCTTAGGGATCCTCCCATCTAGGTGTAAAATGATTCATGTGCCATAACTTAATGTCCATCAGAAGCAGGGTGCAGATTCACCGCTTGCAGGGTAGAATCCTTTGTCCCTCTTCTCCTTTACGATTTGTTTTTTTTTTTAGAATGTCATTTTAAGAGGATTCCACTATTTGTTATCTATTCTTTTTTTCCAGTCTAGCCAGCCCCATTATTTTTATGTGCTTATGTGCTAAGGTGGTGACAGCTGATCTGGTTTTTATTATATTTTTTTTTCTTCTGTTGCACACCCTTCACCTACTTTGACAGAAGACATCAACCAAAAAAGTAATCAAAATATTAAGGAAAAGGAGGAAAAGATTGAGTACAACAAAAATTTACTTTAATCAGCTTTGTTCTAATTTCAAGTTGTCGTCCAACATTTTTGATATACAGAAGTGTCCTTCATGTTGATTTAATGAAAATGGTCATTTTGCTGAGGGTGAGTGTATGTATCATGCATTCAAGATTTGAATATGCCCAACTGAGGTTTTTTTGAGCTCAGTATGCCCTCCGGTTTATTTCCCACTGTTTCTAAAATTACAGCAACTAAATCTGTTACTTTTGCCAAGCCAAACGTTACTCATTTTTTCCTCACAGCCAAATCCTTTGTTTCAGCTTTAAGTTGCTTCTCTTAAGGCATTTCTCTGAAGGTATTTCTTTCTCTCTCTCTTCTCCCTGTACTCACACCTATTCATCCAATATATCATACAAACTGGTCTGCTTTGAACCTCCCCTTTTGTTAGCCACAACATTATAGGAGGGAGTGATTTGTAGGCTTGGAGCAGCAGAGACAATACATGCCTGGGTCATCAGTAATTAAGGAATGTCAGTGGTCAAGAAAGAGAAAAAACAGCTCAAGCCAAACTGAAGCATTTAGATATTTTACTGCTGCATCCTTTTAGGCCTCTCTCAGCTTATAAATATTAATTTAAAGACTACCAACAAGGACAGTAAACGGATTTAGGCATAAAACTTCCTGTCAGCAGTGATTTGTGCCCAATAAAAGGAGAGCTGGATAGAGAAAGCCTGCTTCACTAAGTTTATGATAGACAGTGAAAGACTGCCATCAAAATGAAAAGGCTTTCGTGAGGTGGTGTGCTGTATTGTGATCTTCTGTCCTAACGAGCACCATACCGGTACTGCATTGTTTTCTTTCATATGCACATTTGAGTCACTTAAGGGAAAGGTCTGGGGCAGGACCAACGCTGGCTACAGGCTGCGCAGGTCGGCATCACGGGAAGGGGACTTTTACATGGGTGGTGCCTTGCAGTGAACTCTGTCATGGAAAAAGTTGACAAAAGGTCATTGCTTTCCCTTTTAATGCCCAGCCTGAAAGCATTAAAAAAGTCAGTAGGCCCTGTGTAGTCTATGGGAGCCTGCCATTACAATGTGACATCAATAATTATCTTCTCTTGGTCTCCTTTCTGCAACAGAGCAGGATGCATTCACTTTAAACTATAAATCAGGTTGGATGGGGCCCTGGGCCTTGTGTAGATCCTGGCCTGTAGGCTGGTGGCCCTGCCTATGGCAGGGGGGTTGGAGCTCTATGATCCTTGGGGTCCCTTCCAACCCATGCCATTCTATGATTCTATGTTTTTTTGATAGAAAATGGCACAAATTTCATTTCTGTGTTTCTCTGAAGAGCCTAGCATCTTTTTCTTTGACTGGTAAGCAATGCTGTTGCTGAGTGGCATGATCATGAAAAGCTGAATACCGGATAAATATCAACTAAACACAGAAATTTAAATTAGTTCAACTTAACACTTCATCCATACTCAAGTAATCAAGCCCTGATACAGCAGTTTGTGCTTTCTGCAAGTTTAGCCTTGGCCTCTGCAATACACACTTGGCTCATGTTTTCTCTCTTAAGCTGGATCTGGGAGCAGACACAAGCCTCACATCTGCATACAACGTCAGGCCAATTTATTTACCCCCAAACTCTGGTTACTGCTAGAACGGCACTGTATGTTGCTACAAGGGGGCAGTGCCTGTAGCCTTCTAGTTTGCCTTATTCCTCTCAGGTTTGCAGCCTTAATATTTTAGGAAGGCCAGTTAAAGAGTATCAGCTTCTCTGTGAATTATATCCTTGCCTGGAGACTGTGGGCAGAAGTTGTGCACAAAATGGCTGGCCTAATTTTTGGAAAAAAAGTGTTTCTGTGAAGAGCCTTCTTCCTACAGAAGCTGATACATACAGCTCTTTCTTTGATTGCCAAGGGTTAACCCATGGTGGATCACCAGGGAGAATACATTGCTTATGAAAACCTTCTGAGTGGAGATCAGGGGAAGAGGAAAAGGAAACATATAGGTGGGGAAATACCCTTATGAAAAAATGCTGAAAGACAGAGCTACGCTGTGTCGACGGAATTAACATGAAACAGGGGCCCTTAGAGAGGATCATTCTGAAAAGAAATGAAAAATACATAAAACTTTGTTTAATTTATGGAATTTATAGGCTGCTGACCAGTAAGTATAAAGTTCTGTTCCCCTGGTCCTCACTATCACTCATGTATTACTTGTCAGTAAATGTGGTGCACTCAGAACATAACAGCTACGGTAATATTTCTGTTCCCACTGCAGCTTTACTACACCCATGAAACTCTGTAATCTTTAAATTCCCTCACTGTTAACATCTGCTGAAACATTATTGGTCCCAGCATAGCCAAGCTGCTCTGAAATTACATTTAGCAGAGTGGTTAATGCTAACAGTATAATTCTAGAAGCAACCATGTTTTAAAAAGGCTTTATAACCGGCGCGGTGGCTGTGCTTCCCTTTGCTTTCACTCCTTCCCCATGTCTCTGGTTTTTGTCATTAACTCACCTGCCAACCAGAATTCAGGTTTAAACAGCATTTTGTTTTCTGTTTATACAAAATAAAATAAAGTAAACAAACAAACAAACAAAAAAAAAATCACATTTTTGTTTCTTGGCCCAGATTGTCAAAACAAACTCCTGAAAACACTTTTTATTGTCCTAGGAAAAAAGCTAGTTATATCTAATTTTAAGAGTCCAAGGGGTTGGAAATAAGTAAAGCTTTAATAAAATTAGTATCTCCTGTCACGCAAATAGAATGCTATTCATGACCTAACAATCAAGCAAAGTAAACTGCCTGCCATTATTAATGATGATACCTTGATATATTCTTTTGCAGCTCGTAAACAGCTCATGCACCCAGACCTTTACTTTTATAACAAAATGTTGGACAGAGGGCATTTAACTATTTAACTTAACCACTGAATGTTGCAAACATGTAAATATTGCTCTAAAAGTGAAAATGGAAACACTGTAGAGCATATGCAATTCTGCTACGGGGTTTTTAAATTGCTGTACAACACATTTTAAAATATATATGTATGGCTACATAATGCTGGATACACAGTTTTATTCACAGTTAATTGGCAAAATAACCACATTTCTTAGAATAAATTACATGTGTTTTTCTAAAAAATTAAACTGAAAATTTCTGCTTTTATTCAAGTCAGTTAAAAACACCACCACACAGCAGTTACCCCTTCAGCTAGCAATCCCGATAGCTCTCTTTCAAAAAGCAGCTCTGAAATATACAATTCTAGAGTTGAAAGGTTACTATTGTTAAATGTTTTTGTCACTCTTAGATTCTGCAATTTGTATATTTAGAGTATTACCCTAAAATGAAACACTATGCTAATAAAAAAAAGGTAAAGAATTTCAGTTTACAAAATAATGAACAATAGAGTTTGCAACTTCAAGGAATAGTTATTGATAATACCTAGCATTGCACAGACATATAGATGGCTAAATCTGTTAAATTTAACTGGTGTCTGATTCATGAACAGCAGTAAATGACATCTGTGCCAGATGGTAGTCAGCATTTGTACATCGATACTCTGATTTTCTTTTCTCACATCCTATCTAGTCTCTGTTGGTAGGTTCAAGCCATGCCAGCGAAGGAATATCCCAGGAACACCTTGCAGGTTTTTAATGCTCTTCCAGTAACACTGCTATATTCAATACAATTTATGAAATATTTTCCAGTTTTGTTTTATACTTCCTCCCACACACCTCTTCTAGAGACACATTTTTAAAGAGAGATCATTTTTGTTATTGGCTTGTGTAAAATATGATAGCACATCTTTTCAGCAAATGAGTAAACCAATGAGTAAACTTCACGACTATCAAAGAGAGTATATCACAATATGATGCTATTTGAGGCAGTGGGAAATAATATCTTTTGAAACTTTGCATCAAAGTTATTTCCAGGACAACCTTGTTTGAGGTGTAGATACCTTCCTTTCCATCTGGCATGTCCATGTGAGAAGTAGGTGCTACTACTTCTTGCCAGGTGAGACTCCAAATAGTATCGGTGACACAGTTTTCCTGGTAAGAGGGAACTGCAGAGCCTTTGAAAGAAAAAGTTAGGAGATGTTTCATGCAGCATTACCTTTACAAATCAATCTCAGAACACATCATGGGACAGTATTTTAGAAACTTTTCAATGTAGCTTTTTCAAGTCAGAATTTGAACACATTTTTTTACCCCTGTCTTCCCCTGTCATTACAGAAGCTAACACAAAACTGGGTAGAAAAACTGTTCTAATGCAACTGTTTGGAATTTCCACCTCCTTCATCTGGAAACCTGTAAAAGCTGCAGAATATTTGTAAAGGACCATGCCACGTAACTTCTAATACTCTTGCTTTAATTAAAACAGAACCTAGGAGCAAGCCATTTTGGCTGGGAAGTTACTTTTTGAAATAAATTTCGATGACGATTAGTTGTGCTTGGTCAATGCCACTTCTGGGTAGGAATCTGAATTCTGCTATTTCTGAACTGCACTCACATAATAAAGTAGGATTTTGAACAACACCATATTGGAATCTCACTACTTTCGTAAAATATAAATTATTGCAATACTTGCTCCGGTCTCAAAACTGAGGCATATCTAGGCTGGGACATTTTTAGAGGAAGTCATACGGCTCACAGTTCAAATTCCAGATGAACTGGCAGCACAGAATTCAGTAAGTGTGGTGATATCTACTGTATTATGCTATATAATGCATGTGTCTCTCCTGATGTGGTTAAAAAAACCCTACAAAAGTAATTCTGAAACAGCTCTAGAGATAATTGGCACTTGCTGAGGGATGTCATACCTGCATCATTTATCTTAATACTAAAACCAGTACTTAGCTGTACAGAGCACTTTCATGCTCCTTGCTTTCTTTCAAAGTGCTGTACAAATATTTGTTAATTCCATTACTTACTGATGACAATAATTATGACCTGACTTTAATGATCAATACATGTGTGATATTTTAAAATTTTTTTTCATGTCCAGCTCCAAATCTCTTAGGAGCCAACACTCCAATCAGCTGCCTTTCAGAAGGGGAACAGCCCTCTCTTTAGCCCTAAAACTCACTTAGCCTTTGGCCACTTTCCCCACCAGACCAACCGCTTTAGATGTGTCATGTCTTTTGGTTTGCTCCATCACAGCATGGCCTATGTTGGGAACAGACAGGTCCCCAGCTCATAATTATGTACACTATCTGGACTGCATAGCACCCAGGCTAAGTCTAACCAGCTTGTATAGCAGAAGCAGTGTGGCGGTGCTAGTTATGGTAAAAACCATGTCATATGTACTTTTCAGGCTGTACAGGCAGAATTAAGATTGTATAAGCTATAAATGACAGATGCATCTTGAAGTCCTTACTATAAATAGTAATGGCCCTCTTAAGTAATGCATGAAACTGAAATAATAATAATATATAAAATATACAATCCAATATATAATAAATATATGCCATGTAAAACATATAAAAGGTAAAAATCCAGGCCATTACGGGCAGAGGAGGAGAGCATGCAGTAACTGAGGCATACTTCTGCATGTTTGCCCCAAGCTTGGCTGTCTCAGCATCTTCCCCTACAGACTGTCCTTTTCCCTACCCTACTCTTCCCTGCTTTTGATTCCTTCTCTCAGTCCCATTCTCCTCACATAATCAGGTCCAGCATTACATTCTAGTCCTTCCAACCCCTGAAGAGCCCTGAAGCAAATGTATCATAAATTCAGAGACAGCTCTTTGCTTACTGATTAGATCTACTGGATTTCCCACTCCATGCTCTCACTTTTTGGATAACACTTTTGGAGCGTATGACCTTTTACCTAAACTGTAGAAGATGATGAGGCATTTAATGCTGAATTAGATTAAATTCTGGCAGGCTTAAAATTTAAACACTGCAGTGCCTGACCAGCACTGTACCTGGTCCAGAACATGTATTTTCCTCTAATTGGATTAAATTATTTTTAAGTCATTGGGATAGTATATGTATAAATAATTTCAACCTCAAAGAAAGTAAGTGACATGCTTCGTTTCAGTACATGTGTAATTTTGAGGGATTTCTTTACAGCTGGAAAATCTAATTACAAGGAAGGCTACAAGCTCATCCTGGAAGGCAATCGCCGGCAACACTGCCATATCCACTGAACAGCACCGTCAGGCAGCTCCAACAATATCGGCCTCGATAAGACCTGAATCATCATCATTGGGTTTTGAACTTACGTACTATGTTCTTGAGTAGGAATCTTAATAATAGTTTCCTTTCTTTGCATTTGCAGACATAGGAAATTAGCATTGCATCCATTCAAATCCCTCTACACCCCTCAAAACAGACTGCCCCATATCCCTTCTTCCTCTTAAAAAAGCTTCTTAAAAGAAACTCCCCACAGCTGAAATCAGCATGGGGAAGGGAGAACAGGAAAAAAGCTCTCAAACCCAACTGGCTATTACAATGCTCTAGGCTATCAACCTACTCCTATCAGTCAGCTCTTCCCACTCTGGGAGTGGTAAGGACCATGGCTCTCTCAGAAACACGGCAGAAGTGTCCCAGATCCACACCACGTCCCACCAGCAATTCAGCCACGTATCCTCCTGGATCTTTTGCCCCTGCATTGATCAGTGCCGAGGACTGACAGCCAGTGGCGGTGACGCTGCAGTTACACCTGGCATTACGTGGATGCTCCAACTGCAGCACTGCAAGTGAGAAGTGCAACTCAAGCAGTGCTGGTATTTACAAATTACAGCTCGCTCACTGTACTTATACACTTCAGAGGAGGAGTAACATGTAATAACAGTGCTATTATTATGGTAATGGTGATTAATACACAGCCCTAAGCGACGCTAATCTAAATGTGGAGCTCTGCTGCAACTTTTTCTGTCAGAAAACTAATTCAGAAAGAGACAAAGAATTTACTTACAGTTTTTAGAAAGAAACATGGAAAAAACAGTGCTTTGATACCTAATTATAATATTTTCTGAACAACGTGTTGGAATGCTTTGTTTCAAAATGACAACTGTCTTCAGCTACATGCAATAGCAGGCAGTAATAAATAGATAAATACAGGGAAAATCTAAATGCAATTAAATTTTAAATTGACCCGAGATAATATTTAATTTTGGGGCAGACAGTACATTTTTAGAAGGGTGGACTATGACCTTCTTTCAAAGCACTATCATTAAAGAAACCTTCTCCCGCCAGGTTCAAGTTCTTCCAAGCTCTTTATCCAGCCTCTGAATTTTATACAAGAGGGCGAGATGAGAGGAGATGAGGTTCACTCCATGGTTTAGAGAACATCCTCACTCAGAGTTTGGTACAGAGTCGTGGATGACTCTCTGCTGTACTGGCATAATAAAAATAACAATTTCCTTACTATTGGTATACAGCAGTAAAAAAATAACAGTACTGAATGCTAACACTATTTTACAGAATTAATTAAATTGAGATTTAGCAGTGAAACTGATGTAGTCAGTGATGACGTTTTACTGAGGGTATGCACACTTTGACCACCTGTGACAGACACAGTTTTTCCTTCCTTAGTTGCGGCTTTCTGCTGCTAAACTTATTTGGCAAACTGCTCAGATTTTTAGTTTTGCTTCTTTAACAAAAGTCCAAAGCTGCTTAAAAGTCTTACTCACCTAGAAACCTAGAAATGTCTATTGAAATTAGCAACCAAACTTAGGCTTATGGTGCTTTAAGAGTCCTTTACAAGTCCTGAGCAGCGGAAAGGTAGGTCAGGAAAAAATGAGAATCGGACCTTGAGACTATGCTATTTATAAAACAATCTAAAATCAAAAATCAATGTATTAAAATGGTAGGGAAAAAAAAAGGTATTTATATCCACGTCCTGCTGTCTTCTTACTCATGTCATGAAAGCACTTTCTTTTCTGAACAGGAGAGATTTCACAGTACAGTAAAAACTGTATTTTTGAAAAGAATTGGTTTATACAAAAGTTGAACTAAAATTTGCAGAGCCACACTGTAATAGCATTAAGACACTCCTGGGCATGTTTTAATGGTCCATTAATACACGCCTCCGGTGGCTGAATGCATGAGGCTGCACATCTACAGCATGGATTAATAGACCTCTGAAACATGTCCTGTCATGTGTTAATATTATATTACAATGGTATGCTACCTGGGAAGCCTTAGAAATATCTTCCAAAAAAAAGCCAGGAGAATTTTTTTTATCTATGGAAAATATAATTATTAATTGCCTGACTATGACTATTGCATCGTTATGATACTAAATAAATACCAAAACGGTATAAAAGAAAATAGACTCTGTAGCCCCCACGGAAAATGATCTGGTTTTGAATATTAAAATGCACCCTGAACCACAGCAGGCCTCTCGTGTACAAGTAGAATGATGACTCCTTGCCTTAAAGAGCTTATAGGTAAATATGGTATAGCTTTAGAAAGGTTATAAATTAAAGAGGTGAATAAGAAATGCCTAAGTATTTCTGCTCTACTATTTTCCTTCTCCATGTTTAACTTTCACTTCAGCCTGTGCTTACTTCGTCTAATGCAACCCTTTTTCAGTCTTTCATAATAAGGATTTTGAAATACGAGATGTCATGAGCCTTGATTACCTTGAGCAGAATGCCATAGATCCTCATTAGAAAGAACTTCAGGTATTTTTAACTCAGATTTTAACTCAGAAGGGCCTTTCAAGAAGTCTTATGCATGCTAAGCCTCTTGAGAAAAATACTTGAGAATATACTAAAATGTAGTCCCACTCGGCAAAGCATTAAAGTTTCTCTGTGAGCTTAAATTCCATCAAGCTCCAGTAGAAATCATACATTCCTCAATATAAGCACATGTGTCAGCTTCTTGCAGGAAGGAGCTGCACTGATGATGCAGAGCCAGAGCTGTCTGTAAAGCTGCCTTTTACATGACAGCACATGTAATGCTACACATTACAGTCCTGGGAAAAACAATTCAGTCACAAGGAAGGAAGGAAGGAAGATGTTTTTAAAATATACTTAAATATGTAAGTTCAAAAAATATAATACTAAAATTTACTTATCCTAATAGGAGCAAAAGATAAGAGCATTTCACAAGCCAAAGGAAGAAACAACTTTTAAGCATCCCTTGTTGTGCTGACAACTAAAATATAATTGAGGAGAAAATGAACAACTACTGTACAGATTTATGTTCCTTCTCTCCAGCCTTTTGTGGTTATTCTATTTTATTTCACTGAGGAGCCTCTTAAAGAAGATATATTAAAGAATAGGTCTAATGAATTGCTTATTAAGAAACAAATAAAACACACCTTGTAACAGATAGGAGCACCTACTTACTAGGCAGACTTCTGTTTTAGTCCTTCACTGGCAGATTGCACAATTTCAGTGTCACAGTGAATTGTCTCTGAGTGGAGGTCTTTACAGTCCTTCTGGATTTGTCTTCCTCTAGTTCTGTACGTTTGGCTGAAAAGTGCCTGAAAGGTTAAAATATGAAAGAAAATTAGACAAACAAGACAGGGTAACTTTAGGAGCCTGAAATGTTGTCAAATCGAGCTCATCGTGGAGATGCTGGAGAGATGTAAAGTTTTGTGATATACAGAAGGCTTCTAGAATTATATGAATTATATCAATTGACTTCCGGATTAGTAAGCACTTTTTTTCTTCCAGTTCAGCAAAGAAATGAGCTGTGGTGCCTTGCTATTAACTACACTCATGCTATTTAACAGCTGCCTGCATGCCACCTTTTCTGGTGTTTGAATCATCCAACAGATGAGGAGAAGCCCGCTCTGTCTTCACATACGCCAAGGCTGGGCTGTGAAGCATTTTGTGTCAAACCTCAACAGCAAACATGTCTCTTCTCAGTGCTACCTGGAAAATCCCTGTGCCTGTCAGGGGGTCACAGGCTCGGAGAGAGCCTGCAAAACACACATTTCACCTAGGCTCCAAATGTTAACAAAAATGAGATAGACAAAATTTCTGTGATCGACATTCTGGCATTTGTCACACAGTTAATCAGATGTACTGAATTCCAGACAGAGTTTTAATTTTTCAAGCACTCTGATATGTCACAACCTGGGTGGCATTTCCCTATTGGCCATGCCTGGGAGGATGCTGGTCCATATTCAGAGGACCATGGCAGAAAGCCTCTACCATTCCTGCCAGCGGTTTCATGGAAAGGCTCCAACCCAGGAGCACAGTCCTCAGCCCCATGAAAAGGCCCTCAGCCCTTTGTCATGATCCCAATTTGTAGGTAGGTGTACACCTGAACATCCATTAGCTGAAGTGCAGGAGTGCCGATAGCCTCTCTGATTTCCTCTGCGGGTGGGCGCACACTAGGCGTGATAGAGCTCTTTCAGACTGGGTCCACCTATTTGTGCTGCTGGTTCAGACAAATTTCCACTCCTTCGCTACAAACGCTCTCGATCCGTTCAGACAAATTGTTTATTTCCGTACCAAAGGTCTTCAACTCATTTTCTTTCTTCTGAAAAAACCTCTTCCCTTTTTGTTTTCAGACTGCTCTTACCTGTTGGGCAGTTTTGCTCTCCATGATTTTTTTTCTTCTGTCTGCCAGTAATTTTTCTCTTTGGAAGCCCTTTCCTGTTTCTGAAACCAGTGCTGGCCCCTTACCAAAAATAGCAGATGTCAGGGTCTTGTGATTTCATTACCTGTTAAAATAAAAGAACGGTGATATTGAGTCTGGTGATATGATAAGCTCTCTTGCTGTAAATAGAATGCAAACATTGAGGAAATATTACCTATAAATCAATTACCTAAAAAATTAAAGCTTTAAGCCAAAGAAAGAAAAAGAAATGTGGGAAGTGTGTAGCCGGTTTTTTCGCTGCAGTTACGAGACGGTGATACAGATTCACATTACAGGTAACTCCAAAACAGCCTCGGTAAGAAAAGTTGAAGGAACATATGTAATTACAGGGATATAATAGGAAGAAATACAGATAGAGAAAATGAAAGTTGCCAAGACAAACTTCCTGACATTGAGATGCACTAAGCTTTCAGCCCATCTCTCAGGGGAACAGAAAGGCCCATCACTTGAAATGTTTAACACTAGACTGGAGGAATCACTAGAAAAATATACTACAGGGAACAACTTCTTATTGGCAGAAAGATGGACTGAATGCTGTAAAAGGGATTTTCTATCTCTAATGTTTACTTTTTATGATAGTCATTTATGTTTTTCCTTCATTACAGGTGGAGAAAAATCTATAAAAGTTATTGGCTCTGCCACAGCATATTTAATTTCTACAGAGCAATGTGTTTGGTGCAGTCTAGCAAGCTTTAACTGTACTTCTTGCTTTTCCCCATGCATTTTTCCATACACATTGTGGGGTTATATTTAGTAAAAAAGGAAAACCCTTCAGAGGCCTAAATGAATACTCCCTTCTCTTCTCTGAAGCCTTCCTGGCATATATGCAAAATACTACGGTAAAACCCATCTAAATGCCCTAGGCTTGGATGCAGCTCAGGTAAACCTATCAAAGGTTTAAAGGGAAGAACTAGAGCAGCACAATCATAAATGGAACATTCAGAATGTGAGAAAGGGAATGACGGAGACATTTAGAATTTAGGAAAGTGCGAATTGCACACATCCACCATGGGAGGCAACTTGCAGCACTAGATCACCTAGAGCCAAGCGGGCTGGGAGGCATTGCTGAGCAGGGTTGGGTAACACCAATCTCTGCTTCAGCAATTCCAACTTTGAAAGGATGTGATTTCCCAAATCCCTAAGTGATGAGCTGCAATCGGTATGGCAACATTATTGTTACGGGTACAGGAAAAAGCCAAGGGGGAAAAAGAAATGGTATTGCCCTGGTGTATAGGTGCTGGTTGGGGTTTCAAAGGCGGGTGCTATCAAATGAAAGGCAACAATTAGAAATCCATCCGTTTTGGTATACAAACGCCAGGTCTGCTCATTACACCCAAACTCTTTTACCTCAGAGCAGCAAAGTCAAAATACCAACCTCAACTTTTAAATAACGACGCTGAATACTGCCAGAGGTCACTTCTCCCCATCACCCCCCTGCCCCCTCGGTCCCCTCACTGCAGACCACCAGGAGCCAGGGCAGGCGTTAAGTGCAGCAGTGCTACCTGAGGGAAGTGCAGAGGACAGAGGTGGTGCTCTGTTACCCCTCTGGGGACTCTGAGACAACCCAGCCAAGAAGCATCCATTTTACTGTGGAGAGAAGTGGGACGAGGAATGGTTTCCAAAGACACGGGCCGCTTGTTTTTGCCAAGCAGCTTGAGTCTCCCTGCCTGGCTGCTGAGCGAAGGTGATGATTAATGAAAAGGTGTCAGAATGATAATCCTTACTATCAGGAAATAGTGGACAGGTTTGGGGTTTGGTTTTGTGTTTTGTTTTTTTTTTTTTTTCTTTCTGTGGCAAATTAAGGGGTGGTGGGAAGAGTGAGAAGAGAATAAGAAAGCAAAACGCAAACACAGAAGGAGATGTTTTGAGGACAGAAAACAGTAATAATATATATATAAAATACAACCTTCCCTCTGCCCACCCTCTTTAATGTTTCTCTGGTGGAGTAATAAGATACCTTCAGCGTTATAAATAGCAGCACAGATGTTGACAGAAAAATGCTCCCTTAATTACCATACAAACTGCTTTACTTGAGTGAACCGTTTAAAGCAGCCTCCAAAGGAAGTTCACTCAAGCAATTCCACAGATTACAGCTAATGAACAATATTTCCTCGCTCCTATTTAGTGCTCATTAAAATGTAAAAGCCTTTCATTTTCAACAGACACACAATAAATAATTCCTCTATCCCTCTCCCTGCTGCCTGAGAGCAGCCAGGACGGGGAGGGGAAGAAAGCGGTGGGGGGGGGGGGGTTTGCTGCAGGACGCAAATAAGTGGGTTGGAGAACAGCGGCCAATTCATTAAAATCCCTGGAAGCAGCGGCTGCTGCCGCTCGTCGTGAAAGGCGATGTCTGTGTTTGGAGCTCGGCAGGCAGGTTTGGAATTGAGCAGACAGCTCCTACCGCCCTGACCCAGAAGCACACCACCGCACTCCACCACGATGGCCCCAGCAGCCCCACTGCTGGGGCAAGAGGAGGCACGAATTATGTGTGCAACATGGATAACTGGGAGAGGACAAAAGATGAAAGGGCCATGATGAAAACCGTCAGTCTAGCTCGGACCGAGGTTTGTTTGGACCCTGATTAAAATTTCTTGCCGGCTTCATCCTTGCAACTACCATTGCACACCATCCTTTTTGTGCTTGTTTGTAGACCTGCCAAGTTGAACAGGATATTTGTAACATCGGAGTTTTGCTTCATTCCTTAGCCATCGAGATGGAGCACTGTACGGGGCCAGCCCCTTACTGAACAAACAATGTACCGGCAGGCTGAAAACTCGAGGGGTCTCTGCAAGTTCATGAAAAAGCCCACGATTAATTATTTCCCCATCCTACTATGATTTTAGATTAATTTAAAAAATAAAAATTTTACAAGTTTGTCAAGTAATGAACCAGAACCTTAGCAAGGGGAAAAAACTCAAACAAACCAAACTCTAGAAATCTGAAATGATCATTCCAGGTAAAATTCCAGCTAAGTGGATGAATGGGAAATGCAGAGATACCAGCTGGATTTGAGTTAGTTGCTGCACTTGCCTGCTCACAGACAAACAGCATGCAGACACAATCACCATCAGCTTACACAGGTGGTGTTGAAGCAGCAAAAGGCCAGAAACAAAAAGTTAGCAAGCTGCTGAGATGGTATGTGGATACCTGTTTGAAATCTACAGTAAAGAAAGCCTACTTCATCCTCTCTTCAGGTGCATGTGTAAACCAAAACATTAATGAAACCCAACTGATGTTAAGCTGGGGTACAGGGTAGAACATAGCTGGAAGGATACAGAAACAGACTTTAGCAGGCTGTAATTATAGATGGAAACATGACTCCTGCTTCCCTCTTTTGCCAAAAAACCCACCCAAACAGTACGCTTCCCACTGCTTTGGTTCACTGCTGCAGCAAATTTCTTTTAATTTAATTTTTGTTTCCTTACTCTGTTCCTCCACTTTTCTAAGTGGCACAGGGGCTTCACGATCCCTTCCTGCAGCCTGTCTTCCCCCTACCACTGAAACCATGGTCCCCTCTGCCCCTGCAAGCAAAGCCACCCCTCCAAAACTCTGAACAGGAAAGTGAATTAGCAGCAGAGGTAGTTCTATCAAAGGCAATGTATTCCTGTGGGGGTTGTGTATCTCAACCTTGGCAGGGACTGCCTGAACAAAATCCCTGATATTAGC
The DNA here is from genome assembly GCF_964237585.1 of Gallinula chloropus. Lineage (NCBI taxonomy): Eukaryota > Metazoa > Chordata > Aves > Gruiformes > Rallidae > Gallinula > Gallinula chloropus. The sequence continues at coordinate 63,455,413 of NC_140087.1, forward strand.
CTCCCTGAACAGAGGGAACAATCTGAGTAGGATAAAAACCATCAGAGCTCTCTCCTGTCTTTAATTTCAAGGCTTAAAAAATTGACAAGTGTATTTCCTGCGGTGATGCTGGTATACCCTATACCTGAGCCATAAATAAGACTATAGTGGTATTTGATCATCAGAAAAGAAAAAAAAGAAAGTGGAGAACTAAGATCTTCTATTGACCTAAGCCTCAGACTTAGATAAACTTGTCAGGAATATCACTTTGTGGTGACTTTATCTTTGTTAAACTTGTGCACGGGGAAGAGGTATTCGCACGGCTCGCAGGGGCTGCTGTGTGACCAGAGGAAACCCACTTGCTGCACTGCCACAACGCCACCCTCCTGCAGTAAAATAAAACCTTGGCCCATGGACACAAAGAGATTTCTACGTCCAGACAGTAACTACACTCATGTGTCTTCGCTGAGAATAATAGTTGCAATTAGCCAGAACGCAGAGGAACTGGAAACCAGACCCCAGTCCTGCCCATGTCCCCAGTGCTTGCAGAAGAGGTGATGCCCTGCCCCTACTGTGGTGCCACCGACCAAAGCCTGTTGGGGTTTGTGCAGTTGAGAACGGCATGGCTTAACATCTCACCCTCACTGCTTCCTGTAGGCAGGCGGCTCTAGTAAAGAAGTAAGTTTACTAGCAGCGCGATATTATTGATGCTTTCAATGCTCTGTACTTGGCTTTTAACTAAGGTCATTTGAAAACGGTCTTCAACACCCATCTCATTTGCTTTTTTATGCTTGCCAATTTAGTGTTGTATTCACAGTGATTAATTAGTTTGTGGTGAAGGTTTATTAGGTAATCTTTCTGTCAATCAAAAATCACTGAGGTTTCAGAGCAAAGAACACACAGAGATTTTATATAAAGATAAGGAACTGATATTGTTACCTTTGTGTACAAAAAGTAGGAGCTTAGCCTCAACATGTGACCACGTATAAAAGACTTTAAAGCATTTTTTTTTTAATTCACCTTCAACCACAAAAGCAGTTTGATTTGCCAAGATTGTATTTATATTTTTAACAAGAATCCAGAATACCCTTTACCCTCTATGCCTACAGTCCATGTTTACTGCCAGGTGAACTGGTAGAGCTGTTTTAAAACACCGAGCACTAGACTTCAACAGAGCAGCTCATCATTTGGGAAATTTCGCTGTGTACTTCATTCATCTCAATCTGACCCAAAGTGAGACAATGAATTAATTTAAAAGCATCTGTACCTGGAAATACTTTGGAGCGTTCATATTTGGGAACACAATCTTATAAAATACCAACCCCTAAACAATTATAAAAAGAGATTTCTGATTTTATCCCTCTCTTACATGTGGGAAGATAACAATGATTCTGTTTAGAGAGGACTGAAGATTACATCAAATTAACTATTTAAAAAATGAAGATTCAGCAGCTTATAGTGTAAGGAACACAGACTATCATCTGCCTGCTGTCTTCATGCATGTTTTTACTGACATTTTATATTGTTCCCAGCATTGTGTGGAAATATACTGCAACCTGCACTGCACTGTTTTCCATTTACAAGTTTTCTTATTGATGGATATACCGTAAAAAAACCAAACCAAACCCAAAACAAAAAAGGAAGAAAATTGCAAGATTCTTTTCCTGAAGATCTTGAACCTTACTGTGAAAAATACAGTGAAGGTAAATAGCTTTCTTGACCAGAAATGGTATTATATTGAAGAGGTTGGGAAGAGGGCTTGAAGATATTAGCTGATTAAATTACACACTACATAAATGTATGTCGCATTAGGATTTTTACAGTATTAAGATGTAAGAAGATACAGATTAATACTAAGAATCTGACTAGTTTACCAATTTTCAGAGCCTTTATTGCTTTAAATTACACTAGTGTCTATCTAAAAATGTAAAATGCAATATACCACTGTGAGAATAAGCAGTAAGTTAACTGGACTCCTTCCTCCGTCACCTCCTTGAGAAAGCTGTGGGTTATTTCTATCACTCAGAGGTGATGAACAGGCAGCCGCAGCAGCAGCAAAATCAGATGACAAATTCACATGAAATTATACAGATGTAACATCCCCCCCCCGCTAAATTCAGGAGTTCTTTTTGTAGGGTTTGGGATTATACATCTGGAGCTGGAACAGGAGAAGATAAAGGGCACATAGGGCCGCAAATTGGATAACTTTGACATAAGGACAGAAAATATAAAAATATAATCTGTTGAATATCTAATCAGAGAATTTAAAAGCAGCTTTACCAAATTAAAAAAGAAATAGGCAAGTATATGTCTGCGATAAAATAATTACAGCACATGTTCTACAGCTTTGTTAAACACCCCCCTGCCCACACCCACTTTTATATGCAAAGCCAATACAGATCGACTCCAGCTGATTAATGTGAATACAGACAGACAGGTTTTAGCCAAGAGTTCACCCCCAGACTGAGCTTGCCTATGCAAATGACGCAGTTCTGGGGTACGCTGTTTTAGTGTTATGAATCTGGCAGCTGTATGAATAATGTGTTCAAAATTATTCCAGAAGCCAGAACACGCTATTTTCAATATACCTTTGTTATTAATAATATTTTAAAAAAATATTCCTATTTCAGTTAGATTGCATTTTATTGAACTAGCTTTTGAAAGAGCTTTGATGTCTGTATCAAAAGTGGTAAGGCTCCATTCAGAGGTTTCCTTTCATGCCCGAGACATGAAATTGGAGTAACCAACAATTTGCACGCGTAATTCCAGCATACCAAATGAGGAGACAAAGAGAGAGGCAAAATTTCAATCTGCTGCCTTCCCGGTCTTACTGCAGGCGACCACTGGAGAGAAGGGGGGTGGGGGGGGTGGGGTAACAAAAAAAAGGGAGGAAAAAAAAAGGAAAAAAGGCAAATTAGCTGTTTTCTTGAGATTCCCCCCGAAAGCTGTATCACCAGCATTCCGTCTATGGGTATGCAGGAGACGCCTGTACGCCTCACATGCCTGTGGTAGATGGATGATACTGATGGCAATCTAACTGGAACATCCTGCCTGAATATGAACAACAGATTTGTCAGTGTGTGACAGGCTGACAGCCCAGCTCCCAGCTGCTTGTCCACTGTTGTTAAATCAGTACCTTGTCTAAGTGTTCAGCAAAGAGGCAATCTGCTTCCTCCATTCGTACAGGCAGGTTGCCAGTTAAAAAACAAGTATTGGCTTTAGGCTGCGGTGCCATAATGCATTGAAAAGATGCAATCTAAACCTTTGTATACTCCTTAGGCAACAAAGAGCAGGACTTGGAAGTACAGGCTCAGACTCGAGACTATCCTTTTCAAAACAACAAGGATAACTCCACAGGGGAATCATGAAAGAAATGTGTGAGGATTTGAAAGCTGGGAATGACTTAACAGAACTCATTTAAAGAGGAAAATATGGGCTTTTTGGTATGAGGGAAGCAAGCTCGTGCTACTGTACTCAAGAACGGGCCCAAATTTCCTTTATAACCCTAACTTTAAGCAGTTTAGAATTCATCAACAGTAACAATTGGCTCTAGGCTGAAATTTCAAAATTTCATATGCGAAGATGTGATCCAGAAGCACTTTAGGGGAAAAAAAAAAGGGATAGAAAAAAGCCCCTCTAATGTATACAGCAACACAAAGAAACAGCTGGTTTCAGGAGCTTTTTTTTTTTTCCCTGTGACAAAAAGTCTCCAGATGGTTTCAGTTCTTTAATTTGGTTGCTACTGGTTGACCATATGAAAGAGAGGTTTAAGGACTGTGGCAATAACAAAACGAACTAAGCAAACCACAAATACTCACGTTAGTACAAACACTGCCAGCTTTAGCGCTTGGGCATGCACCGGAGGCAGCCTCTGAGGTGACGCGCAGTTCCCTGAGAACTGAGAAGGATTTACACCAACAACTTCAGTGTCCCTTTTGAAGCAGTTTCCATCTGTGAAGTCATCCATGGAGGCAGATTTAACAAGTCTGTAAATATTGATACACATCAGACTTTTATAGGCTGAGAACCTTTAGCACCTACTGGTCTGATAATCAGCCTGGTCTCATCTGTGTCCTCCACGTAGGGGAGGTCTTAGGAGCCTCACGTTTTGCTCCTGTTCTTGGCAGGGAGCCTTGTCCTGCCCTTCCAGCCACCACTTCTCCCTCAGGCAGAAATTTCGCCATGTTTCCTCCACCTGGAGCAGCCAGCTGTGCCTTCCTACCACTGCTGAGATGCCGATAAATAACACCCAACTCCTAAGTGTGTAGCTGTATAAACATGTAAGGTTCTTTATGTGCTTGTATCATCTTAAGCACCTTTTCCAGCCAGTTAGGTAAGAATTCCTGTTCAGAAAGATATTTCTAAGCATGCATTTCATCCGAAGTCACTGAGATTTAAGCATGTGCTTGTTACCATCTTTCCCAGTGACAGCCCATCTCCACTTCAAAATTTCTCTCCAGCCAAGAAGAATTATATGTGTGTACACATTTACATATATTCTTGAAAATTACCCCTTCCGAAGTAATTATACAGACTTCTAGAATGCATTAGTTATCAATTTATCTCCTCTGAAACCCACAATATGGCCTTTAGAAAATAAGGCAAACTGAAGGATGAAGAGCCTTATTAAAAAAAAAAAAAAAGAAAGAAAGAAAAAAGCCACCGCAACAGAGTAATTTGCTTGCAGAATAATATTTTGCAACCTGCATGGCCTACATGGAATACATAATGGTTCAGAAAAAAAGACACAGTTGGCAGGTTTAAGTCTGAATTCTCATCTTAGTAAGAAAACCATGTCTAATGAATGCTGAAAGAAACTTTAGGTCACATCACACCATCAAGCATGCTGATAGCTAATAAAGCAACTACATTTTATGAATAAAAGGAGAAAAAATTAAGCTAATATTCTATTATGTGCCCTTCTCCAGCTCCCTTATAATTACCAAGTAGCCAATCAGTTTGTATTATGATGTTTCTCATTTCTCTAGCAGGTGTGTAAGATTAAGCTTAAAGGTAAGGTACTCAAAAGACAAGGTTTAAAGTGGGAGCACAATTAATTTGCTGTTTCTGAGCATTCTGCAGCTGCAGTCATTTTTACTGTGTGCCACAATCTAGAAGGGAAAGGGGGCAAAATATTTATGTGAGAAATGCCTGCTCTGTATCTCATGTCACTGTTGTTAGGATGCATATAAAATTCAAACATAATTCTGTGACAATTAGCTTCATAATAATATATACAGAAACACAGTGTTGTGTCCTATGCCAGAAACTATTTTCTGCTTCAGTGTTTTACTCTGGCTGTACTTTTCAAAGAAAAAGTAGGGGATCAATGTACTCACTTGCTACCCAGCAGTATTTTCCTCTTTGTGGAAAAAAAGGTTGTATCACAAGAGGAAAAAAAAAAAAAATTCCCAAGTTTAAAAGCTCAGTCTCTTCATACACTGCATGTTAGCACATTTATAAAATCCTATACTTGTTTGTTTTGCCAGCCTTCTTGATGACTATCTTTAACTAAATCTCTAATTCAGTTCTCTCTTTTTCTCATTTTGTCCATCTTAGTAACCTGGCTAGCGAACATCTAAATTGCACTTTTATTTACAGCTACTTTCATTTTTGTTTCTTGAGGATAATGACATGAAGTGCCTTCAGCAGCTCCACTTGCACAAGCATTTTAAAGCAGCTATGTAAAAATGATAATTAAATGACAACTAATATGGAGGCTTTACCTTACTTTATCATGATGATGAAGCTAATGAGAGAGTTACTGAGATGGTTCCTTGCTTGGTCAAAAAAGCAATACCATCAACAAAACTTTGAGTGCACATCAATCTGAAACAGTGTTCACACCAATCAGTGGAAAATTTCTCTTGAATTCAGTGGGATTTGGCAAAGCACTAAGAACAGAAAAAATACTTGCATTAGTTAAAGTTGGTTCCTTTTTTTTTTTTTTCCCAACTGCTAATCATATACTGAAGTATTAATTTCAACAGCCTGAAACCTGGGTAAAGCGAGAGGTGGTCACTGGGTCAGCTCCGTATCTCCACTAAACCTGTCGCTCTGGCACTGGAGTTTCCTCTTCCTTCACTACACACACCATCAGGAATAGCAATGTACCCCCAGGAGAAACATTCTTCCCTTCCCTCTTTTTTAGATTCAGGGGGAAAAGGGTTTTTTATGTGATAACTATTTTTGCCTTCAGAGTCTCCGTTTCAAGATGATTTTCTGCCAGCGTGATATTATGAATCCTATTTAACTATGCCTAAGATCTCTCATTTAGAGTTAAGTGGAAGAAGAAAAGGCAAAATTGTCTTTGCAGATGTTAAAAAGAAATTCATTGCAGACAATCATCATTTAATATCCAGCGCTGACTTTTTGAACAAGTGCTTTCTCTAAATAATAAATCAAATGAGTTGGCACTAACAATAATACCTTCGAATATGAATGAGGAAAACAAGAATATTAAAACAATAGAAACATTAACATACAAACCCCTGCCACTTACCAGAGGGAATGGTAGAGGACAGTGTGAAAAATAGCTGTTGCTTTTGTTCGGTTTTGTTGTGATCTGCCACCAGCAGCAATGGCTGGCTGCTGCTAGGGAAAGAGAACTGGGTCCTTCCAGCCACCCGGTCCCGTAAGTCTGATCCTGCAGCAGTTATTCTTCAGACAGTGATGATGCTGAACAGTGGGCTGTTATTGCCATGCTGTCCCCATCAGCAAGTGCTCACTAAGGTGGATGGGTGGACCAATGGACCCAACTAGAAGTTCCTCTTCTCTTTGCCCCAGGAGTCTCACCCTGATGTGCTTCTGGCAGTGGAGATAAAAATCTGCATCCTGCAACAGATCTGTGAGTGTGTACGGACCCCAAGAGTGTTGTCTGTTATCACTAATGCACCCTGATGGGGTTGCCTGGCAAGTATTGGGACCCCTGAAGGTTTATTTTAGCTTCACCTTCTGTTGCTGGAGGGTATCAGATCTCAGACTAACCAGTACACTGCCCTATTAACCAAAAGGGGTCACGTAGGGAACAAGGGTTGGATGCAGGTTTAGGAAACTAATTCAGGTTACCGATGTGAACTCCATACCTGTGGAGAAAAAGTAGCTGTTTCCTCTCTATTCAAAGCTGAGGACGGTACTTTTCAGGTGTCTGCATGTTGGTACCAGGTAATTAGGAGTTGGGAACTAGACAGCACTTTTGGATTTAACGTATATATTTTATATATTATATTCTGCATTAACCATGTAACTTAAGAAAATGACTTTGCCTTAATAAGTCTGCCATATTGATAAATAATCAGAGGAAATTAAGACCAAATTGGCAGGTTGAAGACACAAGTTCCAAAGAAAACAAGTGGCACTTTCCAGATTAGCAACCAACCATCAGACTGGTGGAACTATCAGTTATGATCACGTAGACAGTTACCTTAGACCAGCATGCTCCTGTATGCATTGACTTTCACAAAGGTACCCACTAGATCTTCTCCAGAGCATCTGGATGCTGAGAAGTGTACAGAAAAATATTAAGGGAAGAACCACAAGCGGCATCGACCTAAACCCAAAGACTGCTTTTGTGCTTGGGCTCAATTAATGTTACACCTTGGGGCTGTCACAGAAAACAAGACACAAAGGGATGAGCCTTATTTGTTCCCTAACACATGCATAAGTTTTCTCTGGGAGAATGGTGTCATGGAGAGACTAAATGTTTTCACTCAGGTCCCAGTGAAAGCCTGGTTTCACCTCTAACAATCTCCAAATCAGTCACTTAAAACACCACGGTATCCATGCAAAAATGCGGTGGCTTTGAGAGCAGGAATGAAACCCCCTGTGTACAGCGAGCATTGCTCCTTGGGCATTAAGAACAGAGAGAAACTATTTTACAGATAAACGCTGTTTATATCTACATAGCAACATGCCCGATGCACTCCAAGCACGCTGCTGCAGCAAAAGGGCTGGAGGGAGTACCAGAGGGCTGGAGGAGCAGCAACCTCTGTGCTTCCCAGCTGCGGGGACCGTGCCAGCCCTGTATTTCTTCCTGACTGCCCCAGACCTCTCTGCTGGAGCTGGCACAGGTGGGGAAGCTGACTCCTACCTATTCTATCACTAACATGAAAATGGCACAGCTTTAATTCCTGTTGTCAAGCTCTGCTTTAGTGACCTTACAGCAGTTCCCAGTAGAAGAAGATTTTTTTTTTTAAAAAAAACCCCAAGTGATTTTAAGAACCCTTGAGATAACTGCACTTCATCCTAATTATATGTGAAGTACATCCACATCCTTGCTATGCTTTCAGCTTCATTGGTATTTGTTGTGGCTCTTTCCTTGCCTTCTTGGGGTATTATGAACACAATCCCTCTTATTTCGGGTATGTGTAAAATACTAAAAAATAGGGCTTTTGAGTAAACTGCAGCATCCTACATTTCTGCAGCACCAGACAGTAAAAGGAGATGCTTTAGCAGCACGTTTCTAAAGGCTGATGTTCCAGACCCTACAATCAAACGTGAGGCTGTATTTGGAAGCAATTGTGTCAGATGGCTGCGTATTATGGAAGGTTCAGTGCCACTAAGAAATTCAGGATGATAATAATAATTAAAGGAGGACTTCTTCATAATTTTGCTCATGGCAAACCCATGGTCTTTCTAAAGGTGATGACCAAGTGTTATTCTGTTTTCAACAGCCACTTTGGATGTTTGTTTAGAGTCAGGTTACAGCAGCATGTGAGCTACATCTAAGCGTGTGCAAAGCAGCAGGAAATCTTCAGTCTGAACAGGAGGGGGGGAAAAACCAAGGCAGTGATTCACCAAAGCTGAAATCTTCTGGTTGTTGTACACTATTCTTCTTCTGAGCGTGCATGTATCATCATACCAAGTTACTGCCACAGGCTGAAATGAAAACCTCTCCTAAATGGCAGTTAAAATGCTGCTCTTCCAGTTTGCGCATGCACATCAGAGGGAATACAGAAAGTCCACTTTTGGAACATTGCACAGGTCATGTCAAGGCAACTGGCACAACATTTCTGAGTTGCTGAGTCACACCGGAAAACCTGTTAAGGAGGGACACAGCAGCCCTGCCACAACGAATGTGTGGGGTGTCTCTTCTTGTAGGGCAGATGTTGCTGTAGTCACAGATGTGTGCAGAAGGGGTGGTGGTGGATGACTACATCATTACATGAGCTGTGTACATGTTCTTCAGTGTGAGCAACCACTGGCACCGCACCGTGATCCTGCCACATACCTGTGAAGGTGAAGACATTATGTTGATGCCTTTGAATACTTGTGAAGGAGATGGATTTCAGACTGTGGGAAGTTTCTTCAGTGGCAAAGGAACAAATGTTACTGGTGTCTGCTGTTCACAGGCACTGTGTCACAATCTTCAAAGGATTTAGAAGGTAAATTAACAAAATATAGCACGTTCTTAGTGCTCTCAATTTGAGCTGAGCATTCAAAGCTGTAGCAAATACACTTAGTGTATCTGGACATCATCAGCCAACTGCAGCAATTTATCTTAAAGATATGTCACCCACGATGTGCTTCTTGTAGCAACTTTGCATACTCTCCACTACTTCACTCTGATGCATATGAAAAAACCTTTCAGGAGGAAAGTTATGCTAAAGTGATAACAAAACTCAGCTGAGGTCAGAGAATTCCAAAAGTGATGTCATGACAATACCATGGAAAGGGTATTTTAGGTTCGTTTTCCACTGCATCTGCTGTAAAACCCCAGAATATAATTCAGATCCTGTTGTTCAGACCCGTCTGAAATATCAAACAGCAGCTCCTCCATCCAACACAACACACGGAGCACAGCCCACTGGCCTCCTCCATCCAGGGAATTCCTAGCAATCTGGAAGACCATCTTCAGAAGTCCAAAGTAACAGAGCATCTATCGCTGCCTCCCAGAGATTAGTGTTCTATAAATTCCTTCTCCCACTACCAGAAAGTTTCACCCACACTAAAGCTGCCTTTTGAAGCCTTTCACTGATACCAGTCTTGCCAACAGATATATATAGACCCAGGACTTGCCAAAGAAGGAGAAAGGTTAAATTATTACAAGTCCAGAGCAGGGTTGAAGAGAACACCACCACTCATTTACGCAGTATTTACCTGCAATAACACCAGGCTTATCATAGCCATAAACTGAACTGTAGTAACTGACCCAAACTGTAAAACGTCCAACGATTACATGGTGGGCAAGTGCTGGCAGATGCAACTTAATAGTTTGAGAGCAGATCCAACTGAGGAGCTGGCTGCTCAGACTGCCGGTGCCTACTCACTTTTATGATGCATTTGAAAAAAAAACAGCTGAAAAAATTATGCTGGACTTTGCTGCAGATAAACATTTAGTAGGAGCCTAAATGTATTCCTCTGCCAGATAATTTCAATTAACCACCTTCATTAACTCCCTGCTCCAGAACATTGTGTCTAACGTGAAGGCTGACACCATACTTAGACATACCCAGAGCTTTTGCCACTAAAGCTTTCAAATCTTTCTTCCCTCAGAAGCACGTGCAATTTGTAGGTGGCCATTTCTGCAACCAGAGTTCATCTGAAGTGGTTCAGACAGCCTTTGTCACGTCTGGCAGGGCTCCGCGAGTTTGGCTCTGGGACAGAGAGGTCTGCACACGGCAACGAGGGCAGGAGGGGACTCTGAAACTTCCTCACTGCTCCCTTCTCTTGCCTTTGCCACGGCAACCCCACATGAAGTTGAGAGGACATCTCATGAAGCTAATTTGGGCGCCAAGGGCTTATGAAGCTGACAAACTTTACAAAGCAGTTTCCTTTCACCTCTGTAATGATAGGGAATCAAATTCACAGCTTTCTGCTGAAATGTGTGTATTTTTATGGCACTCCTTTCCTCGTGCCTTTCCCATATTTTTGGTGGTGATTTAGCCATGAAAACTACTGCAAAAATTGCAGCTACCTGGGGTTTTGTCAGAATTCACTTCTTAAATCCATCATTTGCCCTGAAACTTTCTTTAAAGCTGGTAAGAGGGTGTAACAGCTGCAACTCATGGTACGTGCGCAATACTGTCTGTCTTTTGCTTTGTTGCACTAGACATCCAATAAGCAGAGGTTCTATTTATCATAAACGTATAGCTCGCAACAGGGTATAGCTGCGCGGCGACTTTCTCAGCAGCACTGATGGGTTGATGTCTTTTTACAAATGAGCACTTCAGAAAAGACTTAGCTGAGTAGTCCCAAATGATTACATTTAAAATACAGAAATTATTGAGCTATATTTACTTCATATATTTTCATGGAAAACCTGCTTATTTAAATACTCTGTACACGCTGAATTTCCTGGTTATGAAAAAAGTGAAGAAAAATACTATTTGCTTTTAGGTAATCGGATTCTGTGGGATCTAATCCTACATCCTATTTATGGCTGTGCTAGCTATTCAAAATTAAAATGAACCTTTCATCCGTGTGTATCATAAATGGGCATTTATCAGGATTATATGATTTTGCAATCCATCTGAATATGTAACCAGAATTTGTTTTCTTTCCGTTTCGCTATGTAATTACCATGCAACAATAACAAAAGTGACATGTTTGAAGAACAGATAAAATGCCGTAAATTGGCCAGTAATGGTGATATTTCCTCATCTTCTGAAAAACCCATTTATTCTCTCTCTCAACAAATCAAGGCACTGTCAGCCCATACTCATCTTGTGGCCAGAGGGGCCCTACCAATTTCTAGATGTAAGTGAATACTGGAATGCAGATGAGGGCTACTAACTAAGGCTTTCAACCCAGGCAGCTGGTCTTAGCTTGCCTCAATTTCTAAATCATCCATAATGGGGCCAAGACCTCCGAAGCACTAAAAAGAGCGAGCTGACATGCTGGACAAACTGTTAATTTTTTCCTGAAGAAGCTGCTATATTGCACATCTGTCACTGCTGTGCAGACAATTACTCACGGAGTGGAAAAAAAAAATCCGCTGCTTGTTTCTGGTGTAGTTGTTAACGGGCGTAATGGAGAAACACGAGAGCACAAGAGCTACGACAGGAAGGCTCCTCAGCCTTCTCCCTCCTTTTGTGAAGTTGTCTTTGGAAATTAAAGCCCTTGAAAGAAACAACGAGTCTGAACCACTACAATTAAACCCATACCTTAAGTCATCTTATGGCTATTTTAGAGGTGTGAGGGGCGAATATTTCTTGTACTTAGATTACTAACTGACCGGGAAATCCATCTCTCTAAGTTGTTGCGCTGCTCTAACACACGCGGATTTATCATCTTAAATCCATTAAGATTTTCAGACACCACTGCAAGATGATAAAGCCATGCAAGACAGATGAGAATAAACCTGCTGATAGCGTTATTTTTCACGTTACATTTCTTAAACATCTATTAAAATTATTGAGATAAACACCACTTAATTGTAAGACATCCACAAAGTCTAGCCCACAAGACGTTCAAGCGATGATGAATAAATGTTCTGAGCCAAGCAGGGAAATGACTGTCTGGTGTCTAAAGCAGGGGTGGCCAGCAAGCCCACACTTGGTCCTGGAGGGCATGGAGAGTGGAGCATGGGACCACCCAGTGGGTATGAAAACTATACAGGTAGGGCCTCATAATAATATTCACTAAAGTTGGCAAAGGAATCTGTAAAAATCAAAACCTTCAACCACGATAGCCACATTGATAAACCAAATACTGACCAAACAGAGGCTGACTGATGGAATGGATTTCATATTTTAATTATTAAATTAACAAAAAGAATGATGAAAACATCAGCAATTGCTGTTCAAACCTTCCCGAGGACAGCAAAATCTTGGAGCAGTGACCTGCTGCAGGCCTACAAGCATTTTCCCCTGGGTTTAAGAGGTTATGTGACTTGCATGCAGAGCAAGGCATGCAGCTGGTGCCAGGCCCGATTTCACGAACACCAAAGTTTTGGAACTTTTGATTCAGAACTCCTATCAACCAATAATTTAAATTTAAAATAATGAAATGAACTAAGAAAATACAGTATTACCTTCATGTTCTTTTCTCCTTTCCTCTGGCACAGAAGCTTTGGGCAGAGGCTTTCCAGGTAAAACCTTGCAAGACAACACACAAACAGAAGCAGCTGCTTTCAGCAAAATGTATGGTATTAAGGGAGACTCAGAAAATTACATAGGACATGATCCCAAGGCCTCATCTCAGGTCAAAACCAATAAAATACTCTTTCAAAATCTGCTTCTAATGAAAAAGGGTTGATACCACTTTGCCGACCACTGTTTCAACAGTGGAAAAGCAGCGACCAACAGTTCTGGAGGAAAGGTTGAGACCTGGGGAGAAGAGACAGCCAAGAGCAGGATGAGAGCAAATGCCCCACGTTCTCTGGGCAAAGTGAAGAGTCACCAAGGAGCATTATTTTGTGAAGACACCTTGTGCCCATGATAATTTATGCTGACAGCTGAAAGGTGGAAGTCAACTCCAACGCACAGATAAAACCAAAAATGTCAGTGGTATGTCCTACCCGTAGCAGCTAGTGGCACTGCCTTCCAGGAGGGAACCGGGTTCTGCTTAAAGCCTCAGGTGTGTAATGCAACCGTGTGTGCTCAGTGGGGTGCCAGCATGAGCCTCTGCCATTCCCTCACCAGTCAATTATGTATTATTATAAATCTGCTAAATAAAATGCTATTTATGACAATTTGATTAATAAAAAGAACAATACCCAACACTTTCAGAAATAAATTTTTTGTGACATAAAAAAAGACATCCTGAAATAAAATAGATGACGAAGTTGGATTGAAAACCAAAAGAGAGTAAGATTGTATTTTACCAAAGTTAAGTGATGAGAAAGGTTCAGGTTGTGCCACCGCAGAACAGGTTTTAATATTTACTTGGGCTGTTTGTGAAAAATGGGTAAAAAATGCTACAGAGCAAAAAACCCTTCCACCTGTGCCTGTAGCAACTCCTGCTGCTCAGCAAGTGATGCCCATGGCAAAAGGCTGGTCACTTAAAAGGGACACTGCTGACTGAATGCCTCCTCCAAAAACTGCTTCAAGTAACACCCGAAGTGATGAAATCTGGAAAGAAAAAGCACCTTGATTTTTTGGGGGGCTGTGACCTCACACGCCTTGCACTGACACACAAGGTCCAATGTTCAGTTTTCCTTTTGGTGTCTGGGTGGCCGAATTGCACTGTTTTACCGAGTACATGACCTAAAATACATTTTGCTGCCGAAGGGACGGGGTTCACTTGCTGTTAGCATATTTTTTCCCCTGTGACAGATTTGAACGACATCAGTGCACTGGGGCCACATTTGTGATACCAACACTAGCCGAAGAGCTGAACGTCTGACTTGGGACAGCCAGGATATTTTAGCCAAGATTCCACATAAGTTCCTCTTCCACCGACCTTTGCGACCCTTACTTTTTCCTTCTCTTCCCCAGTATAGACCATGAGGAAACAGCTGCTGAACGCGACTCCACATGAACAAAAGGAGAGAAAGCTCTCATTCACTGTATGCTTCAGAAACTGCCTTTTATCTAGGGAAATGTTTTCAGACTATGTCTCTCCAAAGGTACTTTTCAGAAACAATCAGGATCACAAAGGTAGTACATAAAATGTCACAGAATTTTTCTATGGCTTGAAAAATAATTATCAGCTTATTTGCATTGTTAAACGTTAATTAGCTATGAATAGTAATTTTTTTTTACACCGCAATACTTCAATTTCTCATTACAAAATAATTTCAGCTCTATTAATTAGTTCTAACAGTAACTCATAGTAATGGATGACACCTTAAGTGAGCTATTAAATGCACTTTACCACTGATTAGGAAGGAGACAACTAAAAAAAACCTGGCTAGGTTTACATAAAGACAGAATATGAAACAATACATTGCAGATTTATTGACTTCCGCAGACCAGCTCACCCCTTAAGTAATGGCTTAGGAGAACCAGAGGCTCTGTCCTTCTTCTTGGAGGTACGTGGGGCAGCACTTTAACAAATAGCCTCACACCTAAAAATTGCTTTCAGAATTTTATGTATTACACCATTCTCTCTATATATATTTACATATATGTCTGATTTTTCAGAAGGAGCCTGGTAAAGACAGAGCTGAAGACTGTGTTACTCATTATTTACATAAAATTAAGAAAGCACTTTAAACTACTATAGGTTTACTCCCAAAATACCCTATTTCAGAAAGAAGGTATACCATGGTATAAGAAAGAAATTTGTAAGATTATGAAAGTGTTCGCTCAGGTAGTGGAACTACTTGAGTTTAATCCAAATTAAAATAGTTGTATTCATGTTCAAGAAGTGTTTACATCTTGTGTTAGCTATACTTACACGTCAGGTGCATGTTGTGGATCAATTCTCTTACTACCAGAACATATACTGAGAGTTTAGCATTTAGAACATATTGGGCAAGTACTCCGCTTTCTTCACAAACGGCAGAACAAGTAGATGTTGGAGGTAATGTGGGATGTTTTGAAAAAAAATAAGGCTACGCATGTGGAATTAGAACTTAACTTTTAAGACTTGAAACCAAAGGTACAGAACTGAAATCCTACATGTTTGTAAATGGACCCAGAAACATTCTTGTGCCTTCCACCATACCATTCTGTAAGAAAACAGTCAAGTTTGTGCAAGAGAGAAAGCAGTGGGAGCACGGTGAACGGCAGTGAGGGTCTCCAAAGTAATCAAGGATCTAAATGCAGAAGTATTTTGTGGGAGGAAAACCCAAACCCTATTAGACCCGATTCTTCAAAGAATCTCCCTGCACCACTCTAAATTACCGAGTATGTTGAACCACATTGTAGGCAATTTCCAAGGAAGTGAAATGAAAAACCTGAAACCATAGGTCATTAAAGTAGAAGACAAAACTCATGGAAATAGACAAGCAGGGAGCAATCTGAGGTCCGGCAGCAAAATTAAGAGATACTTTGAGAAGATAAAGGAACTTTGAGAGTGGACAAGTATCGAATACAAACTGACTGAAAAAGTTTGAAAGATCCAAAGTGGCAGATGCATGAGAGGTTTAACTTACCTCTGGCACTAAAACTGCCAGCACCCTTCATCAGTGGGTCCAAAACATTGTGTCTGTTTTGCCAAGCTCTTTGACCTGGTACCTTGTTGCACTGAGTTTCCAGTTTTATGCATTTCTTTAAAAGAAAATTAAGTGGTTCTTCTCATTCTTATACAAGAACTTTTTCCTTGTTGTGTAAATAGGTGCAAACATTTTCTTGGAACACTTACATTTTCCCTCAGCACACTTGTGATGGATGTTTTCCCTTGCTCATCTGCCCCTGAATTTGAGTGATTTCAGTTTACTCATTGTATCATGGCCTCAGAAGTGACTGTGATCCCTTCTGTTATCTGTGACCTGGCATATCCTTTCTGAACTGAAAACATTTTACCTTCATTGCTTCCCCCTTCTCTTGCTACTTTGCTGGAAGGAGAGACTACATAACACATACGGGATCAACAACCCAGTTCTAGACTGCCTGTCTGATGGGTGCTCAGACAACCTGGTGTGAGTGTTTTGGTGTGTGTTATTTCCAGCAGTGCAGAAATCAGATTCCAGCTTGGAATGGCACCCTGACTCCCTGCATGGTTGGAATGTAACCCTCTTTGGTACTGGAAGGATAGACACAGTTGACATTAACCATGAACCAACTGCTATGTTACAGCAGCCGAACTGGTGCTCTAAAGAAACTCCACGCTGAAGATGGGTCGGCATGATCCCTCCAAGGGGCAGTTGACTCCAGGGGTCTGTGGGAACTCTGCTGTCATGGAAAACTTAGTAGCTGTATCTTTTACAGGGAGGAAGTTAAGGCCCCAATCTGCAAACACTTGCATGCATGCTTATTTTTAGACCTCTGTAGTACTTCACATCTTGAAGTCAATGGAGATACTTGTAACAGAAAGCATTACCTATCTTCCAGTCTGCAACAACGTGGGGCCACAGCAAAGTGAGGGACCAACACACCAGCCTGCCCAGGCTAAAGAAATTTCAACTTTTCAGCATCAAAATCTCTTAAGACAACTGATGACACCAACAGTAGGCCACTCAGAGAACTGGCCTAGGGACGAACTGAAAAGCAACTTCTCTAGACTAGGAGAAATGATAGAGAATCATGGCATCACTTTACATAGACAAGAGATTACGCTTTAAGAGAGGAAACATTGGGTGTAATAGCTTAAAACCTATACAGGGTTACACTTTCCAAGAAAAATGGACAGATATCAAGGATGAAAGACAACACTAAGGACAACGCACAATTAAAGTGAGCATATCTATGGTCAAATATTCTGAAAGACAGCATGATTTTAATAAGCTTACACATTTAATCAATGTAGATATATTACAATAAAACATACATTCCTCAGAGACTTATGTTCATAGTTTCAGAAGTCAGACTCTTCAATACTTACACTTAGCATAGCAATACTATAAGCAGGTCAGGCCAAAATCATAACTTTAATAGATGGAATACTTCATATTAATTCAAAACACTTTTCATAGCTGTTAAGAACCACAGCTCTCTCAGATGCAGGAGACCAAGTTTACAGAATCTGTGACTTTCAGTCTTTTACTGAACACTGAAAGCCAAACACAGTGCCATCACGGTTGAAACACCTGCAAAATCTGTTTTGTTGTAGGACAAAAGAAGAGAATCACAGAAAGGCCAGATGTTTGCATGAGAGTTATCTACTACCAGTCAATCGTGAAACTTTTGTACAGTTTTCCACAGTAAGACGAAGCACATCCACATTAACATTTTGTTGACAGTTTAACTGGACACACTCTCTTACAGCTCAGTAGACACTTGTTACAGCTTATATCAATCGATGCTGGTTAAGTGTTACATTTCTTTTTAAGCAAAAATCCCTCACTTTAAACAAGCACAACATCCATGCTGAAATACCTGCACCTCCTTCAGGATGTTTCCAGATATAGCAAGGTCATTAAAAAAAAATAATAAAATCCCAATCTGAAATAGCGTACCTGCAAAAAAACCTCCCACTCGACTGCAATAAAACCTTTCTCTGGGACAATGCAAAGCAAAACCATGTAACTGCTTAAAAAGGCCATTTTCTCTTTTAACATTTTCCATTAGCTTCACAGCTGAACCGCCGTTCAATAAAGAAATAATTCGGACGTGATTTTTTTCAGACTGAACACACACACTACCCCTTAGGTATGGGACCCTACTGTGGGCAACTCGGTTATGCAGCTGCTGCGTGCTGACCATGCCAACTGCTCCTGAAAACTCTGCTAGGGGTGGAAGTCTAATCAAAAAGTCTCCTGACTTCAGAGTAAGGGGGTAAACGGACCCTATTTCTGATACGCCTTTACTGAACCTGCCCTGGGAGCGTGTGGAGGGAAGGTAAAACAAAGGTTGTGCGAGTCCTCCTTGGAAGAAATTTTTGGAGAACTGTTTGAAGAGAAAGCACAAAGTCCTGTCACAGTTATCAAAGTATACACAAAGAGTGGTTGTTTCCAAATGTTTTAGAAGAGTACGATAACAGAAGTACTGCAAACACCTTAAGGCATTTCCAGATGTCATGGTGTAACCTTTTCAACTGGATAATAACACCTAGAAAAGAAATACTAGTAAAAAGGTACATTTACTACTATATGTAGTATAATAGATTTAGCAAAATGCGCATCTGCTTGCTACCAATGTATTAAAGAAAAGAATATACAGAACTCATGAAGAACAGTCTATTTATTTTATTTCATCTTGCATTTGTGCTGTTAAAGCAAAACATTCTATACATATTATTTAGCTATTTACTGCCATTCTACACCCATTATTGACCTAATTGCAGAAAGACAAATGCAGGGACAAACTTGTTAGAATGAGCTTATCGATAAGGCTTCTCTGACTTCAACAAATATTTATTTAAAAATAAGATACTGCTCATGGGTTGCTTTTATTAACAGTTAATGGCTCAATTCACAGAACTTTGAGACACCATGGAACATGTAGCAAAACACAATGCTCATCATATGCAACTGTCTCTTCTCTCCACTAAACATTCTGCATAGGCAGAATGTAACAGATGAGCTACTGATTGATCAAACACCTAAATGGAAAGAATCTGGTGAGTGATGGATGATAACCTTTAGATACAAGATGATTCCATACTTCTTCACATCGTAGGCAAAAAACCTTCAGTGTCACAGCCAGCAGTAATTATTATCTCAAAATACATGTATGTTTATTTTAAAATAATGTGAGCCAGCTTTATAGCAGGTATCACAGTATGACAGAGTTAGGTATGGAAAAGACCTGAAGAAAAAAAGTAAGTCCAAGTACTCTGACTTATTTCAAAGTTGACTAACATCACAATAGTTTAAAAAAAAAAAAGTACAATGTACTTTTTGTGCAAAATCACGCTACTGGAACACCTTCAAAACTACTCCTGTGAGAGAAGGAAAAACAGAAGTGAAACAATGGTGTGAGTTGGAATGAAATTTTACTGCAACAAAACATCTCAAACACTACATTAAAATATTTTAATAAATCACTTTGTTCTACAGCTTCTAACAGATAAAGTTGAGTCTCAGCCATGGCATCTATGAGAATACCTGCTGGAAAACAGAAAAGGTGTATCTATCTCTATCAAAATCGATTTGACTAAGTCTTAATGTCTAATAGTTTCTTCATAATAGACTGATTTAAACCAAAATATTGTAAGATATCCAATAAGGCTAAACAGTTCGTCCATTATTGCTGGTTGCTTCACTGGATCTGTATGAACAGATGAACAGAGAGTTGAATGGGCTAAATAGTTTTTTCTCTCAAAATGTATCAATCATTTCACTCATCTTTTTAAAAAAGGAAACATTTTCAAGTACTTTTGGAGATGCAGACTGATTTCTTGAGGAACTGCTGCAACAGAAATACTTCAAACAAATGTTGTATGTGCCATGCTGAAAGTCTCCAGACCACAATATGTAGGTGTTGTAACCAAATCCCGGCAACGGAATTTTAACCAGGAACAAACATCCCTTTGCAGCTTTGCAAACAGAGCTATGACAACCAAAATGTACAGATTTTCTTTTACAATTCATGTGTCAAAAAGTATTCTAAGGATTGTTTGCTTGTGGTGTAAAATACAAAGAGGTCTTTAGAATTCACTTGCTGTCAGCAGCACATTGCATTTGACAGAACAGGAGCATGCCCCATAAATTCATTGTTGTAAATAACACTTGTACAAGTGGGCACCTCTGCCAGCTGCAGAATTCCAGGCGCTCAGCCCTTCGCAGTTACGTGGCTCTGAAATCCTCTGGCTATGGAATATGTGTTTGATTCACTTGTTGTGCAAGAGATATTTGACGTGAGAAATCACATTATACTGTGCTCCAAAACTTTCAATAAAAAGTACATGTGCTGATTATAAATACCAAGTCTGTTTAAAATTTCTTAATATTTCCAAAAGAAAACCCACACAATCATATCAAGTATTTAAACAGCAAGAAAGAGTTCTCCTGAAACTCAGAGAACGTGTGCATCAGCTATCAATAAAAACAGCACTAACTTTTTACTATGTGTATGGTGAAACAATATTCCCAAACCAATAGTACTCACAGTGGAAAGCATGAGCATTTCTTTTTAAGCAAATTCAATGCTATAAGGCTGCTGCTACTTCTTTTCCTAGTATTGTTTTTCTGGGAAAACGGGTGAAGTTGAGAGAAATAGAAAAGTAATAAAACCACTTAAAAATTCATCACTATATTCAGTCACATGAAGGAAGCTGCACTCTCTTTATTCTAAGGAAATATTGTTGCAAGCATCTGGAGGAAAGTATTTTTCTCTGCAGTTTGGGAGCAGAGCAAGAGAGAGATCCTCCTCTTGAAGCAAAAAGGACTGGAAAATCAAATCCTGTTTCCTCTGCAGTCAGGGGAAATATTGCCAGCTATGGCAGGGGCTGGCAGGGGCAGGATTTTCTCCTTAGTTCCCCTGAACAACAGTTTTCCTCAGCCCTATCATTTAATTTTAAAGTAGAATTTGTTTTATACTGCAGACCAATAAGTACCCTAGGAGCTTGATTGGTTGGTGCTTAATGAAATTGCTTCTGCTGACATTAGATACATTAGGATACTGATTAAAACACTTAATGATCCCTCTTGATTTTAAATTGGTAGCTTAGATTTGTGAGATGCCATCAAAGTATCTTCTTCCTTCCTTTCCTCCATCCTAATCCTGCTTCTCCTTGCCCTTTTTCTGTTCATGATCCTTAAAGGTTGTGGCTCATTGGCACCAGCACGACCAAAAACCAAATGATAACAAGATGTTGAACACTGCATTGTTTAAAATACACCATACTCCAGAATATAAACACTGACAGACAGTCATCTTTAAAATACAATTTCCTGGTTCAAAGCTGAAACTATTCCTAAGTGTGGAAACACTGAGGATTATTAATATAAAGGGAAATCCAAAGTCTGAATAAACTTTAAATTTTAGAAATATTTGCTGAAGAAAGATAATTCTGTAAATGTAAAACAACAAGTATAAAAGCTTTCCCTTTGATCTTGAATGTGGAAGACAGTGATACATTGCCAGATAATGGTGCTGGAATGGCATTCCTATGACAACAAAGCCATTTTTCATGTTCTCGTACAAAATTGCATACCGTATCACCTTCCAGTAAGAAATGCGTGTATCTTATGGGCAAAATGACAGCTTATCCTCAAATACTGTTAGAGACTACAAATACCAGGTTTGGAAACTTTGTCTGAAAAAGGGGAAAACATAATAGCTGTAAAAAGTTCTATTTTCCTCAATAAATCTTATCAAGACTCTTGAGATGAAATTATATTTACAAAAAAAAAAAAAAAAAGAAAAAATTGCTTATATACCAAAACCTGCTGTGTCAGAAGCTTTCATGAAAAAAGTGTATATACTGGATTTTATGCTTAATACAAACTTTAAGACCACAGAAAATAAAAAAGTAGAAGTTTTTGTACATTGTAGCACCGTTAAAGACTCAAATGCCGGTTGTCACTGTGGCTGTACCTTGCAGCTGGTGTAGCTAATGTGAAGCACATTGACTTCAGTGATCTTTGAGAGAAGAATAACTGGATTTGCTGATCACAACAAATAATGTAAGTTTGGCTTTTTTCAAATATTTTTTCTTTCTTTTTTTTTTTATTTTTAAATCAATTTCGATTTTTGTTTTCATTGGGCAGCCAGAGTGCATTTCTGTCAGCTAAATCCAAGTCCGAGTCCTTTTGGTCTCTGGATGGCTCGTATGGGCTCTGCCATTCCTTTGCCATCTGGTCCAAGGCCTGTGCCAGGGGTCCAGCCCATGTTCTGAAGCATCCTGTTTCCAATGTTGTTTTCTGGGATTGGTTGGGTGTTTTCACCTACAAACCCTGAGATTAAAGAAACACACAGCATTAATCAGCACTGCCTGCCATGTGGAGAAGAGCAGGATAATCTCCCTTAAAGCTTTAAACCTTCTTATTCTACTAATTTATCTAATAGGTTGCTAGAACAGGCTGTCTGTGCACATGTTGACCACCTGACTGCATATGATTCTAAACAATACAGCCTTACACTTTGCTTTATTTTTAACGTTTTTAAAGCATCACTCAGTTTTCAGGTATGAAAAATATCATTACAGATCTTTTATACATTCCAGGACAGTGGATTTTACATCACTCTCAAAGAACACTCATCACCTGCACAAGCCTATCCCTACATTGGTAAGATTACCTGAATTTCTTGTCTTATACGGTTACTAAGCTGAGGCATGTCATACTATCAAGACCACCTTCCCATTCTTCTCAATATTTATCAATGCTCAAGATCTCTTTCAAGAAAACACAACAAATTAATTTCTGATTAAGCAATTGCAGCTGCTACAGAAACAGTACATATATAACTGTCTTGCGTGAGTTGTACAAATGTATTTTTTTCAAGAATCTTCAGCAAAACTTATCAAGTCACTGTACAAACAAAGGTGAAGGGGCTGAAGGTTTTGAACTAACACAAGCAGGTGCATGTAGGCAGCCGGGTTTTGCTTTCAGCTTTGCTCAACATCTCCCTCCCTTCTGACAACAGGAAAAACAAAACAAAACACCCCACCACGTCCCCAGCTTCAAATATGATCTCTTAAACTTTCTACCTGTTTATTCTGGCCTGCAACTCTGAAAAATACTGTACGAGACGACTATGGTTTTGTGGTTTTGAAGGCTATAATGCCTTGAATTAACAATTCACCATGGACAAGCAGCTGGCTCATCATTATACTAACTTACTAAACAAGAACAACAGAAAAGTTAAATATGCACTTCTGAAAAGCCTCATTTACTGCACACACACAAAGCAAAGACCCACAGTGGAAATCGCATACTGAGACAAAAGTTCAAAATGAGAGTTGCACATTAAACACCTCACGATGATTTTTACAGTACTCCAGCATTATCCACTATAGATCTCTCCATATTCAGTAAAACTCTGACTACATAAAAGGTAGAGAGCTTCCTAGTATCTCAGCTCCTGAGTCAAAGAAAAAGGGAAACGCATTGAGAGAAGGCATCCTTTAATACTGGTTTGAAGCTATTCTTAATGCCAGGCTTAAAATAAAGGCTTTTAAGTTAGCAGTCTCCAAGTCCCCAAGAGGATTCCTCTTGAACTGACCAGCACAAAATTCAATGTCCAAGGCTTCCTTTCTTTTCAGACCCCCACAGGCAGAGGCAATTTTCATACAGATGAGTCCCTGACACTGCCTGGCATACACAACGCAGACTTTGCAACTGTCTTAGTTAGACTTTTTAACTCAAAAAAAAAAGAGAAAGAAAAAAAGGCTACTATTCAACAAAAGTTCCAGAAAATCTTGCAGGCAAAATCCTCATAGTGTTTTGGTCCACTTTTTAAAACAAGTGATGATAAGAAGCTGAACACTGTTCCAATGAATGTCTGTGGAACAATTAAGGGGGAAACTTGGAAGAAAATATCAGTTCCACCAAACAGGGAAGAGGCATCTGAGAACTGGAAATAGTAAACCATTCACAATGCTGCTTAGGCAAAAGTCAGCAATGTTGCTGGAATACTATTGCAAGGCATAGCTTGAAACTACATATACAGCTTTTTTGCTGGTCTTCTTGGGGAAAATCCCACAGACCTTTTCCTGTAACAGATTTACCTTTCTGTATGAATTGGAATTCTCAAGACAGGCAGAGAAACCTCACAAAAGAGATATATGAAAGAACAATACGTACCCTGCTGGGTTATTTGTTAAACTGTTGTTTCTAGTTTTGATATTTTTTGAAATGGCTCAGTGTTTCTTTACCCCCCCATTTTTTTTTTTTTTTTGGGGTGTGTGACTGACAGGATAATTGGAATACTTTTTGTTTTTAAAGACATATAAATACTTCTAGAATGTATATCTATTTTTCAATCTATTGTACACATTTTTATCTCCTTTTAGAAGGCAAACCTCTCCTGAAGAGTCCTGTTTTATTCTTATAAAACACGAGATTAAAAAAGCAAAGCAACAAAAGAAAACAAAGAAAACCTGCCAAAAGCCTTGGCTTGATAACCCACTTTTGGGCAAACAGCATATACTGTCCAAAAGAAGTTTGGAAGATTTGTACTGCAGTGAGAATAAGCAAAATATCAACCCCCACCCAACACTCTCTAATTGACTAATTACTCCTTCTTGAAAATGAAGCGAATATGGAAAGGTCTTATATTCATTGTGGAAAAAAAAAATAATATAGGCAGGCCATTCTTTTACAGTATAGTCAGGTTTTATATAAATACTATCTACATCTGTCTTTCATATTCCTGCAATTTTCATTTGAACAATTTCTCTTTAACACAATGTACTTTATTAGAGTCAGAATATGGATAGTGCTATTGCCCTCTTCCTCCATTCCATGACCAATCATCAACTGGGGGAAAAAACATTTGCATTGCTGATTGACTGCATGATAGGAGAGAGCTCTTAAAAGTCATACAGCACTGTGTGCTATTCCCCTGACCCCCATTCATGCGCTTTGGGCTTTTATTTTCTAATTAAAAGCAGTAATTGTCCTTGCAATATTCATCTTCAAGTTCAGTTTTTAATTCATGCCTACGGCACTTCTTGGACTAGCCAGTAGGGCCCGTTAGAGAGAGCAGTCCAAGAACACTGGCCTTGAAAACGGCCGTGCTACCTCTGGGACGTGTTCAGTCTCGACCCACCCAGGAGCAAGAGCAAAATCAACCCATTGCACGGTCTCACAAAAAATAAATATGCAGAATCAGATTAAGGAAAAGATGTGGGGACACTTTTTTTTTTCCAAAATTTATTACTGTGTGAGGCTTTGTGGGGTTCCAGGAGTGACAAGAAAGTCTCTCTACCATTTGTAGGCAACTCCTGTGCAGAGTTGCAAGGCAACTCCTCCTTTCTAGAGACTGAAAAGGTTTTTAGCAACCGTAACAACTTGGTTCCTGACCTACCAGATACGCAGTCTGCATGTAGAAGTGGCTGCCATTACATAAGTGAGGAGCAAATACTGAGAGACTGAAACTTGCTCAAAAAGACTTATGTTCCTTCTCTTGGCAATACTGCCAGCCAAAAAAACCCAAAGGCAGCTGATGCTCAAACCTCTGCATCTCTGAATAGCCACACGTATTATGCATGTGACCGTCCATACATGGAATACGGAACCTATGAGTAGAAAGAGGCAAAACTGTGGAGGAGAAAACAAAAGACTCGTAATTTTTGTTTAATTTTGCCATGATATTTATGATGGCATTAAAGGCAGGTTTCAATGAAAAAATAAAGGTATCTAATTTTTTTCTTAACAGCTGTTGAGACAGGTATGTCCTGGTTAAACAGTGCACTAGCATTCAGTGCCATACCCTTGATTTTACAGTGATTGCCATGAATTAATTTAATTCCATCTGTAAGCTAAAATCAGATCAGAGGTCTAATGCTGCTGCAGGCTCCACATCTGTTTAATCATTTTTAGATACAACAGCTTGCAAAAGTTCAGGTATTAGATTTGCCTCATACTTAAGAAATGATGTTATACTGGTGTACAACATCTTCAGGAGGAAGCAGATAAGCCTATGCAGAGTTTTCATCCAAAAGATCTATTTTATTCACAAAATGTTTCTAAAAAATTAAAAACTCATCGATTAGGTTATCGTTTATTCTAGAATAATAAAGGAACAGTGGCCCCATAAACCGCTATTGTAACAATATTTGTATGGTCCAACTGCTGGATAAGACTAACATGAAACATGTTTGGTTTATACTGTGAATAAAATCACAATATAGCTAGGTTCAATCTCTTAAATAACCCTTATTTAAGAAAAGGCCCCTCTCCTCCCCCAAGTTGTAAGAAACAAATGAAGGCATACTGAAGTAATTTCATCTCTGGCCACTGGACTATTTTTGATGTTAAGAAAACGGGTTTTTAAACAGTTCTGAGAAAATGACACTGTACATAAATATAGTCTTGGCCTTTCATCTTTCTTTTATATGATTAAGACTTGTGAGCAGAACAGCAATGCCTTTGCAGAGCATACCACAACTATTATTTCCTCTTCTATCGCTCCCAGCAGCCTTAAATCCTTTAAATCCTTTCCTAGAAGGATCTCTTTTTGCTTGGGTAATTTTTGCAATACATGGCCTGCTAACCCTTACCCCCTACCCAGGATCTCACTTATGTCTATCACAGCAGAGTCGGTCTTTCTACCTCAAATCTTCCAAGGAGCATTGTGGATGGTAATTCACTTGCGTAATTGGCTCAAGAGATGAAAATCTTGTATCTGCCTCTCTTAGCCACTAATCTATCCAGCTGACTGCAAGCCTAATTGGCAGCTTGTTTAGTAATTTGGCTCCTAAAGTGTTGTATTGATGTTGGATAAACAGCCAATGGAAGGAGAAACGATACATGCTGCTTCACTTTGAAAGCTAGTGCATTTTCCGCCCTCATTTTCTGAAAGCATTTAATATTCCATGTATTCTTTTTCTTTTCTGATTCCTCACTAGACAGATGAGCTCAGAACAGTAGGGACTGATCCTGCCTGACACATGAGACAATTTTACAAGGTATGTAATCAAAATAATATATTGCTGTAGTGCGCCTTATGTCAGCTCTCTGTAACTAACAAAACGGGAATCAGACTGCTTGGGTGTTTATATTGTTAAACCTGTTTTGGATAATTGTGCAGACAACATCATGAGCATAGCTGACAGCCATACTGTGATTTTTACAACAAGTACCTGCGGTGGTTTTCAAAATTCAGTATACTATGGCTGCAGAGCTAAAGAAAAAAGCAGTTATGAAAATGCCATATTACGTGGCTAAATATGTGAGACTGCATTTTTAGACCAGACTTTTATGTATCCCTCACACTGAGCTAAGACAGTGTCTAAACAATAACCTTAGGATTATTACAGATCAGGTTAAGTCTGCTTGCATTGTATTTCATTCTAGCCAGCAGAAAGATAAAAACAGCAGAGAAAACGGATCCATAACTTCAGCCAGTGTTGGAAACCTCCATTATTAATCCAGCCACCACAGCAGAATCCTGATAATGTCTGCGCTGCCTCAGTTTCACTCCTACTGTCCCGTTCAAGGGGTATTCAAAGTATTCTTGCATAGTTACGGTGTGGGTAGATAGACCCTTTCTTGCAGTAGAGACCTTAAATTTAAATCAGCTTAAAAGGATTTAAATGGAAAGATATAAACAGAAATCCACGCACAGATGAAAATTCAGACAGTGAGCTGTGGGTTCAACTAGTCATCTACTATCACAGATCACTTGGAACTGGATTTGTAGGTGCTCTTCCCCCCCTTCCATGCTTTATCAGACTACAGTGTGAGACGTGTATCCTCTTGCCCATTCAGTCTTTGCTACTAATAACACTGGTTGCAAAGAGATGGAAATTTTAGATTCCTATTTATCCCTGCATAAAGGGAATCTCTTACATACCCATGACTGTCTCTTGTAACATGGGTCTAAAGTGGGTCAAGTTTATGCCAACAGAAAGACTGCCATCACTGAGCAGCATTTCAGAAGCAGCATTCTTACTGAAGACCATTCCAAAGTTTTGCTCAAACCTCTTAAAAATTGGCAAAATTGCTCCTTTCTGATAAGCAATCCCCGACTTTTACAAAAAGATTTGCAACCCTACACTACACCCACAGGGAAGGGTTTTAAGTCACAGTAATACTCTCAAAATGGACAGCTCAGTCGCTGTTATTTAAGCAGAAAAAACGAGGATGAAATGGATATTAGGGGTACACACACTACAGTAGTTCTGACTAACCCTAACCCAAGCTGGGATGGATTTCAAGGATACTGGAGGTTAAGTTCCACTTCTATTGCTTATTCTGTACCTATGCGGTTGGATTATTATATTCTGTCAAATTATCTTAAAGATGAAGGTTAATTAATTAAAATGAAATCATTGGAACTAGGCAAATACAGCTGCATATTTTTTACTACAGGCTAAGTAACCATTTACCTATTTATTTGTGCAAACAACACTCACTGTGATGACTGGATCAGTAACGAAGACATCAGACCACAAATCATAGTTATTACTTTGGCATTGGCAGTGTTAAGATACAGGTTGAATGGTTAACTTTTCTACCAATCAAAAAATAAGATTTCCCCCTCATTGTATTAGAAACCAAAAGCAAAAAAAAAAAAAAAAAAAATCTTTATGAAATCTAGAGTATTACAGGTATCTACAACAGCTTTTATCAGAAACTTTTCTACCATTCACAAAGTTTAGAAACCCAAACTTGCCTGCACTGGAATTGTATATTCTCACATTATGAAAATATTTTCTCATATATTAACCAGGTATTTTATCCTCTTGAAGTCGAAAAACACCCTTCTGAATAAAGCTATCAGGTTTATGCATAGGCCTGTTTCCTTATTCAAAAAGTAAGTGTCATTCTAACAAACCTTTAAGAAAAGTGACTTTTGCATAATCCATAGCAGGGT
Organism: Gallinula chloropus; assembly: GCF_964237585.1. Lineage (NCBI taxonomy): Eukaryota > Metazoa > Chordata > Aves > Gruiformes > Rallidae > Gallinula > Gallinula chloropus. Next base: position 63,484,308 of record NC_140087.1, read on the forward strand.
CTATTTGCATCAGTTCTCCCCGTTCCCTCGGGAGAAAGAAAAACTAGTCATCATTAGCTCAGAGCTTATTGTGGAGATCTGGGACAAGACTGAGGAAAAACTACATGTATTTCCTCGTTGCACATTCTAACTCCCAGATGCTCTCTGGTTATCGAAAGTCTTTTGGTATTACCAACCTAAAGCAGTCTGACAGAAATATCAGGTACTGCTTTGTTTGGTCGAGTTCTAGGATAGCAACATGATGTACAACAGCCCATCTGAAAACATGATGGTTCTAACAAACTGCATGTGTAACGAAGCCAGCTCCTCCCTTTAGGGAACCACTCTATTATGGTACCTGGTGGAGCAGAACTTGCAGAGCAGATAGCTGACCGGGAGGATGAGTATCCTAACTGACACCTCTGTTTCATGGAAAGCTACTCCTCAAGCATACAACTGTCTAATGAGACAAGCCTTTAGAACTTGGGGAAAAAAAGGGAAAGCGAAAGCTGGTTTACCTTTTTCTGAACAGAAATTTCATACATATTATCTTTAAGGATGCTCTCATTGGTGATATTCTCTATTAAGGTGGTTTATGAATTCTTAAGAGTGAAGTCCAAAAAATCCATAAAATAATAGAATATCTCAAGTTGGAAGAGACCCATGAGGATCATTGAGTACAACTCCCAGTGGAGACACTTCGAACACTTTCCACAACCAGAGGTAGCTACATTAGGAAAAGCTCCCAGAGTAATTTGGGGAATTATTTTTAAACCTTCCGTATTTCAGAAGATGGCAGCATTTAGAAAAGACAGCCTTCTTGTATCAACCAGAAGTTTTTTTCTAGGCTGTGTATACAGTCTGAAGAATATTGACTTCTCTCTAGATAATAAGAAATCCACCAGCAAATTCCCAATATAAGGTTAGTTCTTGTTGCACTGTGGATCTTTTCTTCGGAAGCTTGCTCCAGAACTTTCCTTATTACTCTGGACTTTATAAGTAAGGAGCCCTGCCTGAACCGATGAACTCAGCTCAACATGAGAAATCTTTTGCTCTACGGGGACAACAATTTCCAATGGGGGATGGCATTTTGTGATCTTTCAATTTTAAAAGAGATTTAGTGAGACAATATGGTATAACCCTCCCCAACCCAAAACACCCTGAAAAAATCCCAGAAAGGTGGCCTCAAAATTTAATCTGCAGCAGAAACCAACTAAAAAAAGAAAGAGTATCCATATGCTGGACAAAGAAGCAGGTATGTTGTGTATCCCAGAAAGGACTTTGGTAGTCTAAGGATAAGAAATAGGGCAATACAACAAGGGCAAGTGTTACAACAAACACCGATGTATTGCTCTGTGAAAAGGGATTTCTGTCTATGAGTTGTGTATTTAGTATACGGAAAAGCAGTCAATCAAGGTAAAAATAAAGTGGGCATGTAGTAGTAGTAGTTTGTCTAAAGTTTTGGAAATTTACTGATAATTCATCCAAGTACACAAAACTCTATCCATTCTCTGATACTAAGTTGACCTTCACCACAAACTTAGCTTCAGCCACCTCTGTTAGCACAGTGTAATCGCAATCTTTTTCAAATCATCATTTTGGTACTGCAGATATTCAGGTCTGATTTTTAATCACTGACATATTAAGCATCAGCAAAATAGTTTGCTTAGCTGTTCCGTTGGCAATTTTTAAAAAGGAATGAAAACATGTACCCTTTTGATTACCTTGTTAAAGTGAGTCATGATGGCATTATAGCAGTGCTCAGTATTTCTGCTGTAATTAAGAATCTGTCATATTTTTCATTAAAACACATTCTTTAAAATGAGACTTTTAACTTGGTCATTTCAATCAGTACCAGCCTGAAGTGTAGCATGCAACATGCCAACTAGATAAAGAAAATGATATCTGAAATTTGCTTTAGCAAAATATAAGTATTAAAGTACCCATAACAGGTACTATAATTTATATATTTATATGCCCATTCTCTGTATTTTAAGTACAAGATATCTTTGTCTTTTTAAAATTAGTTTTTGTAGGTTTTCGACTCTGCTCCGAACTGTAAACCACACTACACAAACATCAGAGCAAAAAGGTTGTTTTCAAACAGAAATAAATGGCTGTTTACAAGGTACCCAAGTAACTTTTTTTGCTCTGATTCAAACTTCATACATTCTGTAAATTAAGTTAACATCCCATAGATGTGAAGCAGAATTATGAATTTTTCAAAAAATTAATATTCAGAATGTTTTAATTAAATAAATATAAATCTAAAACATCTTGGGGATTTAACAGGAGCTTACTGAGGGAAAAGCCTGTACAGAAGACAGAGTCAGTAGGAAAATAGCTGGGGTAAATGCATATTCAGTGTATGAATACGGCACTAAAATTCTGTAGCATCTACTGGTTGGATATGAGACAAGCCAGGTAATCTAAGAATAAAATTACTGCAAAAATTCTCATTGCATGCATTTAATAGCAACAATACTTTGCAGAGAATGCTCTTTCTCCTGCATACAAATTCTTTTGTTGTTTTTGTTTTCCTATTACTTTCATTAATACTGGAACCAGTTTTGGTGGGGCTATTTCCATGATAATGTATTAGTCTGTGTGAGAGCTTTTTATACAAACTTGCAGGCACTGTATTGCTGCAGTGAAGTTAAGTCAGTGTTGTATGAAAATGCTCTACCACTGAGATAGTCAGAAAGGGCATAAAGTCATTGAGAATGACCTGGTCCTACATCTCACTAGAATCACAGAAATAATACTAATTTCATAAAAGAAGTCATGCAGAAAAGTAGATATTTATAATGTACAACCACTAATTCTCAAAAGAAATCATAGGAAATAAAGACTTTTTCCTAGTATTTTTTTAGCTGATAAACTGATAACCGAAGAGATGGGGCTAGATCAAGCATCCACAAACCAGAAAATTTATCTTATTAAAAAAGGCAGAATAGGACTCTGCTGTCCTAACAACCCATACCTATGTATTCTCCTATTTTCTTCGTTGCTTTTCAACACAACTTTCCTTCACCTTCACAAGTGACATTTTTGAAACCATAAAATGGCTCTATGCCGCTCAAACTTTCTTGCTTCAATAGTTTCTCATTGCTGTACAAGAAAATCTACATCCTTTGCTACTAATATACACAAACCTATTGGTATGTGACTTTGACTTGAGGCTGAGAACAGGCTATAAATTTAGAAATCAATATCTAACTCTATCAATATTCATTTTACTTTTTCAATACAAAATACAAAGGTGAAAGAGCAGTAAATAAGCTGGAGTACTGAAATAAATTGGGTGTTCTTGTCACAATTAATAAATGTTTAACCAATAACACTGCTAGCTACAGAAGTCCCTGGCTTTGTAAGGTATCTGAAAGTAGCAGGTGCTACCCTTGTGAGACTCAAAACCAGAGAACATATTTCGATACTTCGTTAGGATCCCCAGTTGTTCTCTTCAATACTACTGTAGCTCAAGATATAAATGACTGACTGTTTTCAACAGTGCATAGTGCTACAAGAAATAATTTACTGATGTAACTTAGTCAAAAAAAGCAGATGAGAATTTTGAAAATACTGTCTCTTGGTAGGTTTGCAGCACGTGAAGCTCAAGAAAATGTATGCAGTTAATGACTCATTAACAGACAGCCTTTGAGGTTTTACTGTGATGTCAGATATGGAAAACTATTAGCAGAATGCTTCATTTCCAACTTTTTCTCATGGATATATGCAGCTTTTGTTTATTCTTTCAACAAAAAAGTTCAGAAAATCTTCTACATAACATCTAGTCCTTCTGTTCTTATAACTTAGCTAGCAAAAACTACTGAAAGTAGCACACTCAAATAGCAAAGTCTCATTTTAATCCATGTTTCTAAATATATTTCCATTCTAAATGGTACCCGTTTCTTGCAAAAGATGGTATGAAAGACTGACAAACAATGTGACTGACAAAAACCTGTGATGGATAAAAAGAGATTTAGCTGTAGGAAGGTTACCCTGTGAGAAAACTGTAATGATTTGCCAAAATACAAGTTTGTTGTGTAAGTTTGCTCAAAGTTTGCCGAAGTTTCTATTTGCTTAAATCTGTTAAATGATGAAAGCAGAAAAAAAACCACTTTTGTAAGAACACAGAAAAAATTCTCAACCCTCCTGCCCAGAACCAAATTACCTTGAACTTAGAAAAACCCACACATTAATTAAAAGGTACCTCATATGACACCTTTATCTGTTCTCTCTGTTGCTCTCCACACAAAGGCAAATTTTGTGGGCAACACAATCTCTAAAATTGTAAGTACAGATATACATAACATTGAATGACCACATAATCTATTTGCCTTAGTATCAAAATATTGGCTTTGCAAAGTTACGCAGAGGAGCCAGCTCATAAAATGAAACACTGAATGCTGAAAGCCCAAGGTAAAATTAATAACAACATTAATTTCATGATACTTCATACCCTCTCAGTACAAAAAGACATCCTCTAGTACTTGAAAATTGTGAAATGAAAATCACCTTTTAGAAATAATTATATTATTCTCTCTTCAGCCATTAAGTATTTTTCTTTCTCACTTCACATACGGTCAGAGTCTTAGAAGGCGACTCATACGTTCTCTTTTTCCAGACTGCTGCCACTAAGGTGCTTTTATAACATTTTTAATATTATTCTTGGTCTGTCTCTGCCACTGAGGTTTGAAACAAAGAAGTTTCAGGAAGGGGAATTCAATTGGAATACAAATATTATGCTTCTCTAAAGACATCTATTTAGGATATATTTGAAGAATTGTATGTGTTGCATATGTTGCTACAGTAATTGATATATGATCAAGACACAGAATCCAGATTTCCATATTAACAATATATTAAAAGCCTCACACAGGCACACACACACATATATAATTAATACAACAAACTGATGAATGTCCTATATATCACTGCTGAGTATTGAAAAAGTCATTTCATAACTGTGACAGCAGCAAAATGCATCCAATGGTTGTGACCTCACATCTGTAAAAATGTTTCAGAAATGTGCTTGCAAGTGCTTCCTATTTAATCTACAGCACTAATTTTAAAGGTGTTTCACAGCCTTATCTCCACATTTTCAATTATTTGCCCAAGAATTCATATCCTATCTTCACTGTGCATTTAGAGTATTCATACACATTCCTCAGACAAAGAAACCTCATGTATTCCACCTTGTAATGCTTGAAGCAGGCATAAGCAGTGATCTTTATTGTCTATGATTCTTCGTATATGAAAAAAGATTTATTCTCTTTAAGAAGTGCCATGCTACAAAGGACTAGAAAATGGAAATGTTTTAGGGAGAATTAAGAGTGTGTATTTATTTCTTGATCCCTGTTAATAAATAACGAGAGCACATATCTGAAGTTATATGGAAAGTTACTGAATTTGTCAAGCATTTCCCCAGGTCACTGACCTGCTGCTTTGTATTTAGAGATTTAACATCTTGTGTTTTGTGTTCTGTCCCAGGGAAATTGGTTACCTGTGGGTCCTGGCAGGGGAGCAGCTTTCCTTCTCCGTTTGATGTCTCCCATGCACAGTGATCCCAAATGTACACTGGTTTGCCTGCAAGTAATTATAGGAGAAAACTATTAACAAAGGAAGAAAACCATCACATAAATACACAGCTTCTATAATCTGAACCTATATCAAAACATTCTCAACCAAGACAAAGCTGCACAGCCAAGCCACCAATCTTGTTTATATTGAAGCGTAATTATGTATGTTGACAACCGCTCAGTATCTAAACACAGCATCATAAATTGTTACTAGAATGAATAATATAAAGGGAATGCTTTTTAATTTTCAAAACTGGCAATCTTTCTAGCTCAACATAAAACAAAAACACTGTTGCTCCTGACAGGGAAATAGCTAAGATTAATTATCTAAAGAGATCACAATATTGTCGGTAGGTTAGCAATTGGCTAGTAACGCCTGACTGTCAGAACAACATTTATTACATGAAGGTATAATCAGGGGTTTTTTTAAGGTAAGATGAAGAATGAAGCAGAAAACATGAAGCAGTAAACTCTTCAAAGGTACATGAAATCAACTTATAGCACACCAATTTATCCTTTTCTAATTCAGTGGCAAGTTGTGAGAATGGTAACACAGAAGCATGGTATCTGGTGTACTCATTAAACAATTATGAGCTTACGCCTGGAGACTTGAAAATTGGTGGAGCTGCAGAGGATGGCAAACAAGCAAATTTTACTGCGTTAAAGCCAGCTATTAGAAGGCAGATACCACAGACAAGGGTACATTTGGAATTCCCAAATACTGAATTATGGAACAGAATCTTAAAGGATAATTATAGATATTATTTTTCTTAAAAGCAATGTACACTGCCTGTAGAATGGAATATATGCAGCTGGCATTTCTTTTAAACTAGAAGAGAATGGGGGGAAAAAAAATCAGTAATTTCTAATCTCCATAATTTTAATCTGTCCATAAATGTTACTGAGAACTGTGATTCCTACCACAGTAGCACAGTGAATTTTGCTAAAACTACAAGCTCAGAATCATACCTGAGAGCCTACTGTAGCACAGTAATGCTGTCACTCCTGGGATCTGGTTGCACTGTGTATATATGACTTAGCCTTTACTGCATTTATAAACTTTTTAAAGCTATGCCACTTCTAAATGAGTAACAAATGGTTGTATATTGTTGAGAAGCCTCAGATCTGCTCAATGTGTGAGAAAAATGTCTTGATGACAAAAGTGACAGTATACAATCCTCTCCGTATCTCTCTCAAAAACATACAGTGCCAGTATGTAGATAGTAAAATATTCCAAGAAATTGAAGTTTCACACAGAAGCGCATTCTAGGTTCATCTAGTGAACCTCTATTTCAACAGCTGTTTAATGGGCTTTGTTTTAAAATAGATGGTTTCTTTGCAATTTTTCTAAAGTGAAATTGTATCCTATTTTAACATCTGAAAACTGAACACTGTTGAACTAGTATTTTAACGCAATGATAAATTTAAGTTCTAAATGTAGAAAGACATCAAGAAGTGTAACCCTTTCATAATTGCTTGTACAATAAAGTAAGTTAATATGTGGAAATAACAAAGAAATACAACAGGGGGAAATAATTATCAGAGAAAAATATTAAGAGGTGTATATAACATTCGTATGAAACATGCAGGATAAGTTGTGTGGCAAATCATATGTTAAACAGCGCGCAACAATTCATTTTCTCTTCTGAATGAAAAAGGGAGAAAGTCGCCAGGAATACAAGTAGGATGAAAGATAAAAATTAATAAAGTCAGGCAATTGAACCTGAAGACACAAGCCACAGCAGTAACAGCTAGCAGCATTTGAGTTATTTTACCCAGAATTGATTATCTGTTACACTACATTGAGATATCTAGATTATTGATCCGTAAGATTATGGTACCGGGGTCTCCCCACTTTTCCTCCAGGCACAGGGAATGGAGTTGCAACAAATAACACTAAGTAAGGACTACTTTGTTATTGTTGTCACCCTTCATGTAGAACATAGCAGTTACTTTTTAATTTAAAATCAATGAGCATCTGAAAGGCAGCCTTGTTCCTTCAGCATAAATGAATCTCTTGCTTTTGCCGAGCACAACCACCCGATTACCAGCCAAGGTTAGAGTGGGTATTTCTTTGTTGTAGAAAATCCTGTATGCCACAAATAAGCCACAATATGCTAGAACACCAATTAAGCTTTGTCAGCCCCAGTTTAACGGCCACTATCACCAAACATTAAGCCACATCGTGATTCTGAAGTGGCATTTACTTTCGCCAGGTCCTAGCATTTGATATGCACTGTCAATGTAGATCATAGCAAAACAAAAAGCTTTTTTTTAATGTTACTTTTTTAAAGAGGAACAGACGAGAACTATCACTGTCCTGGAAGCGGAGGTTAGACAAAATGAACTATTATTCTGAAGCTGCACAGTACGTTTTGAAATGCTTATAATGGCGGTATTATAAAGTACAGAGAACTCTGACCCTCAATAAGGCTAAGTTCAGCATAATGTTTCTTAGCATTAAATCAGAAGAGCGCAGATTACAGAAGGGAAGAAAGCTATTTGCCTGACTCCTCTTTACTTACCCCTAGCTTGCTTCCAGCTATCATTTATAAATAGTGCTCTGGAGGGAAGCTAGGCATTTTATTAGGGAAAAAATAAAACTTGTTAAGACCACCTTGCCTGAAAACTTGGCTTTTGACGTGCTGGTGACAGGGACTGGAGCAAGCAGTGTCAAATGGAATAATTTTAAAGGAAAGACAACAGGAACTTGTCGCCTCATTGTATGCATTTACAAATAGAGGCTTTTCAGAGTATTAGGCCTAGTTAAAGCTGCCCTCTGGATAAAAAGTGTTCCCAAGCAGCCTCAGACAAGCTTGGGAGACAAACAGATGTGACTATGGTCCCTGGCGTTTGGCAAGAACACTCACTGTCAATAAGAAAAATATGAGCATGGACAGGGCATCAGCTGCACCATGGCCGAGCGGGCCTGCAAGTGTCATAGCAGAGGCAAAGTTGTGGCAGAGGGAAATAAGAGGGCTGCAAAAGCCAGGCTGGTGTGAACTTACACTAGCATGCCAAGAATTTGTTTTTATTATTGTTGTGTCATGCCTTGACATACTAAACAAAAACACTGGAAAAGCCACTGTCAATTTTTATTCATTTTTCATCTTGCTCACCATGGTTAAATTCTCCATTCTATGTGGTAAATAAGAGCCTCAAAAATGAATACAGAGTGGGAAAGGCAGCAGCAACCAAAAGGCTCTTGAGATAACAAACACAATAAAAACAGTTTTGATGCAGGAAAGTATCACAGAAGCAGTGACATGTAAAGTAGTTCACAAGCATGTATGCATTCTTGTCACAAATGTCTGAAATTCTGTTATGTCCTTCTTAAACAGCTGCTGTCTCCCTAGCCTTTCTTTGAAGGTAATTGCCCTTACTATGGTACATATGCCTCCAACTGTCTCTTTCCACTCCCCAAACATCCATGCCAATACAACACAACCTCGTTTTCTGTATTTTCATAGCTCTATAAGTAAATATCTTTGATGAGTGCCTTTTCTGAAGTTACATTCACCTCTCTAAGACACAGGTTATATTATGTCATGTCATACTTTTATCTTCCCTGACCTTTGCAGTCAATAGACCATTTGGTTACATTCCCCCAATAAACATCTGATCTGCGGGGAGCCTACAAGCTGCACTGCTTTAATTGCAACCCACCTTCTGAGCAAACAAGCATGCAAAGTGGTTCATAACTCTTTCACTAGCAGTTTCCACCTTTGCTACTATCAAAGTTCATGGGTCCAAGACACTGGGAAGGATAATACAACATAAACTGGGTGTAGGACAGCAGATATTCTTGAATACAAGTTCTGTATCTCTGGTTTATTACATCACTCTGTAATCACTATCATCCCATGCAAAAAACCAAAACAAAAAACAAACAACCCCCCAACCATAACACAAAACAAACCTCTCCCCAGACAACTCCTATTTAAATTCACTAATTGTTCCACAAAAAAAATCACAGAACGTTAGGAGTTGGAAGGGACCTCAAAAGATCATTTATTTCAACCCCCCTGACAGAGCAGGATCACCTAGATTAGGTCACACAGGAATGCATTCAGGTGGGTTTTGAATGTCTCTGGAGAAGGAGACTCCACAACCTCTCTGGGCAGTCTATGCCAGTGCTCTGTCACCCTCACAGTGACAAAGTTTCTCCTTATATTCACATGGAACTTCCTATGCTCCAGCTTGCACCCATTGCCTCTTATCAACAAAGACAATGTTATAGAGGACAGTGAAGACAGCGTTATAGAGCAAGCAGCTTCACATGCATTACTGACATGGTCTAAACGAGCAAAACTGTCATCTCAATTTGGGGAACTCCGGGTACTAGTTTATTATATACAGAATGTTTGCATGCTTATTGTATATGTCTCACTGCAACAATATGTCTGTTGATCACTTTACTCTGTCTGTCTGCTGTTAGCAGCTGTCACTTTCCTCGCAAGCTGGAATACTTTGATATCAGCGCACTTGCTTTTGTTGGTGCACTGTAATTGCGCTGATGGTTACAACATCATTGAAGGCAAACTTAATTTCGTCCCTTAGTATATTTACTGTCAAGCCATTTACCAGACAATACTATGACATTGCCAAGATTACTTGTAAGTAACAGAGGTGATGGTTTTATGTACTGCTTGTGTCAAAAACGCATAAAAGTACTGATTACTAACAAAGGCAGATGTGGGAGAGTAAGTGTTTTTTGTTTAATGGTATTTATTAAATTCCTGCAATCTAACTGGGAAAAATCCTATGCTGCATGCTGTTACACTGCGATGATGTTTTCAAGATGCCTGATTTCTGATTTCTAGATCACAATTAGATGAATCAGTAACGATCAATACTTGCCTACACATTATATTCCAATTAACATCTCTCTCACCTGAGGAACAAATGCACAGTAAATAGTGACACGCCGTTCTGCCACACTATCAATGCATTCCTGCAGATGGCTGTAGAACTCTGCAAGTTTATCGCCACTCAACGCCTCAGCTATTGGAGAGTAAAGTTTTTAAGTGAACCTCCTTCAGAAGAGATCACAGTAAATCAAGACTGGTTTGCATTTGAGAAGGGACTTGAGAGAATTATTTTGAAGGGGAAATCTCCTTGACACGGTCAATACTAGAATATAACTATGAAAAAGATTCGAATCTGGATATAATTGAAGAGTGAATGCAGTGAAGACCATGACTCGCTTTAGGCTTGAAATGACCACATAATTTCTCATAAACTGAAACTGAGTAGGGAGCTTGTGAAGCAACACTCCCAGCAGCAGATAAAAATGAAAAAAAACTCCAGGACAATAACAGAAGCAAGCCAATAAACTGATTAAAAAATGAAATGTGTGGAACAGCTCAACTTACTAAAATGAAAGAATAATTCCAGCAAACCTCCCATTATTCAAGTAACTTTTGCACACAAATATCACACAAACGGATCTCATATCGTTACATAGAACGGACTTGTAATGCAAACAGGCTTAAATGCAGAGACTGCTGCATCTGGTGGCCAACCGAAGTGCATCCATTAGCAGTGCTTAAACAGGAGAGTTTGCATGAACCTCATACTGCACCTCCCTTCCTAAATCTCCACAAGAGGAAGACAATGGTTTTAAGAGCATCTGCAATCCACTGAACTGTTTTTGATCAGTTTAGAGGTAAACATCACTAAAATTTCTGTTACGTATGTATTTCTACATGTCCCTATCAGCTAATTAGCCAAGATGAACACAAAATTACACTTCCATTGGAGTCTCCACAAATAGGGACTTGATCAACAGACAACACATCAAATACACGTACTAGGCAACTGGTGCTGTAACTTTGGGAAGACTATTTGGAATTATCTAGGTATAACAAATACTATTTATCATTGCCCCAGTATGCATCTCAGTATGACCACGAAAAACATGCACAATGATTTAATAATATCACAATGAAATATGCAAGGCACATTTGTTTTTGAGGAAAGCTATATGAAACACAATAGCTAAGGAGTTCTATAAGGAAAGACTTCCTCTTTTGCTTGTAGCGCACAACTTGGCCAAAACATGGAGACCATACCTTTGGTCTCCATTTGAACAGCCAGAGAATATGCAGTAATGCATGGGCCCTGTGGACAAGCGAGAGAGGGATGGCTCTGTGTCCATGGTGAAGAAGGCATCCACACTTTTCACTCTCTAATACATGTATAGCACAAGTGCACTTCCAGTAGGTGCACACGTCACTACTTTGAGGAGAACATTTCTGGGGAGTGGCTGAAGACAACTAAGAAAGAGTGAACAAAACAGTTGCTTTAACAATGAAGATTTTGATTCTACATCTTTGTATTTATTGTTTAGGGCAATCTTGAAAAACAATCAAGCAGTGTTTTGTTAAGAGTGTCTGAGATAAACCTCACTCATTACAAATTTACCTGACTTTATGTCAAATTGATGTATAAAATCAATAGATTTAGTCTTTAGCTACAGAAACATATCATATGCATGCGTGCCTGGTGGCAACCTGGGAAGTCAGCATATTAAATGCCAGAACACTCACAGTCTACACCAAAGCTACTGCAATAGCTGCATTTCTGGTGTACAGCTCCTCAGCTGAGTATTTTTTCCAGAAAAAAAAAAAAACACAACAAAACATTTGATAATGGGACACTGAGATCATGTGCTCAGGCTGTACATAATGTACTTCTACTTCCACCAAACTCTCTCAGTAAATCAGAATTTCCTGGCTTTTGTAGACCCTATGAAAGCTGCACTGGTGACATGCTGTATAAGGATTCTTGGAAATCAGAAATGTAAAAAATTATCTCAATTTTGCTTTATTTTATTTTAATGTGTGAAATAATTAACAAATTCATACATACTCCCTCATGCTAACTTTCTCAAGGTTGTAGAAAGGACAGTAGAGTGTTGACCGTATTAGAAAGATTTCTCTTTTGGCTAAGAGTGGTAGACCAGTAATGTTGCAAATTGGTTTGTCTACAAAAGTTAAACATCTTTACAAAAACTTTTCACTCGGTGCTAAAGAACTGGCAATACAATAATGAAATACAATGCATATACTGTGTATCTATTATTTTAATGCTTCTGAAGATGTATTTCTTTGTAGTACCACTTTTCTCAAACACCGTTCAGGTGAAATCAGTTCTACACTTGATTTCTCCACATCCTTTAAAAATAGTAAAGCTTTTCTTCAGACTTGTCTAAAGAATGACATCATCTATAGAACAGATTGCTTCACCTGACTCCATAAGTGCAAAAAACATTACATGAGCCAGAAGAGGTATGTGCTTTATTTTCCTTCTATTAAATCTTAAACAGATGTGATAAAACCATGCAACTCTATCAAACTCCTTTCATACTCCACCAATCTGTTCACAACATAACTTTAACCATAAGGGTGACATACCTATACTATTGAAAACCTTAATACAATCCTATTATGAGAAAAAATATAATCCTCCCCTGACCCTCATAGGATTACCTCATCTCCTAATGCTATATCCTAATATGTTCCTTTCTGTTATCTTTTTTTTTTCAGGATTTTTAAGTGTCATTCACTCACAGTAGTCATTCAAAATTTACTTCAACTCTACACATCCACACACTCAACTCCAGACCTACATAATTTTAGCAAACACAATGTAACACAAAAACTCACATCACTACATATGTTTTGATACCCAATCTCAAGTCACTTGTGCACTTTATCTGTGAACTGAGTCTCAAAAAAATTTAGTAGTAGAGGCCTACTGCCCTCAGAAAGGATAATGCATTGTTTTTTCTTGTTTCTAATTAGTAATTTAAGCATATGTTCAGCATTTAACTCTAAATGTTTGCCTTTTCCCCAAGCTCTAAGACAGCTGTCCGAGATGTGAATGCCAGAAAACATTTAAATATCAACATCTGTTGAATTATGTTAATTTAGTGTAATATAATTGGGCATGAGTTGGAATTGATCAAAAGTATATGAATTATACAAAGGCAAATCCAAACCAATATTCTGGTGTACAAACAAGTCACCAAGGAACACTGAGGGAACAAAACCAAAAACTCCACTTCTGTTAAAAATTAAATAGCTAAACCTACCAGTTTTCTTCAAGAAATAACATTATTTTCAAGACAGAAAATGAATTTATACTCATTCAGAATATAAATTCTACTTTCATCCAGAATTTTTCTAAATACGTTTGACAGCAAGAGCCACTTTTTTTTGTGTCAAGAAATAACTGATAAAATTTAATAATGTTCATATTCCTGTAAATGGTGAAATGTAGTTAGAAAACAGGCTGCCGTACTAGAATGCCATCTTGTTACAGGACAAAATAGTTTGACAGATTTTAATGTTTTTTTACTGATTTTGCGAAAAACACTGTTGGTATCCAAGAGATATAGGCCACGATCCTGCTCTGAAGTGATTTAGAAATGTCTTTATGACTTGAGCTGAAACAATGGACTTGAACAGATACTTCAACAGAAGGACGTGACAGCTTACTCAGCTATACTATTTCTTCCAGGTATTTCTGGACACGTATTTGTTTACTAAGTATGACAATCACTACATAAACTCAGTGCAGGACAGCTTCATCAAAAAAAAAAAGCAATATTAACACTTATAAACTTTATATGCATATAAACTAAGAAGAGAATGGCAAAACTAATTCTGAAATCCAAAAATCAGCAGACTGAACAGTGTCCTTTGCTTCCCTTTGGCTATGACAATTCCTGAACACCAGTTTCCAGACAGGCTGAAATGCACAGTTACAATCAATGATCACAATTTCAAAAAATCTGCAAAGATGATAAATGTGAAAAATTTAGGTATTCTGAAAAAGTCCCCACAACCTACTTCCTACTCAAGATTTCTTATGAATTTGTTCCTTCCTTACACAAAACTACAGTCTGAATACAAGACGGTGTGCTTATGCCTCAGAATCCTAGTCAACACGCACCAGTGGATGTTGCTTTACATACGTGAGACTAAGGGATCCCTTTAAGATTAGTAGGTTCCTGATGTAAAAATTGCACAGACTGTTAAATTCACAGTAAGAACAGAAAGAGGCCAGCCCACCTGTCCTTCACACATGGCTATTCATCCTTATGTTTGTGGTATGCAGCTTTCAGGTGCCTGTATGGTGAACCAGACAGAGATTACTTGAACTTTTTGTGGCAGAGGGGAGATGCTGGGACAAATGAGTAGCGTGAAAAAAGACTGCAGAACAATCTCCTTTGATTGTGATGCTGCTTAGTGATATGCTAAACAGTTGTAGAACCACAGCACATGTTGCTACTCATAGCTCCTGCTTAGACCTTAAAGAGAAGGAAGGGCTCTGAAGCCCACATTTTTACTTTTATGCCATTATTATTTAAACAGGTAAGCTAAGACAAGCAAAGCTTGAGCTCTGGAGCACAAACTCAAGGAAAAAAAAAAAAGATATTATAATGAAGTTGAAAGTGTGAGAAACAAGCATACTATGTGATAAAATTCAGGTACTTTAAAGTGAGAAATTTGCTATCAATTCCTTCAGGGGAAAACTCAGTCCAGATGGTACATTGGGAGAATCCAGAAGTACATAATTTCTAGAGGTTATCTGATTTTATTATTATATACTTATTTAAAAATCAAGATAAATTGACTTCCAGTTAGTTAACACACTCATGTATTTGTAGAATTCAGTTTAAAATGACAAATTTTTAGTATCACTCTGCAGATTGTATATGGATATTATGAAGTATATTAGATTTTAGTGCTGTAACAATGCAATTCAGATGTGGATGTGTACCTAATTATATGATGCAATGAAACTGCTCAGATCATATGGAAAATGAGTTTTCAAAACAGAGCAAGATCTCTTCAAAATTTCTGCTACTTTTGCAAATGTATTTATTATGGAAGTTGGGTTAAAGTATGATACTTTTAAGATACTTAAATAACTAACGTTCATCTAATCAATGGATACTTTAAACCTATCTATGAACCAATATGAAGGTTTGAAGATTTCCACAAAATTAAGTCTCTCTAAAGCATCACACACAGGCTGTACTCTGACACAACAGAGTGCCATTCCCCTCCACTGAATGAAAATCTTTTCAGGACCTTAAAAATAAAGCTGTACCACAGAAAAACCTCAATCAGGAACTGCCCTCTTCTAAAGTGGCATCATCCTTTATTCTTCCTAAAGAAGAAAAACACCAAACTGATGGAATAATGTTGTCCCTGAGGGTGACAGCAAGGGAGGAAAGCATCGTGTCCTCAAACATTCACATAATTTAATCTGGAACTGCAAATATTATTAAGCACCAATCATAATGGTACAGTTACTGCTTCATGCCACTCCAAAGAAGAGATAAAACTGCTTAGTTGTTAATTTCTAATGATGTAAACACATTTGGATTTTAATGTTATATCTGAATCTCCTTCATTATTAGCTCTGGGGTTATGAGATATTAACTTACCACCTTTAATAATTTTACACTTGATTTAAAAGACACGTTAAAATGCTACGTTCTTTTAAAGTATTTTTGTTGGGAATATGTGTTCATGCAATAGCAGAAGTGAATCACCTAGTAGAACAGCTATGCACTGCTTGGCTTTACTGCAGTGTGAGTATGTGCACATTTTCATGTATAATTTTCAAAAACTGGCTGAATTTACCTCCTCTGGTACTGTAATTTCATTCCGCAAAAGCCACATGAAACAATTACAGTTCTTGTAATTAACCAGTAGTCTAATGTACAGTTTTCTTATCCCAATCCATTAACAGCTGCTCAAAAAATGTAGTAATTAATGGTTTCATTTATTTTTGGCAAACCTGCAACTCGACAAATAGTTTTGTATCTGCTGCAAATTAGGACTCTTTCCCAAACAACAGATGACACGGTGGGAAAGAGGGAGCAGGCAGAATACTTTCACATCTTTGTCTCTTTAGAAGATCAAATAAAGAGCAGCTGCAATGCTATTTGTCACATCTGTGTAAAAAAGTACTGTGATCCATACCATCAGATGAAAATGAACAAGTGCTGTACAAATGTACTAATCAGGGTTTCCATTTCAAACTGGGAAAGACAGAATGTAGTATTTCTAAACCAAAGAAACAACACACATTTGAAAAGCTCTAATCAGGTTTGATGCAATTTCCCTCTTAGGAACTTTCTTTAAATATTAATTCATAAAGAATACTGTTAGTCATAAAAAGTGAAAGTACTGGAGACACATCCTCTCAACACACAAGGCACATAATTTAAACAGGACTGAGAACAACTAGGGAGAGACAGCTGCAGAGTACATGGGGAAGTTATGACTAATGTTCTGGGTTTGTTTTATCAAGCACATCACCATTTGGTAGCATCTGACATATTCCCTTTAGGTAACACTTCTTGTACTGCTCCCATGGTGTGCTTTCCCAAGGCTCTCTTTCAGGTGCGCAAAGACCCGTACTTCAGTCTGAGCTGCTCACCATGGCAGGAAAAGAGTTCAGAGAATTCCTGGCAGCTCAAAACAGAGCAGCAACGTGTAATCACTGGACCACTAGTACACAGTCTGCCTTTCACACTGTAGTAATGGATTAGTAGGGTCTTGCTGCTTTTTAAAGAAATATCAACACACCACCCCTGCCTCAAGCTATGTTCTACTTTGCAGCCACAAGAAACAGCCAACAACTTCGATCTAAGGTGATGCTGTACACACCAGATTGCTACCACGTAACTGATGCTGTGCTAGCAACCTACCTTGCACAATTCTACTCCACCTTAAAATCACTTTTGTGAGTATAACTTAGACTTCTTTCAAGCCAGGGCTGAGCGGCACAAGAACCACAAATAATTTTGGTTTTGTTTTTTTTTTTTTCTTTTTAAAGATCTCTGAGGGAACATTAGGGTATGGAAAGCCAAGATGGAATTATCATCACAGGACAAATAAAAGTATGGGTAAGCAGTGAAAATTTGGTTGCTATTTTCTTTTCAGTTTCTCAATTCATGCATGTGCCAAATTCTAATTCCAGTACAGTAAAAAAAAAGTTGGTAAAATAATTAATAATACTTAACAGGAACACACTGTAAAACAAATATGACACAAGATCATTATGTATAGTCAAGGAAACACACAAGCTTAAATTAATTTAGTAGTCTGCTGTTTTTCTAATCTGCAATTCTGTTGTTTCTAGATTACAGCGTAAAGTAATGATTTATGGCATCTACTGTATAGCCAAAGGCAAAATATTAGGTTGCTTAAGTATTTTGGTTATTCTATCAGTGAGGACAAAAGTACATCCAAACTTCATAGGGATGTCATGAGGAAAAATAAATTCAGTATTAAGAGACAGTTGTGTGACAGAGATCCCCCATATATTTAACAATGTAATGACATGTTCAAAGCCATGTTATGGCAGCTCAGCAAAATGCCATTCAATGCTGTCTCCACAGCTGACCAAAGGAATCTCTTAGACCTGGGGGATGATCTTTAGGTAGAACTCATTTTTACAAAATCTTAAAAAGGTGACTTAAGAAAATGCGTTTTACCTCACGACTGGAAGAGGCAAACAATGAGCACATGATCAGCTATGGCAGTTCAGCTGCCAAGCAGCAACTTGTTAACTTGCCATAACTCAATCATGTTCAATTGTTTGCCCCACAGCCTCAGGCTACAGACAGACATTTGGTCTGCTAACAACTGCGCCAGATGAAGACATTACTATCCCAAGCTATTTGTTATCACACATCTGCTGGAGATTATCATCTCCACAGCTCTGCTGGAGGAAGAAATCATGTGAGCAGTCCCTAATATGGTTTGTTCAAAACCAGCCAATTTAATTTAAATAGGTGAGCTGAGCTAACCAGGCTGGTTTGGCCTGAAGCTTATTAAAAAATGCACACACACAAAAAATTCTTTACTGGCAAAAGAGTAGATGCTGAAAGCAAGCAGCTGGAAGAATTAGCATCTTTAAGCAGCATATCTGGATTTGTGAGGGGACTGTTTCTGTCCTAATGCAAAGAAAACTTTTCCAAGGCTATACAGGAGAAATAAATGCAGCTTAGAAATTAGTATTTTTTAGTACTGGTCATATAAGTTTATTAATTGATGGGAAAAGTACATGTATATGTACGTTAAAGCTTATCTTTAAAGGCAGCATAAATATATATATATTTTAAAACGTTTAAAAAATACAGATCATGTGTTGAACTTCATCAGCATAGTATCATTAACCCAGGTTTTAAGTTTTGCGGTGCAGGACTGTCCCCCTCCTTAACATTTTGTTCACTGGTAGCCTTACCATCAGTTATCAACAATGTAATAACCTTGCCATAAGTAACAATCGGTGTTAATTTTATATGGGATTGGCTCATTATTATTAACAGACAGAAGAAACCTAATACAAGCAACCCAGTCCAGTAAAGCTCACCCAGAAAATATTGGAATTATTCCACCACGTAGAAACAGCTGCAGGCCACCATCATGCTTAGAGCTCTACATTTCAGATGTATTTAAAGAGTTAATTTAGCAACAAATAGTAAGACAATATAAGGTCACAGACATTACTTTTTGCATGGCTCTTTTTACGGGGTTTACTCATCTGAATTACACCTTGATGTATCAACTGTGGTAGTTTGACACATGCCAGAACTAATTTAGAGCTAATTTTATAAACTTTCAGGTCTAAGTAAATACTTGCATTCAACAGAAGATTGAACTGCATATGCTTGTAGTACACTGAAATGAGAGATTTAGTCCACTGTTACTTAATTCTGTATCTTATCCTTGTGATCATTGGTATCATTGTAGTTTAGTGGGTTTTAGAATATTTGGGTACAGGTAAAAATCTAAAAGACAGATTTTCATTTTAAGCTTTCATACACAGTAATGATGATTCATGTTTGCAGCTAAGGTGAAGTTCACAATTTTATTAATTATGATTCTGTGATTAACTCTGTGAACAGTACCTGGTATTAAACAAGTATTTTCTATAGATATCTTGTTAAGCAGAAACACTATCTTTCTCTATTGTCTGGTGAAAAGAAGATGAACACTTCTGGTAGAAGCGATAATCTAAAATTAAGTCATAACAAAATTAGCCTTCAACACTAACCACTGATAAATGTGAGACATGTCATTAACCACCATGAATTTAATCTCTAAGGAACAAAATACCAGTGCAAGTGTCTTAAATAGAATGACAATAGGTACTATAAACATACGAGGAGATGAACTAAGTATTTGTCATGTGTTGTTCCTATACACCTGAAATTCAATCTCTGCTTTGGTTTTAACAGCTTTTGATAAAACCCAAAAGTATTACTTTATAGAACACTTAAACAGTAGGAATAAAGTAGTCACCAGACATGCTATTGGCCTGAGAGAAAAAATGTTCGCACGTGGTGAAAATTAATTTTTCAGCACCTAAACTGTAGCAAGAAGGTTAAAACTTTTTCAATATACATGTTGTAAATAGGACACATATGACTTGATATTGTAAGACGACAGATGGTCTGTTAAAAATACCATTTTCTTAGAAGAAATTTGAGAACCTCATGAGACTGAATGTCTACAAGTCTATGGGGCTGGATGACATGCATCTCAGGGTCCTGAAGGAGCTGGCTGATGTGGTTGCCGAGCCGCTCTCCATCATATTTGCAAAGTTGTGGCTGTTGGGTGAGGTCCCTGGGGACTGGAAAAAAGTCACTCCCATTTATAAGAAGGGGAGCGAGGAAGACCCAGGGAATTACAGGCCTGTGAGCCTCGTCTCTGTGCCTGGGAAGATCATGGAACAGATCCTCCTGGATGACATGCTGAAGCACATGAGGGACGAGCGCGTGATTCGGGACAGCCAGCACAGCTTCACCAAGGGAAGATCGTGCCTCACCAATCTGGTGACTTTCTATGATGGAGTGACAGCATCAGTAGATAAAGGGAAGGCAACCGATGTCATCTACCTGGACTTGTGCAAGGCCTTTGACACAGTCCCCCACTACATCCTTATCTCTAAATTGGAAAGATGTGGATTTGATGGGGGGACCATCCAGTGGATAAGAAACTGGTTGACAGAACGTAGACAAAGGGTGGTGGTCAATGGGTCTATGTCCAGGTGGAGGCCGGTGACAAGCGGGGTCCCCCAGGGGTCTGTCTTGGGACCGGTGCTCTTTAACATCTTTATCAATGACATCAATGATGGAATTGAGTGCACCCTCAGCAAGTTTGCGGATGACACCAAGCTGAGTGGTGTGGTTGACACAACAGAAGGAAAGGAAGCCATCCAGAGGGATCCTGACAGGCTGTAAAGGTGGGTCTAGGTGAACCTAATGAGGTTCAACACTGCAAAGTGTCAGGTGTTACACCTGGGTCAGAAGAATCCCAGACATAGATACAGACTGGGAGATGAGCTCCTTGAAAGTATCCCTGCTGAGAAGGACTTGGGGATTCTGGTAGATGAGAAACTTAACATGAGCCAGCAGTGTGCTCTTGCAGCTCGCAAGGCCAATGGTATCCTGGGCTCCATCAGATGAGGGGTGGCCAGCAGGGACAGGGAGGTGATTGTCCCTCTCTACTCTGCCCTCATGAGGCCCCATCTGGAGTCCTGTGTCCAGGTCTGGGGCCCCCAATACAAGAAAGATGTAGAACTGTTGGAGAGGGTTCAGAAGGCCACAAAGATGATTAGAGGACCGGAGCACCTCCCCTACGAACAGAAGCTGAGGGAGCTGGGTTTGTTCAGCCTGGAGAAGAGAAGGCTGCAGGGGGACCTCATTGCAGCCTTCCAGTACGTGAAGGGAGCATATGAACAGGAGGGGAATCAACTTTTTAAAAGGGTAGACAATGGCAGGACAAGGGGGAATGGATTAAAACTAAAGGAAGGAAGGTTTAGATTAGATCTTAGGGGGAAGTTTTTTACAGAGAGAGTGATGAGGTGCTGGAACAGGCTGTCCAGAGAGGTGTTGGGTGCCCCATCCCTGGAAATGTTCAAGGCCAGGTTGGATGGGGCCCTGGGCAACCTTGTGTAGAACCAGGCCTGGAGTTTGGTGGCCCTGCCTGTGACAGGGGGGTTGGAGCTCTATGATCCTTGGGGTCCCTTCCAACACATGCCATTCTATGATTCTATGAACTTCTCTTCAAGTCACTTTACAGAGCTAAGAGTAATGTTTCTGTGCTAGGCAGAGAAAACGGTGGTTTTCTGAAAAAGCAGAAAAACCTATTTTGAAATAATCTGACTCCATCTTTCTCTGAAGAGAAAACCCTTTGAAAACAGAGATGATGGTACCAGGAGATATCAGCAGGTAACCTAACCTTTTTTACAGGTATTTTAGTACGATAATATACTGTGGCTATACGTACATCATAATAATGGTTTATGTAAGTCTTACGTTAATATTACAGATATTTTATGGAAAATGTCAGCCTTTAGTCTTGGATTTGCCACCTACTGCTTCTACACAGCCCTGCCAGATGTTTACTGGGATAACAGTCTAACAACGTACCACTGATTGAACATGAAGAGAGGTTGAAGATCACTTCAGGTATTTAATGCCATTTAAAAACATCTCTATTCTAACAGCTTGTGTAGGTAGCAATAACTTCACAACAGCTTCAGTAGTCAGAATAACAAACCCAGAAGTTATGATTTCTGAATTCCATAGGCACTGATTTTTTACATTGCTACTTCACAGAAAAGATCCTAAAATGTCTTAAAATATAATGTTCCTTACTGCTCACTTTATATACCTCCTTTATACATACTCTCATGTAAGCAGCCTGAAAGTGAGAGTGTATTTATGGTGAAAATTCATACCTAAAGTGAA
This sequence comes from Gallinula chloropus, assembly GCF_964237585.1. Taxonomy (NCBI): domain Eukaryota; kingdom Metazoa; phylum Chordata; class Aves; order Gruiformes; family Rallidae; genus Gallinula; species Gallinula chloropus. The sequence goes on from NC_140087.1 coordinate 63,506,661, forward strand.
CTAAGTCTAAAATTCTGAGAAAAAAAATGATTTAGTAAGCATGCTTGCCATAAAACATATGCAGAAATTTACAACATTTTTTGGTTTAATAGAAAAGGCTTAATAGACAAAGATAACCACCACTTCTGAATATGAATAACCGGCACTTGCATAACTAATGATTTAGATCATGAAACCAGGACTTGTATATAATGAAATAGATTCAGATTGAATAGGCATATTTTTGAAAGAGGTAATGGTTTCATAAAAATTGGGTAAGGTGTTAATTGAGGGAAGCATTTCTGTAGTTTCCCATTTTAAAAAAATACTAGAATTAGAAAAATTACTGGCAGAATAGATTCAGCAGGTAACATGCATGTAAAAAACCCTCTATGAATAGACCCTCAGACCAGTCTCCATGAGTTCAGTGTTGAAACGTTTTGTCTTTCAGGGTGAAGATAAAAGCTGGAAGTTAGAACTACATTTGCTTTCAGTAAGTATTCACAATGACAATTTTGTTGTCAAAATATGATCCAAGAACAATTTAAGTGTTACAGTATTTATCTTCTTGATTTCAAAACCACATTTTCATAACAGCAATTTTATACATTTTTCAGCACTTAACTTACATGCCAGAAGCACAAACCTTACTTTGGCATCTATTTAATTCTGATGTTTACTAAAGTGATTAAGTTTAGTAAGCACAGTTGGATACAGTCATCAATAAAGTCCAACACCCATATTTTTGATTATGGCACATAAAAAAAAATATCTTGAAAGTAAATCATCAAAGCCCAGAAGACCCCCGAAAATACCCCAAAAGAATGGTGTAATTTCTTGCATAAAATTGGATCAACAAATTCATCAACAGTATTAATGACAGCTGCAGCATCAACTTACCTGCTAGCTGTTTTTACCGAGCTGTTCTTCTTGTGTCCTCTCTCCGATCGGTTGTCTCGCAAGAGTTGAAGCTATTAACAAAAAACATTAAGAAGAGTCTCACAAGCAATGTCTTTATTTAGTTTTTAGAAATGTTATCCTGACACTGCAATTCTTTCCTGTCTTGAGTCATCTTTCAGGAGTTTTCACTCAAGACTCTAAAAGAGATGGACACTTTGAATTTGCAGTAATAGCTAAAAAATCAAGATATAGCCACTAATTTATAATTCCTAATTAACTGAAAATGTAAAAATTAAAGCATTCTCAAGGCATATTAAAAAGCCACGCAATTAACAATTAGCTTATCTGTAAACTGTTACAATTTTAATAATTAAAATTTTCAAAATTTTGTAATGGAATGTCTGGGAGAACACTTAAATTACAAAAAATAAAGCTATTCAGGTTAGCTTTTGTGTCTAAGCAGTTACGAAACAGTTGCAAACTCTTCTACAACTCGGGAGCTTTTGTAATTTGCAAGTTGCAGAATCAACAAAAACACAGTATTAAAGCTTCCCATAATAGCAGGGAAGCAGGAATAATGAAGGTTTTGTTTAACTGAAATAGTGACTCAGCTTCTGGAAGAAGCTCTGAATTAGTCTGGTTTTAGGCAAATAAAGACAGATTTTTCATTCAGATGATGTCCAATACTTAGAAGGCTATTTCCAGCAGTATGATATTTGTCAGGATGAGTAAAGTAGGAGTAACTGTGAAAAATGACTGTCAAAAAAATTACACTAAAGCAATTAAAACCAGAGAATATGAAAACTACAAGTGTTTCATAAAACTAGTCATATGCTGAAGAAAATATAGAATGAGAAAACTGTTTAGAAACAGACTACAGTAAACACATTGAAAAATCTGGAAATTAGGAAATTATGAACTTCATAACCACACCTTAAGTGGTTATGAGCATGGACATGAGCATGGACTCCAAAAAATGACACCCTTTTGAGAAATTGCACTTCATTAGTTTTTCCCTAATTCCCTATAGCTTGCTTCTTGTATAAGGAAGGATCATTTAAAATGTCTGGTTCTCAGATGCTGTACAAATAGTGTGGTTGGTTTTTAAAAGGCAATCTGAAGCATGCCTAAAGGTAAAGCATCTTATTCTGATAAAATATTTCTTTAATTTTCTTATTGTCAACAAATTACAGCGCTTATATTTAAATGTAGCTGTGATTTTTACTGACATGACATTTGTACAATGTGTATCTATTTCATGGTCAAGCTAAGTAGAACAGTTTTTCTGGTATAAATATTATCTGGCCGATAAGTGAATTCTAGTTATAGCATACACAAATACAGATCATCTGCCAGACTTTAAATTTGGCTAATTACTTGTGTTCTAACATAACAACTTCAGCTCCAGAAATTAAACCCATGCAACCAGTTGTACACCATGGATCTTCACAAATATAGTGATAATTTTCTTGTCCATCTGAATTTTCATAATCACACTGAACCATTCCAATTTCTTTCAACATGTCTAAAAATATCCATTATGTGCCAGTAGTGCCTATACTATCTGATGACACCAGTTTTGCTTCACAATTCATTAGTAAACTGTAAATTACAAATACAGTAAACTGCAGATAAGCTCTGAAAACACAGCTCTTGGGAAATATAAAATAAACACACAAAATGTAAAATTAATTCAAATCTACTATTACCTAAGAAAAGATATTAATTATTATTTTATACCAGCAAAGGAGACATTTTTCAAACTCTTAATGGATAATACTAGCACGTATATGGTATAGGTTAATGCACTTCTCAGCATGGAAATCTCCATCCTGTTTTAATATTTTAATTACACTGCAACTTCGTTATCTAGTCTACTAGTCCTTTACATGAGACATTACATTAAAAAATGGAATTAAAATAAAGCCCCAACACTCAAACTCATTCTGATCTAGCAAAGTCGACTGCTTATAGCAGCAAAATTTCAGGAATAGGACAAAGATTAGCCCAAGAGAACTTTTTATCATGAGTAACTAAGATGAAGTACACTCGAATTTAAAATGCTCTTTTAAAAATGTGTTTCTTCTGCTAGGAAATGTGTTTCAAAATGAGAGCAATGCGAATCATATAAAGCAGACTGTTTAGATGTTAAGTGTCAGTCAGCTTACTGTAACATGTTCCCATTTTACAGTTAAAACAGTTCTAGGTTTTATCCACTCCCTCAGTTTTGGGCAAGTAACAGCTACTCAGCTTACTCTGGATTTCAAAAAAAGGGTAAGGGGACACGAAAGAGTGTACACTGATTTAAACTCTGACTTACTGGAGCTACAAATGTTCACAATGCATCAGCCTAAGATGAATTCTCCAAAGTTTCTACAGATCTTATTTCCTTTGAAGTTTTAACTCTATCTATATTTGCAAATGTACTAGCAAACTGGCACAGATTTAATAACTGTGTTAGTCTTTTTTACAGAGTTAAAAAATGTACTACGGAAATTTAGTCTTAAATTTCAATGCATTGTTGATATATTCAGCTACTTATACTGAAGAGTTGAAGTTACTTATACATTTCTAAAATGAAGCCAGATTTATTTTGACATTTTGAAGTTCTTAGGTGTTATGTTCTGTTTATACCTCAGTACCATCTAAAAAGAAAGGTATTCCTCCAGGTTTCCAGACAAGCCAAAGAATTAAGTGCTGTGCTGCTAATTAAATATAAACGTGTCTTCTCATTCCCTCAATATCTCTAGGCTTAGACCTCCTAGGGAATAGACGATAGGAACTCAGCAGACAAACTAGTGATATTTTCACAAATATCTGATCTGCACCGTGATGGAAACTTAGCAGTTCCTTTTTTACTGTTGTGATTGTTTTAACCAACGAAACACACACAAAAAAGTTCTTTCTGTACAAGCTTTTGTCGCTGCTCTGTAGCTCTTGATTTTGGAAGTCAAATATTTTGCTTTCCAGCATTTTGAGGAAACGTTAATTAACAAAATAATAATAATAAAAAAAATGAATCAGACTTTTCATGTAACCTGTTAAAACTCAAAGATACTTAACTGAAATTAACTGACTAATTAAAGGTTTTTAATTAAAAGATTTTTGGAAATGTGCTACTGTTACTTTTTCCTTACAAGAAAATACGAAGTCATACTTGCTCTGTTTATAATTTCTTAAAATATTAGCCCACTACCTCTGGAGTAGAGGTAGTTAAATTCCTTTATACATCTCAAGTAAACTGCTCTTTATCAAAGCAGCTCTTACCTGGCTATGTTCCTTCCTAGCCCCAGGGCTAAACCAGTGGCTGTGGGAGAAAAAGAAAAGACAGGTTTAACAATATAACTAACAAAGCACATGCTGTCATATGACCAGTCTGTGCGTGCTTTTGGGTATTTTATTGTCTGCCAGGAAAATACAGCCTTTGGCTATGCTTTATTTTAATGGGGTATTTTTATTGAACTTCTTAAGCCAGTAACAGTTTTGAAAGAATGCAGTGCAAATTTCACTTCTGAGTAGCTATTTGCTTTATAGGTAATTATATTTTGTCAAATAAGCTAAAATAAAATTTAAATTATAGTAATTTAATATACTATAATGCATGTGCTATAAATAAAAGTAATTCCATATTTAGTACCAAAGTGTTACTTATTAATGACTACAGCTGAAAAGATTTTTAACCACTGTGGACTACCTGGGCTTTGTTAACGCATTATTTCACAAACTGAGGTCTCAGTTTGAACCTAAAGTGAAATTCAAAGTCCATGAATTCAATGGCTTCATATCTCCATACAATTGCACAGTTTTGACTACTGGCAGCCTTATTTCATAGAGATGAAAATTTGAACTAAGACGTTGACATGTGGGGAACAAGACCTCACAATGTGACTTTTCCCTCAGTAGCAGTAAAAGCATATTAATACTGGTACACAGAATCACACAGAACTGAATTAACATCTGAATGTAGCTGTAGTAACAGTTATACATAACAGAGGCAAATCTTGACACTTACAAAATGAACGGGAGAAGGAAAAAATAGTTAAAACAAGGAGGGATCTGAAATTGCATGTAGTACCTACATAATGCTCATATAAACAAGCAATAGGTTTTGGGCAAAGAATAAAATAATTCCAGCTATTATAATATCACACATAAAAAACCCATCACACGATCTGCTATTATGCTTGTAAATTCCTCTAGAAGTGCAACCAAAGATTATAAGCTTAACCAAGTCCCACTTCTTCTGAAGTAGTTAAATTTAATACAGTTCACTCTGAAGCACATAATGACACTGAAAGTTTTACTTTATTTAATAAACTGAGAAGGAGTTTCCATGTAATTCTCTGGCCTATTTTTAAAAGTCACAATTATATAACTTTGATGGCTTTTGGTCACTCAGTTTATGTTTGTTGATGAACAGTCAACCCTCTCATTCTTGTATATAAGACCAGCTGTCACCAAAACCTGCGTTCTTCTAACTCCTATTTCTACTTATAGCGTGATTAATAAATATAAGTTAGAGATGAAACAGAGTTAAAATTTTACACTCAGGTAAAAATTAGTAGACATTTTTATATTTTGGACATCAACTGCAGTGAAGAGTTCAAACTTTGGGGAAAGCAGGGAGATTTTATGCAGACAACTCTGATGCTGGCAGTAGACAAAAAGAAAAAACATCATATCTGCAAGTCCCCCAACAGATAAGGTCTCAGACATCCAGAAGTTGATGAAGATAAGAAATATAACGGGTTAGATCTAAATTCCACATTAATCAGTATCTTGTCTTCCTACCATTGTCAACAGTAAATGCTCAAAGGGGAGCAGCAAACTGTGATATCCTACCCAACAAAATGTTGCTGGTCTGTGGCAAGTCAGTGGATTAGAGAGTAAATTACAAGTAAAACATACTTCTATTGAAAAAAAAAATCAAAGCAATTTGAAATTGTCTCATATTTAGATATTAAAAACTGTTTATAAAGATATTCACATCATACCGATTTTTATAATTTTGGCTATGCACTTAATTACAGCACTATTTGTTAGCTTGTTTCTTTGAATAAAACAGAAGTAAGCCCCATAAAATATCAGTTAAATTGCTTTAGGGTAGAAATAAAATCACAACCTCTTTTGTTAACATACATCTTAGCAAGTTACGGGGTGCAACAGAAGGGCATTACCTGCATAAAAGTGTTGGCATTGTGAATCTGATGTTTGTAGTATATGCACTCTGGTAAGTTTTGTTTTAAACTGTGGATGCTCAGTGTAGTAGCAGTTAGAACATAGGGATGTTTCCCCAAATATATTCTTTCCTAAACATGTGTGTCTGTGTTTTAGATTTCTGATTTGGAAAAAATAGAGGAAAATGTAATCTTCTTATTTTAACTATGCAAAAAAGATAACCAAGAAATAATGCTGCTGAATGTTGGCAGCTGTAATGGCACATTGAAGTAACTAAAACTGAATGACAGTCCCCATTTATGTATCTAGAATAATAGGTCAGTGCCTTTTTGTGGAATTTGTGATAATCTTCTTTCTCACATGGTACATCCTGTTTTAAAACTCAAAATATGCGGTGCTTGTTTACTTTCAGATATTCAAGTGTGGCATTTCTGAAATTTTCTTTGGAGAAAAACAAAGCAGAACGTTTTAAACAACCTGTGTTTGGTATCTAGCCTTAAAACGTGTTGTGTTTTAGGAAAGCATAGATTTAGCATGTTAATAAAAAACATGTTCACAAAGCACTGAACTTCATGTTTCATTAAGAAACATTAAAAGAATTACAGAGGATTATAAATAGCATTAATAAATAAAGATCAATATGTAACTGAGATGAGGCTCTCATCATGTTTGTACATAAGGTGTGGGTTTGGGACAGAGGTACTATTGTAAAGCAAACAATAATAAAAAGTTCTAATCACTCATACTCACTCATGGTGTAGAGAATCTTGGGACAAGTGAACTGTTTTCCTGCTACCACCTGCTCCTGGAGTTATCTAACAGAAAAAATAGGAAAAAAGTTTTTAAGAAATGGGGCTGTATATGTACGCAGGGACTGATATTAAGAAAACATATCACAAATTCTAAACACACTGGATACATTCAATGCAGTTAGCAATATCTGCAGTTTTAAATTCAGAGTAGAAAAAGTGCTGTATAAGATTTATCAAAATATTTTATGTGCATTCAGACATTTACAGATGCCAAAGTTACTTACCTCTGAAAAAGAGATTCTAGCTATTTTGAAAACAGTATCAAACATACTATCATTTTTTTATGGATAATACAGCCAAATATTATTAAAAAATGCTCCCAACCTTTGCATCCCAACACAAAGCTTTTAATATTCAAGTTGATAAGTGACAAAATAATTTTTACCACACTGTACTGTAAGTCCTTTATATAAACTGAAACCAATAATACATATTATGCTCAATTTAAAATGATCTTAAGCAGCACATGCAGACTTGTCCAGACGATGATGTTCTGGTATTGCTCAAGAATGCATCAGTTTTATTTTCATTTTTATAATCTGCATAAATTGTATGTGTAGATAGGTAAAAGCAGAAGAGTAAGAGACCCCCTGATGAAACCCATGCTTGAAGAACCAGAGCAGAAGGCAAAGTATTCCTGCTAGGAAAAAAAAAAAAACAACCCAAATTTTTAGTTCCTTGGAGATAATTTCATAGTCAGTAGATGACTAGAGGTAGGAATGAAGTCAGATGACATTAGACCACAAAACCTCAATGATAATACATTTTATGGCTCAGGCTTGTGAAAAAACACATAAGCAAAAGATTCACAGATAAAAGCAGCCTACTTTGTATTAAAGGAACAACACACTCAAATTTTAAAGAAAAACATCCCCATTCATCTGGTGTCATGATGGAGAATAGCCAGGGCACTTGGACTTCCAAGTCTGAAAAACTTTCAGAGAACACTCACTGAATAATTTGAAAGCTCCATGTGCTTAAAGTCTTTGACCAAAATCTATTTCTTTGACATGAAGAATGATGTCAGTCAAGGACGAATCAAGAAACCCTAAAATTTTATCACTTTTCTGTCTGGTGGTGATGGTAAAGAATTGGTTAATATCTTACCACAGAAAAATCTATGCAAACACAAATCCCCAGCATAGGAACTAAAGGGCAGAGTAGCACCTGCTGCCTTACCCGCATTTGAATTTACTGTTTTACTTGACTGATTGAGGCCTTACATAACCACATGGTAATAATAAAATAGTGAAGAAATTTTACACTTGCAGTCTCGTAGTTCACTTAATAGTAAGAGTGAGCAATGCTAATTCACAAAGAGACACCTAGAAATATAAATATTTTAATATGTAATTTCCAAATTTTAAGATTATTAAAGTTAAAAAAATGTTACTTTAACACTATAGGTAAACATGTAGCTCAGCTCTTGAGAGTCACATCCTGCATTAATCTCAAAATGAGGTTTTCATGCTATTCCAGTGGGTATCCTTGGAATATAGTAATCCATTTTCTACACTGTGGCTATAAGAAAAGCCGACTGTGCCTATGTCATGCTTTGTTAGAGGTTCATGATCACATTATCTCATGGTGGACCTGACACTTTTATTCAGTTTACAGTATGTTCTGTGTACAGGCAACTTATTTCCTTTGCCAGGGCTGCTGACAACCTTTTCCACACTATATTAATCTTGTTTACAGACTTTATCTTGGTACAAATATCAGAAAACTGAACTTTTTATCTTAGGGAGAAAATAAACAACATGTTGACAGAAGCAAAAGCTATTTTCTGGACTAAAATTGGTTGTTTACCTGCAGCCATACTTATGGAAACAAGTTTAAGTTTCCAGCTTACTCAAAATACATAACCCGAAATTTAATAAGCATGGAAATTTAAAGAAAAATATCTTGATAAATTGACAGTTTTAAAATAATACATAAACCACAGAAGTATTTTTTTCCACTAATTTATACAAGAATATGAGCTTTCTTGGGATACAGTTACAACTGATCACAAAATACACTCCTCAGGCTTCCCTTGCGCACCCCAGATAGCTTCAGTTACCAAGCACATGCAGAATATTTATAAAACCAAACTTGGATACATATAGATCTTTACATAAACCTGAATGTAGATTATTGTCCAATTCACATTATGTTAATGCAAATGAAATCATATTTGCAAAATAGTTATCTAGGGTATAAAAAGAAAATGCAAGTCTACTGCCCATCTCCATCTGCTAACCCAGTATTAGAAAGAAATCTACTCCAAAGAACTGCTGATTCTGCACAGAAGAGATAAGCCAATTGCTTCAGAAAGTGACAGCAGATCTCAGGACATAAAAAACAAAGCAAATACCCACTCAACTGTTCAGATTCTTTATTTAAAAAAAAAACAACAGAAAAACCAAACAAAACCCCCAGAACCCATCATCATCATCTAGAGATCTTTTAGATGATGAAATCCCAGCGCACAAGAAGAAATCAAGGTCTAAAGTAAGCATTAGCTTTCCGTTAGGTAACTAAGAACAAACAGCACAAAGTTAGCACACTAAGAATTTTTTTTTTTTTGGCAACTGAACGCACAGGAATGTGTGTGCTTGAGTGCACGTGTGAATCAGGGAATCAGAACTCCTGTGAAGACTGACGGATCTGGCCTGATTTAAACTTAGTTTAAAGTTGATTTATTAGCATGACTCTTCTTTGCAATGGTCAATTCTTACCCACTATTTTACACACAGGAATGAGTAGCAGTATCATAGAACTGGTGCTCTACGGTTAGCACTGACAGCTATAGTCCTTCACGGTTCTCAGCCACAGGGGTCAAGGTGACCAGGATTGAGTCATGTGAGAAGAAAAACGGGAACTGCAGTGGGCTTGTCTTCATTATCTTCAAATTCTCCCTGCTTATGTTTGATGTCTTCATACTACTGTTCTCTCCAAAGGAGAGGGAGGTGTCACCTTTTTTTTGGGACAAACACCTAAGCCACAGGCAAGTTAAGCACTGTAGACTATTTTTGCTGCATAAAAAAATGTCAGCAGATTGTTTTCTGAGTATTATTAAAAATAGTAATTTTTTTTCCAAATATTTTGATGGATAAATGTTTGGAAACATTGCCATGGCACACTTTAATGTTCATACACAACATGAACCTAATTCTGACTTCAAAAGTTCATTCTTACGAGACATAAAAACGTCTAGGAAATGTTCGACAACCTCTAAAGCTTTTTTGCAAAATATTTAATAGTATGGCTTTTAGAAACACAGGCTCTCTCATAACTGAACATAATTACACCCACACTGAAACTTAAATACTATAATATAAAACGTGAAAGTAACTATTTCCACTAATTAAGAATGGCAGCTTTTTAAAAACTTACTAGATGTAACAAACAACTAGGGATGATGTCCTAGAGGATGAGGAACAATATTGACCTTCAAAAAGGCCACACTGTCTTCACACTGCTCAACAGTGTTGCAGTCTGTACCATGCCTTAGTTACGTAAATCAGCAAAATTAAACAAGAATGTAAAGGGAAACTAGGGAAATCTTTGAACCTCCTTGCTCCTCTATGCCAAGTCTCTCCAGCAACATATTGCGAATGAAGTACTGTCATCTATGGTTGCTATAACTATTGCAATATGAATAAAGTTTGGTTCATCTTTGGAACTCTTAATTTCTTCTGGCTCCAAGTCCTTTTACCATTACTGGAATAGTATGACAAGGTGTTGTCTGTCTACTGTTTACAGAGTTCCTGAAACACAGGTACTCCATCCAACTCAGAGCCAAAGTACTCCTTCCATTTTGCAATGAATGCTTTTCCTTAGAAATTATGGCTTGTGCTGACGGACACAGTTAAATGGAAAAAAAACCTCAAGACACTAGGGAGTTTTGCCTCAAGATACAAGACATTGTATCCTGCTGCCTAAGATACTACAAATGACAAATTTCAGAAGAGATATATGGAACGAATAGTGAGAATAAATGGAAGAAGGAGGACAATAAACATTTTTACTCCACAGAAATAACGTTAAGCACAGCAACTGCTATTTTAAAATGTTAATAATATAGAAGCAAAGACACAGAATAGACAACACAACTGTTTACATATATTTCAAGACTCATGTAAGAACAGAATTACAACAAAATATGGAGATTTCATAGTGTAATCATCCTTTCTTAGTTAATTTTTCTTTGTTCTGAACGAGGAAGATGTTTATTTTCCCACCATGTACTGCAACATATTTTGAAAGCTATGAATAAAAATCATGCCATTCTATCTGGAACTGACAGGTCCAGTTAAATACTGAAACTACTGAATTTCAGAGAAAAATCCCTACTTTGAGAATGTAAACTCTAATGTTGTTCAGTTTTTGAAGAAAAAGTTCCATTAAATCAATAAAGAAATCAAAATTTTGCTGAACACTAGTAACAGAGACAAACTAAACACTTACCTAAATGAAAGAACATGTCCCTTTTCCATCTCTGTAAATTAACTGATATGATCACTAAAGATTGACACATGTAAAGGTTATTTAAATTAACAAAATCTTTTAAATCCCAGAAGAAGAAGTGATACCTTTTCCTGGATTCCCATATTTATATTACCTTTCCTTAAAAATGTTATATTGATGAATAAAATTTGAAAAGTTCAGTAGCAAATCCAATTTTGTCATGGAGGCATTTCTGCAAAACAAGTTTATATCCAAAATTTAATGCAATTAAAATAATATCCTAGACAACAGGATTTTGCAGTGGAAATTACAACATCACAATGGCACTTCCATAATTCACAGATCTGTAATTGCCAATTTATAGGAAATGAAGCCAAACTATAACAAGGGAAGAAACAGAGAAAATATATTATCTTTATTTTATTGAAGTGGTTAAGAGCAATTTCTTATAATTTTCAAAATCAATTTATTAACCCCCATTTTATACCCCTTCTTTATGAGAAGCATTGGAAAGCACCTACAATAAACCAAGGTCTATATTTAAAAGTCATCTTAAAATACAGACACAAGTTCCTTGACTTGGAGCAATATAAAAATTAGAAAATAAATTCAGCTTTCACAGTATACGTTACTGAATCATTGCCATAACCCTAGCTTGACATTACCATTACATTTTCATTCCTTCTACAAGCACACTCTTGCTCAAGGGCCCAAACTGACCATTCCAGAGAAGCATCTCTTTAATGTACAGTTTACCTTTAAGTGATGCTCAGTCAAACTCTATGAAGTCTTCATGAAGACATGGCTCACTGGCAGAATAGTTCTATGCCAGGTTCTTATTACTCTAGCTATAATTCTTTAAAACTGACCTCTTATGAACACAGCGTTGCAAAAAATCAATGGATCATTGTCATTTTGCTTGCAAAACGTAAGTGATAAGGCAGGAGAAAAACCTCAAGAAAAATAAGTCAAAAGACACAGACTATATTCAGAAAGCAAACATGTATTTCCTTGTACCTGTTTCACTGTTTTCTCTTAAAAAAAAAAAAAGAGCAACACACCCTAGATAAAATGAGGATCAGTAAGTTTCTTGGGAGTTAAAGAATATGTCCCTGTCCCCAATCTCTCTAGTGATTTCACATGCTGTTATGAGTTCTCTCTACATTTCTTTTCACACAACTGAAAAACACTTCTATCTCTTCATATACTTTTTTTTCAACTGAACGATTAACAGATAGAGAACTACAGTATCTGAGATTAAAAGAAGAAAAGTCCACTACTGAACGTAGCTCCTTCAGAGAAAGATGGAAAATTTAAATCTCGTGTGTAAGAGCATACCAGGGAATTTCTTTGTAAGTCTTTGCTACTACACAGTTTTTCTCTGGTGCTGCTAAGACAAAACTAGAAGTTGAAATTATGTAATCATATATTTAAAACTACAAAAAAAATTTTTGAGATCCTGGCATGGGCGTAATACTTTTGTATTTTATTAAATAAGTACAGGTGTATTATGTAAAAAAATTTCTTGATCTACAGAGAAAGCACCAGGTAAAGTGAAAAGTGCAAGAGTCACATCTGCAAGGAAATCAGTAGGAGTTTTGTTTGAGAGTTCCAGTATTGAAGATGAAACAGTAGTATGTGGCCCTACTGCTCCATCAGTAGCTTAGAGCACTGCAAAAAACGGACTCATTTATACGAATATCAAGAAGAAAATACAACCCTTTTTTTATTTAATTAAATCAACTCCTCGTTAAAAGGAAAATGTAACATTCTTGGTAGTGCATAAACATACCACACAGCAGCACTATTTCCATTTTTTACATTAGAAAAGGGAAGAATACTTAGGGCAGATGCCCGAATAGCATTAGATATGGCAACAAAATAATGACCAAGATTTTGATACTTCTTTACTATGCAATTATTATGTAAATAGCTAATATTTAACAACATTTATTTAAATGAAATCAAATTTCCCTCAACACAAAAGGATACTGATTAAATGCTGTGGTAATACACTGCATATCAAAAAGCCTTTATTATGATACTTTAGCTGTCTAAAATAGCCATCCCAGTAGTGTTGGGACTGTATCTTTCTTAGCGAAGAATGATCTACAATACCAAAATAATGTTTTTACTTGTAAAATTATCATCAATAAGTGAAGTCACCCACAGGGTGATATATATAGGGGTGATATATATGGAAGGAAGGAGCTGAGCAGTGATTAGGATACTAGGCTTGACCTGGGAGACGCAGATTCAATTCCTTGCTCTGCTGCCGGTTTGCTGTTTTGACCTTTCCTATATTGCTTTCTGCAGTTCAGTTACTCATTTAGGAAAAACAAGAAAAATATACAAGACCTTCCTTCTCCCCCTCCCTGCCCCCCAAATAATCTTTAATAATTTTCCCTTACTTCACTAAAGTGATCTAATATAATGATAGTAAAGATTGTACCAACAACAAAGGATGTCATCAAAGCATTTGTTTTTAAGACTGCTTGAAGTATACTATTGAATGTGACTTTTATTCCTACTGCCACATGACTTACTTTGGGAACTAGAAGAATGTCAATATTAAACATATTTACATGTACAAGCTGAATTACTTGGGACTCTTTCCAGCTATAAGTCATACTATGAGAGTTCATGACAGTATAAGCCTACTCCGAGTGGATTAAAAAACCCAAGCACACAACAAACCCCCCCTTTTCAGTTGCAAGCTATGAGTGGCCTCTACTGGCTGACCAAAGGCTACAGGAGTCACTAAGCTTTCCCTTTCCCTGGGAGCTACGACGGTAGTTATCAAGCGTGTGAAGAAATGCTAACAGAAAGAGTATGCTCATTGGTGCTAAATAAGTCACAGATTAAAATAATAGGCAAACACAAGGTGAGTGGCAGAATAGACAGGGGGGAATACCTGCGCTCCCAAGATGTTTTAAAATATATACTGTAAATACACATGCAGAAGCCTACTTTCCAAAAGCTGATAAAGGAATTCAGTAAGATACACTGTGCTACGGCTAGTGGTGTAAACAAACTGAAACTCAAACAGTTTATACTCTGTTTATATATTCTTGATGAAGACTGAATTACTTCAATTAGGATATCAATGGTTTGATTTGGGTGCACAATTAGAAAGCCTGTTGGGTCACCTGAGAAGTTATGAAAACAGACTATGTAGCTATTCATAAATATGCTACAAATTTTGCCTTTTTCTCATTTATAAAACTAAAAGTAGTAAAACACAGAATAACAACAAAAGAAAAAGCTAAAGTATGCCAGTGCTGCTATTGACACAAAGATGATTTACAATTTCCTCAAAGTACACAAAAAATAATTTTTGTTAGGAAAAAAGTAGAATGAATCATATTTGAAAAAACCCCACCGTAACTGTGAACAGAACAGTTTGGAAGAAAGGAGAGTAAAAGCTGTCCAAAACACGGCCAAAAAATTCTATTAGATTATCAATATCTGCATTCAAGTAAAGGAATTATTAGATCAAAAAGATAAAAAGATAGCTCCAGCAGCAAGGAACTAATTTACTTCACTTTTCTTTTGTATCGGAGTATGTAACTGATTTGCCACCCTCTCATATTTTAAATGCACCCAATCCAGAAGGATTATTGTCAAACCTACATACGTGGCTACTGATACTGAAAGGTGACTGTCTTCATAAGCAGCCACGTGGTGCTCACAGACGACACTGCACTCGGACGTTGCTAGCTCTCATCCTGAGTTCTGCCCCATCTCAAGAGTTCCACCTCATTTCAGAATTCAGTCCCACTACCTCCACTGCACAAAACTGTTCACAGGTTTATCTAGCTGACATAGAAGATAACCCTCCATCTCACCAGACACCACTGGGATATGACATGCTGACCCACAGTAAGCCCTGATTATTAGCTTGAAGCATACATCATATAAATGGAGCTTCGAGCCAAATAATTTGTTTTAAAGTCTCTTCTTTTTACTTACACATTAAAATGCATTTGAAACATGCTGACATTAGTTTCATTAGTTCCATTAATCTATATAGCCATGACCACATTTAGACGTGTTAGCGTTAGATTTTTGAGTATTATCTGAAAACAAGAAAAATACTATGACTCGATTGTAGACTGCAAGTAATGACTTTTTATTTTCAAAAAAGAAAGGCATTTAAACTTAATAAATTATAACTCGATGAAAAACAAATGGCCAGCCATTGCAATTAAACAGAATTCCCCGCTGCCGTCATTGCGCTGAAGCCCATAGTCTTATCTCACTGGAAAAAGGCTCGAAACAGACAGAAGTACAGCGAGATCCCATTCTTTCCATACTACTACACTTCTAGTGACTTAGGATTAGCACCAAGGCAGAGATGGGCAGAACTGGTTTGCCAGGATAACTCTCCTGTCCCTCTTAGCTGCTGAATGGTTTCCTCTCCTAGCATCTACTGTTCCACATGGTCTTAATTAAAGCCTTGAATCAACCAAGCTCCACCTTATTACCTTTTGTTTTTAAGCAAACCCCAATGAGCTACATTACAGCCTCGACAAAACGCAGACAGTGCCTAAACTATTTTCAGGAGAATGAGATGATAAGAAGACTGGGCCCAGGAGAATGCTGATAGCAGAGTGAGTAAGAATTTCTCACATGCGGGAAATGATTTGGGTAGCAGAAAATTTTGCTATAAAAGCTTACCCTTTGGTAAGATTTATAATAAAATGCCTTTCAAAATGTATAGTTTGATCAATAACACACCTTATGAAATGTACACATACGAACTGCTAAAATAAAAGCAGGACCTTCTGCCATTTAGGTAACATTTACGTAAGTGCCTACAAAACAATTTGTCTTCGTTTCAGGTGAAATTCCCACCAGAAGGCTTCACACCAGTGGTAAAACAGCAGAAAAAGGCTTTAGGGGAGATTCAGGTACAAACTTGGCCAGTTTCACAGTATTGTACATGAGTAACACAAGTTTAAGCTTGCCTTTACACTAATGTTTTACCCTTGCAATCTTACATGACTGGTAGATTTAAAAAATCCTCTTGTATTTGCCACCTTCTCTTCTAAGGTATATCTATAACCATTGTTTCAAATTGTAAATGCCAGTAGAGGTGAACAGGAGAAGCAAGCACGAAGCTCAGGAATCAACTTTTCATTGGGCACTTTTAAGGTCAAGCTAAATTTGAGCTTAAGATATCTCTTATTTTTCTCCCTAAGCAAAATTACATAGAAATAATATGAGTTTTAAAACATATTACAATAAAAATAATTTTTCTTAGCAAAACATACTCAAGCTTTTCCATCATCTTGTCTTCAAATAACAAATGTAAATAATTCATGACTTCTATTACAGAAGAAATGGAAACAAGTACGTTCTAAAAGGAAAAAAAATAACAATCAAAAGTGGGAACTCTACTCATACATTTTAAAAGAAGCTGTCAAAGCTTGCTAGGCTTAACAGCAGCCCTACACTGGGATATCAACACTTGGATAAGGTAGCAGTACATTTCAAAATAACATAATGCAGATACCAAAGATGTATTCTACCAAAAGCTCATGAATGGATCGTGTAAAGTCACCATTAACTTTGATTTGAAGACTAAAATGTTTTATCTTAGTCTCAAATCCATCCTTATCAGTAGGAGTGCTTCAAGGTCTCTTTATATGCTATCAAGCCCTACATAATGGAAAACATCACAGAATGCTTTTAAGAGAGAGCCTATAGTTCCTTACAGTAATTTAAACTTGCAATGCATTAAAATGATAACTATCTCAAAACACTAATTCATAAAGGAAGGTGAAGCCTGTGTTCTAGGAACAGAAAACTGTTTGTATCTGAAATCCACTCCTCCAGCAAGATGACGTATCACTGTTATGTGTTATCCTACGTTTTTCATGGTACACAACATATATTTACTTGGTAGTTCTGCTAAACTTGTGGTTTTGTTAAAACAACAGTGTTTCTGTCAGAAAGCTATGCTTAGCGTGTGGGAAAACTGGGGCACTTTTAAAATTTAAGCCTATGCACAGAAAGAGTTTAAGCATTGGCTAGAGAAGCGTGCATGTGTGTGTGTGTGTCTGAGGGCAGAGAAAGGTGTCTGACTCACTGGCTGCCTCTGTCACAAGAAAGAAATCAGAGCACTCCCCACAGGCTCTTCTATTCCTGGGATTAACGTGGAGAAACATGATTCACTTTGCCCGAATGTCTCTGGTGGCATCAATTGTACTTTTTTTTTCCATCCAGACTCATGAGAATTGGCTTTGGTCTCTATGCAACGTATTAGCTGCCTTGGGGGTTCTGAAGTTCCTGATAAAGCCACATACAAGCAACTTCCAGCTACCAAAGGCCTATCCTCTACTATGAAGCATCACTGTAGAAAAAATAGGAATAACTAGTTTGTTGGGTCATGACTACACAGATTGTCAAGTAAAGAATGTTTTACTTTGTTGAAAGTGTTTAATGTATTGCAGAGCAAAGAGAGCAACATTATTTTCCAGTAACGAATCTGTGAAGCACATTTTGCCGGGTCCTGGAGAAGACTGACTTTCCACCCACCTCTGAGCGGATACCTTAGACCCGAATTATGGCTGGTGGCTATCCGCAACTCCTCGCAAAATGCCAAGGGAGCTCTAAGTTGCCCTTGGGTAGTGAGACAGCTGTTTTCCTTGTTACTAAGGGAGAAAAATAATTCAGGAGAAGCCAAAGAGAGGGTCTCTGTTACAAAGAAGATCTTTAGTCAAATATCAACATTTTGCATTTAGATGGTTATACTACTCTGGAAAAAGCCTAGAGCTAACTTAGTCACTAATAAAGACAAACTGCCCTAAAAGCTTACAACTTGTTTAAGAGCATCACACTAGTCACCAAGACAATATCCAAGACAAGGAAATGGAAGGAGTAGAGTAGCGATACAGAAATACATTGTGTCCAGATATTTATGAATGACAATGCGAGTGCTAAAATTTCTACATGTCCAGAAGTTTTCTGTTTGTGGTGCAATCTGGTGGTCACCAAGATGCAAACTTCACTTTCAGTCAAATGAAATATTTTCACTACCAGTAGCAAAAGTAAGCATGCTCCTACAGGATGCTGGAATAACTATTTTTCCTTTCAGTTTGCAAACTAAGAGAGAAAAAAAAACAAGCCAGAATGAAAGCAGAAGGTACTGTGAGTAAAGATTACCATAAAAAAACCCAGAGTATTTGGAAAAGCACACCTTCACAGATATCTACAGTAAGATTAAAAACTAAAAGGCTGTTGAAAGATAACAGGGACTATACCTTTAAAAATGATTAGCTCTGCTTTGTTCACGGCTCAAAGACATCAAGTTAATCTAACCTAATTCATCTCCTCTCCCATACCCAAGATAGTTAACACCACCAACACAAAGCCTTGCTGAACACACTACTTGCCATTCAAGTTGGTTGTGGTTTGGGGACAGCATATAAAGTGAGTTAAGCTGGCATTTCATTTGCTGCATAAATATCTGTGACATTTGCTTACTAAATGCAAGTTTCAGGATCAGCATCTTTTATTTAGCTACTGAAGCAATACAATGCTTATGAGCTACTCTATTTTCTCCCAAATACCTAAAGAGTTTAGACAGGGTAGGAATGGAGGCTGACTTGAGGGCACTCAGAACATTATAAGGCCTGGTTTGGTTTGCAGGCAGACTTAACTCTATAAAGCACGATAAGCTCCCAACTGTTGGCAAGATGCTCAAATTTCTCCCAGAAAAATGAAAACTGCTGGTCAAGAGAGCTCATCTGTTTAGAGATTAACTGGGTAAATTAACAAGGTAAATACTACATTCAACAAAGTTAACTGGAGTCTGAGTTTAACAAGAGTTGTACCAAATAAACGGCTCAAATCATGGAAAAGAAAATATTAACTGGCACACCCGTAACTTCGGCTGCATCTCTGAGAAATTGCATTTGATGGCAGCATTCAAGAAATTGTACATACTGACAGAAAGTGCTGTCATGAATATCATACCTCTGATAGCATTAAACTGTGTAGATGGCAGAGAAGAAAAATAAAACATTTTCAGAAATATCTTTGACTTCTGTCCACTATAGGAATTCCTCTATTTCCTGCTTTTACTTGCAGACCAGTGAGATCACCTTTGGAAGCTTTTGCTCTAACTGAAGTCCTACATTTTCATCATAAAAATTAGGGAAAGAACTATGTTTTTCATTCATGCAAAATGAAAGCCAATCAGCTCCAAAATTGTTCATATCAAACTACTTAAGTCAGATTTTATGGCTACAATTAACAAAAGTGCACTTTTCATGTGTACATGAACTTAAAGTTTCTGAAATTCTTTCCTATAATTCTGTATGATTGACCATAAAAATGCAACTATTACACCCTGATGAATGATTGCCCTTTCCTATCATGGGACTTGTCCATGCCCCTTGAATTCTTTGAATGCACTTAATCTTTAGGTAAGACTTTAGTTTGCCATGTGCAAAAACATTTCTAGCGATATGCAACATAAGCAAACACAATAAAGTAACACTGTATTTTGTTAAACCTAAATATTTGTGTAATTTCTGACACTCAGAAATATTTAAGGAGAACACAATCTCCAAGGTTTATGTTTAGAAGTCAAATGGTAAACATGGACAAAAAATAGCAGGGAAACAATGCTTGAAACCAGATATGCTTCCAGATCATCTTTAAGCAACGGGAGCATGTCTTATTCCTCACACCACTAGACTTAATGCTTTAAATTTACAAGACCTAGGTAAGGGAAAAATGCGTGGGAGGACCAAGGAATTCTGTTTTAGCTCTAGGTTTATCTCTGTATGTTAAACCTGGACATTACTATAGGTCAAATAAATAACATACTTTTAAATTAAAAAAAATGAAGCCGCTGTTCTCCTTCCATCTGACATCAGTGTCGACCAATGAATGCTTTCATGCCAAAAAACAGATACTACATCTTCGCTGTATGACTAATTTAATTCCCAATGTGCTTTACAACTCTGGCCTACACCGAAGCAGGTACCTTTTTTGTATCCTCACAAAAGGCTATTATGCTTTTGGTTTCTTTGAAAAGATATTTCTCTTTTTTAAAACAGGCACAATACTGTGAGAGATCTAAATCTCTGTTTCAAAACTACTACTGATGAAACTGAAGAAAATACTACAAATACGGGACCTCAGTAAAGAAACTGGAGATGGGGTCAGTGTTACTTCCCCACCACCCCTCAGTTTAACTGTTCTGGAAAAGCAGTTCCTAAAAGTGTAAATTTTCCCAGTTCTTCAGGAATCCTTACTGAGTAAAAGACTTTGGAGCTGAAAATCCTACCCGTAATACAGTGGAGCTCTTTCCTTCCAAGTTAAGAACCCATTTCTTCATATGGCAGAAACATAAATCTGCAGGCAATGCTGCACCTAACAAAAAGTGTGGTAGGCTAAAAAAGACCTAGCAAAACCAAACAAAACCCCCACTGATGTCCCCAAAGCTGCACCCAGCCATGCATTTTAATGAAGTACTTAGATTTTCACTAGATGCCTAAAAAGGGAACAAAGACTAGAGAGAAAACAATCTCCTTCACAATTGTTCTGAAAGCTTGCTGACTTCAGAACCCATAAAGCTTTAGGCTCATTTTGACAAGGTGTACCTACCATCTTTTGCTCGGCTTCAGCTCACAGAAGAGCTAGAGTTCAAAAAATGAAGTTTTAAAGATGCCACAATAACAGAACAATAGGATGGACAATTATGTTTGAAAATAGAAAACCCTGGGAACCCTAAAAGTTCACTTTCACTTAATGTATGACATACACATCTTTAAAAGCGTTTTTTTCTTAATATAGAAAATATGCATTTCAACTAAGACTATTTAATTACTCAGCCACATAGCTCACACTCAAATAAAAACATCTCCATTAACAGTAAGCTTCCATGTCAAACTTCATGAGATGTCTTAAACATATCTGCATATACTACTTTGGGGGTAGAGCAAATATTAACTTTATTTTTTGAGACCTGCCCATTCTGCTGCCTGTCTGGAGTGACTTTAGTCCACGATGTTGCAACTTATGAGTCAAAAGAAGTGACTTTTCATACCGGAAATCATGTTTCATCTCCACTTTTCTTTAGTTGAGCCATTTGGAGACACATATTCCCAAGAAGCCAAAGTTTCAACCCAAGCATTTTCTGATGAAATAATAAGGTATAATAGATATTTTTCTTAACATAAAACTAAAAACCAAATAAAGCATTAACAAATGTATTGGGTGCATCAGTATAGCTTTTCTGCTCTTATCAAGCAAAGACTAAGAATGCATGCATGTAAACAACAAACATCTTGTTTTACATACAGCTTTATGCATCGCAGTGTGCTATTCGTAGACCTGCTGTCACTATATGACAAATAGATAAGGACTTGCATTCTGTCTGAATTTAATTACCTTAAGTTTACATGAAATGTTATGTTTATTCCAAACCAAAGTGGAAATATCTTTAAATAGTAAATTATGTATCTCACACTGACACAAAACTGCTAACTCTGACATTCTAAAGTCTAAGTTGCACTGCTCTTGACAAACCCCTCACCTTTAGCATGTCACAGAAAAGTGAATGCTACTACAAAGACTCTATATGGATACATTACTTCCAGATCTATCAGTTCCAATTATTTTTACAGTTATTTATTTTTCTAGAGGCACTAGCCTTTCAGCTGGTATAAATATACACATTAAATGAACTACAATTAATTAATTGATAAAGCCACCGTCCTCGTACTAACTGAGGAGCCAGTTCTAAAGTGTATACTCATAAATATTTATGTTTCCAGGACAGTAAACTTCAAATAGGCTTGAAAAAGTAAATGTTAAGATCTAGAATATCCCATGTCTTCGTCCATATTGCTAGACTGTAACATTTGTTTTTAACGGTTAATTATCTCACGGTGAGAAAAGGCTCATTGGTTTCCATTATCAAAGTAGTGTTATATATATCTAAACTATAAATATCTCTTGGCTCTTCAGCAATAGCAAACCACTGGATATTCAAAAGGGGCAGATGCCACATTGTTCCCTGGGTGCACCACAATGGCAGGTCAAACTTTTGTTCCTCTTGTCCTACAAACAATTTTCAAGCCCACGCTCAATAAATAAATTTGGTCTCAGCACTCCCAATCAGGGCTGCACAATCCCCTCAGTAGCAGACCTATGATAAATGGACTTATTTTCCCAAATCAAACACTTGAATTTAAATTCAGATGAGTTAATGCAAAGGTCAACATTGTAATCAGTTCTTTTGATCTTTATAGAATTTCTAGAGTAATACATAATAAATCTGAAACAAGGCAATTTGCAGCTCTGTATGTGTGGCTGGTAATAAAAATCTTAACGATTAGAGCCTTTATGTACTTAGGGAACGTTTTATAGTAATAGCTATAGTGAGAGCCTCAATGCATGGGGAATGATGGCAATAGATAACAGTGAAAGACATGATTGCTTGATGCTTTATATAGTTTATATATTATTATAGTTTATAGATTATACATTATAAATTAAAGCACAACGTTTCTGAAGAGTTTCCTATATTTTTCTATATTCTATTTTGGATTTGTATCCTCCACAAAATATGGCCTTGATAAGAACTTGTGAATTTAACAAAGATCACATATATAGATTTTTATTGTTTCACATACTAGTATGTTATTTCAGCTAACTGTAAAGAAAAGAAATGACATTTGTGAACAAAATGTATACATGTGTCTTGGTGTCCTCTTTAAAGAGGAAGATTCCTTATTCTGAAAGCATCTATTTTGAAGCACAGTAAGTCACATTTCAAGACCAAAACAATTATCATTAGACAAAAAGTATTCCAATTAAAAACTGGAACATACAACCCTAGAAGTAGATTAAAATGGCAGCAGTCATATGAGGAAATTCTATACATCAGAAGGGTAAAAGCTGATTTTCAAATAGTCCCTTCATTTAAAAGTTTTTTTTGATAATAATCAGATAAATACCCAACCACTAAAAGCTGTACAAATATCTTCCTTTTCCAATATTCACAAAACAAATGAGACATTTAAGAACCGGTGTCAGCAATACATAAACAGAACCACTTTTGGTGTTCATGGAAAAATAAGTAAAGCTTATTGTGTGGTTTTGGTGCAAGCCTCTGTCTCATCTGTAATAAACGTAGTACGTGACAGAGATGCTTTTTGGCATGCTTGGAAGAACTTCTTAAGTCTCATCAACTGAGATAACACAAGTGTTTTAAGGTGAATACACTTGCTACATCATATAGAGGCCATGCAGTACATCTAAGCCTAAAGAATTCTCTAAAGAATCTGACTTGATACTGCATGACAGGTTTATTAAAAGTCATCATTAATCAAAAATCAATACACCACCCAGTATATATGTAACAGTATAAAATCACAGCTGATCATCTTCAGAAATTATTATATACAGGCAATCTTCCTCCAATAGACACATTCCTAAACTCCACAGGAGTCCGATAAAGATGCTAAACAGCACCAAACTAAGAATGTAAAACTGGAAAAAAAACCCAATCAACAATAAATCACAGCAGCTAGCATGTAGGCAATGTAAAAGTTGACACTGAGGCAAAGACAGATCTGTTCCACAGCCCTCAAGCTGTCCTGTTGAAAGATGCCACTGGATTTTGGTGATTCAGAATTACTTTCTTAAACTCACTTCTCCTCCCCTCAGAAAATACTGGGTTATCAAAACTCTGATCAAGGGGCTGGACCGATGTTTGCAAAACTGTCACAGTGAGGGTTTTCTCCAGTCTTTCTCTGCTGTTTCTTATGACAAGCAGAGGAAGCTGCTGGCAATGAAACAACTGATAATCTCATGAAGAGAACACTTTCTGGGAACACACTGACTAAACAGTGGTGATAGGACTTGGGTTTCTCACGTCTTAACTTATACTGCTGGCCTACTGTGAAGATGATGGAGGGAAAGCATGACATGCAGGGCTTCAAAGATACTCAGTTACTATAAACAAAAGCACATGAATTTTCATCTATGATTCTTAGAGTAATAAAATCAAGATTGCAAAAAGGTAGATTCAGATTAGAGAAGAGAAAAACATCTTTCATGGGATAAGATCATGGACCACTGGAGAAAACTGCATGGGGAGACTCCAAGGATGGAGATACTTCAGCTTTATAGACCAACACCCAAGAATTGTCTTTGTGGTTTTGAAATAGGTGAGTAACAATATGAGGCAATAAGTATGACTGAAGACCGTGTCACTGTACTGGAAGAAGTACTGTTTTGTTGTTAAGGTGACACCTTGACTGCATTCATATTAGGGGTATTTGAAGAAAGGCAGGCAGCAGATGAATTTGTAATCTGAGTACCTAGTACAGGGAGCTACATGGCACAAGAAGCAAATTCCCCAAAAGAAAGGTGTGACTCAAACTGTATTTTTAATTCAGATACATTGCTATAATGGATTGTTGGCTACAAAAACAAATCTGGAAAGATCTTAAAAGAAAGGAAAGCACCTTACCTTTGAAAAGAATTGGGAAAGGCAACACAGTGCAAGGAAGACATTCAGCTAAGCTAACAATCTTTGTAACCACATTCTAAATGGATATAAACAGGCAAGAATGATCTTGTCAAGGCTAGACAGGAAATTGTAACTGCAAATACAGAAAGATGGGAGCAGGAGAAAAAGATTAAAAGTGTATAGAAAGACAGAAAAAGAAAGGCTGTTCCTTAGCAAGACAGCCAAATAACATGATTTAGAAAGAAAGGTAAGTCAAAGCTGACACACAGTATTGACTAATGTGACAAAGGCTGGGAGCATTCTCCATAGAGATTAAATAAGGGAGTGTTGTATATTAAAAACATAATAGGAATAATAAAATAATAATAGCCCAGATGGGATAGTGGACTATTATAGGTGTGACGTGAATGACTCTGTGAGGTGGGGACAAAGACTAGTTATGCAGAAGTTCCTGTAAAAAAACCTGGTATTATTTTTGCTTTGCTATAGTACTTAAAAAAACAATACTTTATATGAAATTCTTTCTACTGTTCTACCTGCTGGTATATCCCTACCCTGTGTCCAGCTTTTCTTTACCACAGCCATCTTTATTTCTGTACAAACACAAACCACCACAATAGTAACTGTCATTCTATGTTAAATATATTTAAACAAAACGATGTTTGTAGAATGCTTGCTACAAACTTGCTTTCAGCTAGCAGATTAAAACTCCTCCCCTCTCACCCAATATGAAACTATAATTTAGTAATTAAACATTTCGGTAGTATAATTAGTGCAAACACATATAACTTGCTAAGTAAGAAATGTAATAATTAAAACATGCAATTATACAATTATCATGTGTAATTACACAGGCTTTCTAAAAACTTTGCTTGACATGATGAAAGACCATTTTAAGAGATTCCTGAGTCTTTCACAATTTATCTTGTGGATTACATCCAAACAACCAGTTCATATCACAGATTTAAATGATGGTATGTTTTTCCTCCAGAACAAACTGTCTGGAAATGCAAATGACAGCACAGCCACGTAATTAAAAATATCAGTAATGATATCTGAGTTACAAGTCTGAACTTTATAACGAAACAAGTCTCTATTTTCAAGACAGCTTCTCACATAGAGATTACAAAAGATGCTTTTGCTCTGCTGCAGTGAAGAAAAAACTAAATCAGGCTGCAATGCATCCATCCAATATGGGCCAATCGAGCTACTACCATGCCTGTTTCCACCTATTCTCTCATCAGAATTATTTACTTAACTATAAGTGCTACTGAAACAAAACATCCAAAGTACCTCTGTTGGAAGATTCTTGGACTGTCATGATGGCTGTCACATTTCAAAACCCTGAGCAATTTTCTAATGTTAGGAAAACCAACCAGGGAACAACAGAAAAAAATATGGAAATAACTGTTACAAGCAGAAGTTTGACAGTGTTTAAGGTACTGTCCTGGTTTTGGTCAGGATGGAGTTAACTTCATTTGCAGCAGCGGATGGAATGCTGTGTTTGAGAGTTAAAATGAAAGCAGTGCTGATGTTTTTAGTTGCTGTCAGACAGTCAAGGACTTTCTCAGCTCTTCCTATTTCTCTATTCATGAGAAAGGAGGGGCGAAGCCAGGACAGGTGACCCAACTGACCAAAGAGAGTATTCCATGCCAATTACATGCTGCCCAGGATATCGGGGGGCTGATGGGAGGAAGAGCAGGGGCGGCTCTGGGACGCGTGGTTCTTGGGGGACGGTTGGGTTCCGGGACAGCTCTGGATGCCACAGCTTGAGTTGTGGGTTCGGTGAGAAACTGCATTGTGTGTCAACAAGTCTCCCGCCGTAAACGGCATCCATTGTAATTTTTTAAACAATAGCTTTCTATGAACCAAATTGTGAATTCTTGTGACTTTCTTTACATACTAAAAGATCTACTGTGTAAAAAAACCCAACCAAATAAAACACAACCAGGGAACTGTAGCTGTAGAGGAGAGAAAAACATCAGTACAGTACAAGAGGTAATAAATAAATTAGTACAACAACCAGTATTGGGCTGATTGTGAGAATACTGACACTTTACACACACAGGTTTTCAGTATCTATCACTGAACTACCTCCAACCCACCATATTAACAGGAAAAAAGAATCACAAACTAAGTGTATCCAACAAGTCAATTAACAAAGAGTACTACAGTTCACCTTTCTGATGCCAATTAATCATACCATATTACTGGGGCTTTTCCTGTTTGTGGGGTGGGGTTTTTTTTTGTAAGAAAGAGAAAACCTAGCCATATAACTAAACTGAAGAAGGTACAGGGTTACCAGAGCACTAGCTATAGGAAAGCCTGAAACTCCTTTAAATGAGACTAGACTAGTTTTCATTAGATATGTAGTGTGATATGAAGTGTGCTCAAAGTTTAGTTGGGAACTTGGGAACTTGGGAACTTCTTCCTGGCAAAGTATAACACTTTCCTGACCCTAAGACTGCTACAGCCACTTTCTAACTCTTGAATCAATGTGTAAAATGGCATTTTTTTTTTCCATAAAAGGATAAATTGAAGTATGTATAAATAGTCCTATGCGTAGACCACACAGTATAACGGTCACTGCAGAAACACCAGAAGTAATTCCAGAAGGCAAATCTAAGGGTTAAACTAACCGTTCTTGCTTGCACTGCTGCTGGCCCACAAGCCCTACTGTCCATTCTACTCAGTAACACACCACCAACTGCAAGAGAGAACGGTGCCTCCACCCAGCACTGTGCGCTGCTTGTAAGAGATTGTCGGCAGAGATGCAAGATGTGGGTTAATGACTTTGATAGCGGAGATGGGCAACGAACACCAAGCTTGTACTTACCCTGCTCAGTACGGTAAGGAGTTGTGCCAAGCCCAGATGATGCTTCTGCTGCTGCCACCACCACCACTATTTCCCAGGATGTTTAAGCAGCTCTGAGTACCCTTCTTGTGAGAAGGCTCTGAAGTCTACATTTTGTGTTAGGAAAGGAACTTGCCTACAACACTGCCTCAAATCACTAAGCTTGGCAAGGAAATGTGGGTTTCAGACATATCTCTGCATTTGTGTGTGTGACTTCTTTTTGGCCTTATGTCAAGATGCCCATGCACTGAATATAACACTATGGAACCGAACAGTTTTTAAAAAAAGATATTTTAAATAGTTAATTTTTAAAACCATTAAAAAAAATTTCTATTATTCTATTTAATGAAGTGTATTTTGTAGGTGTTTACATCTTTTGAGTCTTGCTATCCTCTTAGTAGTAAACTAATCAAAAAAGCCACCATTTGAAGACATGCTGCTGCTAAAAGAACCCACCTACTTCATCTTCAAAGTATTGCAATTAAATTTTGCTAGGTATAGAAAATGAAGAAAAAAAAATACAGAAGAACTATCCTTCTTCAAATGCAAGGTATTTTTAGTATTTTTCACTGCTTCAATTTAGTCACACACAGACTTTAAGAAGCACAGGTATATGGATGAAAATTTTTATAGTTTTTTTTTTAACTCCTTAACAAACATTATTTAACTGTTAGTACTTGTATCACTTCACAGTTCCCAGTTACTACCACAAAATTCTTGATATCACCTGTATACCTCTTGTTATATCAGTTCTTACACTGAACAGCAAAACCACTTAAAACCCTTCTTATTTTTTTCAATTAATTATATTCAGTGGCTTGTCTCCAAATTCTTCCCATTCTAACCTATTCTACTACCTTTCATTTGTTTCTCCAAGC
This sequence comes from Gallinula chloropus, assembly GCF_964237585.1. Taxonomy (NCBI): domain Eukaryota; kingdom Metazoa; phylum Chordata; class Aves; order Gruiformes; family Rallidae; genus Gallinula; species Gallinula chloropus. The sequence goes on from NC_140087.1 coordinate 63,535,215, forward strand.
TAGTCACTTGCTGCTCTCTCTCCTTCAATTCAGTGCTCTCATATCCAAAAACCATCCCGACACCACTCAAAAAAAAAATGAAGAGTAAAAACCCCATACCCATTACAAATGCAACATTGGTTTCATCACATGGTATCACTACTCGTGAGATATTTTTGCTATTCCTGCTTCTGCTCTTCTAGGTAATTAAAACTGTAAGACTCCTTGGGTCTAGGATTACTTTTACTTTCTTTTTCTGAATTGTGGTTTATTATGTGGTTGTATAATGGATTCCAGTGCGATAATAAGTATTTAGCTTATTTGATATTTAAGACACCCAAATGTAATGGATGATTTACAGATAGAATAGACACACAAAAAACTCCCTGTACTACTATAAAAAGAAAAAACACAGAGCAACCCTGACACTATGCTAGACACACTGATGAATTCAGCTTACAGAAAACTAAATAGTACTCTAAAGTACCTGCCTTGGGAAATGGGTAGCATCCATGTCCAACAGAGAATTTCAGCTGGACAATGATGAAAAGTCCATATGTTACTGTGCCACCATAAATTATGTTAGAACGTATGGTCAGGCCACAGAGGGGCTCCAAAAATAGGTTAGAAACAGCTCTCTGACGGAAAACAAATTGCCTGAAGTCCAATACGAGAAAACAGTGTTCTTGACATATATTTTCATGTGGCTACCGCTGTTTCAAGCTACATCTATAGACGTGGACTACAATATGCCAGTAGTTTAAATTCTGAAGTTGTTATTCCATCAAGACACTAAAACGCAGACAAATCTGCATGGGTCTGATGACTCCAGGCTTCACGATTTATTATGAAATAAAGAAAAAAATGAATGATGGTATGTCAGTTGGCCTGGGCATCAGCTACTGAACCTGCATTATGGAAGAAAGGAATTCTCAGAAGACTTTTAATCTTCATAGACATTAAAATGTTTGTAAAACAACTATTATCACAAAGCTGAGCCATATATAAAATGTAGCACTTTTGAAATCTAAACAAAGGAACATAGAACCTAGAATAATATTCTCCCATTGCACTTAATACTCTTAAAATTAAAAGAGCACCTGACTCTACATATCTATAATGCATCACTTCACAACTTTGAATCTTTTAAAGCCAGGATTAAGCTTTGAAAGAACCTACCCTGAATGCAAAATAAGACAGCTTTACAGAAGAAACTGCCATTAAGCAGCTTGCAATCTAGATGCTATAAAATTCTAACCTGTAATAAAATCACCTTCATTTTAAAAAGATGGCAGTTGATGGGATTTTTTTTTCTTGCAACTAAGTATCTGAAAACATAAGTACAAAATAAATTTATAAAGCACAAATATACTGACTTCATAAATTAATATTCAATAAACACAATTGTCTTCTGTTGAAGAAGTGCTACACCTCTAAGGGCGTGTGAAGTCAATCTGGGATTCGCTGATTAACATGTTATGTTGATTAATCCTATGATCTCATTGAAAAGTCTAAAGATCAAATGAATATTAGATAAGCTGTCATGTTAAACTAAGCAGTATTCAGTTTTCACGGTTTTATTTCTGGTGTATAACATTTTTTGGAATAATCCTTCATGCTTGTCTGATAAATACATTTGAAAGTTACACATGTGATGTAAACCCAGCAGAGTTACACTTAGCAGAGAAAAGTATCAAGTTAAGATACATTAAGACAATTAGTATTTCCAGTAATTACAAGAAACTTGCCAGGGGCTCTGCAACCCTGCTATCTCTGTAGTAGCTTTTATGATGTTTTCATATTTTTGCCAATTTGTGTTCTATTTTTATATTTGCACAGTCTAAAGCATGATACTTGGAAAACAGACAAAACAATGTATTTAAAAATACATGTGCAATGTATTTTTAAATACATCGCACATGTATTTTTAAATCCTTCTGCATTACTACCTTAAACTTAAGTAACTTGGCACTGACCGGTCTAACTTGACTTCTTAACTGAAAGAAATAAAAAGCTCTATTAATATAAAGATCACGTTTGGATCACCTTTGGCTAAGGTATAACAGAAGCTTGAAATAAATGAAAAATTTAGTTATTTTAATTGCCATTGCTGTACGAAACAGCACAAAGCCATATTGTCCCACAGCATGAAGTGATCAGATATCTGCCCACAATGATGGACAGCTCTGGCCCAGTGAACAGGCAAAAAAATCCCATTTACTCTCTGCCAGATGGGACCTACTGGACGCTTCAGCGCAAACAACTCATCCTTCTTCAGACCTTCTTGTCCGACTCTTGAGCTAGCTCCAGCTGATAATGATGGATATCAAGGCTACAGTAAAGTGGGTGACAACAGCAGCCTTGTTATAACTGCCAGTCTTTCAGTCTTGTCATTATTACACATTGAAGATTTATTTGAGTTTATTGTTGTGCACTGGGTCTAGCCATTTACAATTCATCACCTACTACAGAAGGTTCAAGATAGTGGCCACAGCCATAATTGCCACCGCCACCTGCTTCTGGAAATTATGAGGTCACCAGCTAGGGCAGCCCAACATCCAGAGCTCTGCCAAGTCCCCACAAGCATCCGCAGCAAATACCATCGATGTTACTCCTGGTGTGTTTGGAACAGTTACCTTGCACATTTTCGAATGCCAGGTTTTGTTTGTAATTGCGGTATTACACACACTTCAGAACATCCCTGAAGTTCTAATTCTTTAGCAACATAAAACTTTACACCTGCCTCAGCATCCAGCAAATCAGTGTTGTAACTCATCTGTATTTGTAAACTAATATTTCTTTTATGTATCTATAAAGATTTAATGTTAACTTGAGTACAAGGGGAGTATACTTTCTAGACAGGCTTTTTCAACACTACAAAACAACACAATGAACAATGTGCTAGTGTTAAACAAATCAGAAGCAAGTAGCTTAAAATAATTCCATGCAAAGAATCATGTACTTTTACCACGGGTTTCTTACTACATAAATATTTTAAAAGTGGAAATTGGTTACTCACTAGTCAGTAGTGGTAAACATTCAAGCAGATAAATGTTATCTTAAAAGAACAATGGTTGTTCCATTTCCACAACTTACTGAAATATGTTCTGGTTTTTTTATAATGCTCATAATACTCAATTCTTTTTGCATCATAGAAAAATTACTGTTATCCAGGGTGAAAATTTTGTGAAGCATGGATTTATCTTCTGTTAGCAACTGAGGATATATTATTAAGAAAACCTACTAATTTCTCTAATGCCCACACTATTATTCTAAACCCCCTAAAACTCAATGTATGGAAACCAAGAGTAATGCTTCTGCCGTTTATGACAGGCAGTCATTTAAGGCAGGAGAGAACAAGTGAAGGTTTTAGTCAAGCATCTCGATGAAGGAAAAAATTTAAATTCTGTTCAGGCTTAAGCTGGGCTGAAGGTCATCAGTAAAGAGGGTTAACTAGGACCTCACAGTAAACAGTAAGTAAACCCTGCAGAAATGCTTCAACCTAGAAGTCATTCAAAAGGTGTAGCTTTTGAAAAATAAAATCTCAGTCTGATTCGGTTAATGGTTACACGTGCTGCTTAAACCCAACGAAAAAAGTTAAGTTTTCCAGTGCTGTTACATCAGCAGTATCTTTTCAGTTCCTATGTTGGCTAAATTGCATGAGAGAGAATGGTGTTGTATTTATGAAGAATTTAATAAGTATAAACTTACTATACACTCTCGGATTTATAGATGTATCACATGAACATCAAGGTTATAAAAAATAGTTCAGGATTCAATTCAGTCATTAAAATGGTATTTTCCAACAAAATCTCATACAGAAGTGCAAACATACACCAAATGACTAAATTATTCAGAACTCAACATGACCCAGCATTATTAAAATATCAGTGATGGATTTACACATTTCTCTTTCAAGTAACTCCTTTCATCCTGCAGAAGCCCTCCAATTTTTTTTCCCCTTCCCTGATGTAAGACAAGCAAGAGACATAGAACCATCTTTTTTAAAGCAGCATCATTTAATTTCTAGATGTAGAATCATCTAAGTAAAATGATTTAAGATTTCAGACATGAGGTTTCCAATAAAGAGGGGTATCTTTCCTACACTACAAGATACAAATGGCTTGGAAAAATGTGTCAGTATAAGAAAATACTGAAGTATCTGTCATGTTTTTCATCTTGAAGCAAAGCTTTATTCTGTTATTGCCAAATATAAAGTAAAATAGGAGACTGTTTACTTAGATATTCTTGCATCATTATTTCACACATTTAAAAGTTCAAGTCAGGGTTGAACTCTCATGTCTGATGATCAAGAAAAATCTACTTAAAAACATAAAAGTACATATTTAAGTTTAATAAAAGATCTAAATACAAACATACATATTTACTTCAAATCCTGAGTAAGTATAGGGGCTTAGCAAATGCGACTGTCTCATGTTATAGAACTTCAATCATTCAGAAGGTATGATGTTTTATTTTTGAAATATATTTAATGCAACACAAACACGCCATGTTTTTTTAAAAATTTGGTAACTAAAAATATTTCCCTATTTTTAGTTTGTTAAAAAATACCATTTAGACTACAATCAAAACCCTGGAAATAGTCTGAGTACTCTGAAACACAAGGCAGTCATTACAAGTGTATAAAATATTCCAGGTTCCATTTAATTACAAGTTGTATGTGCAAGGAGAAAGTACAGACAATATCAGAAAAGATTGTGTCAAATATATTACATATCCTTTATGAACAGTATTCCCAAATAACCTAAGATGTTTATGAAGAGTTGTGAAAATTGGGGTTTTATTGGTGGGTGGGTGGGTGTGGTTTTTCTGTTGTTGTTGGTGGGTTGTTTTTTTTTTCTCCCCAGGATTGATGACAGATTTTGAAAGTTCCTTTTCCATGCATGCTCTTAAGACTCACCTCAAACGTTGCTTATTAGCTTAGCTTAACTTCTGGGCAGGAACATGGAAATCCAGATTGCTCCTTTACATAAATTCAATGTGAAATAAACTGGGTTTATTTGGTTTTGCGAATGTAGCTAGATTTGAAAAACTTGGAGATCTTGCAAAGAGACTGCACTGCATTGACAGGCAAAGCAGAGACCAAGCAGGCCAAGAAAAGGCATCAGGCCAACTGGCGTTAGCCTTTAGTTCTGCATTGACAAATCAGCCCCCTGCTATTCATGAAGTCAACAGGTAGAGAGGTATTTGACACAGTATCCTTGGGCTTTGGGCATAAGGAAAAGCCTTAAATCTACAAATCTGTTAAATCAAATTTTTGTTAACAAAAATAATTCAACAGTGTTTCCAAGAAGGAATTAACAAAAAATCTCAAGAAAACTTAATATATGGGATTATAAAGCACCCTTTCATTCATAATGATCAAGAGGCACGAAGCAAATAGACTAGTACATATGTCTGTGCTTTAAATAAAGGAATGGCAAGTAAATGATGTCAAGAACCTCAGAGGAAGAATAAATGCTGAAAAATATAAATAAAATTGTGACAGAAATGCAATGCTACAAAATACTAAAATAGCTTTAAAAAGTTTTTTTAATGCCTTAATTTGACATGTGATAGAAATCATCACTTAAAAAAGATAACATTATTTGCAAATTGAGCAAGAGGACCTGATGATAGCCATATATAATCAGTTGTCACCTTGCAGCTCAATTAGCCCTCATGTAAAAATGAGGCATGTAAGGAGAAATGAGGTTTTGACATTATCTCTGCCAGCAAGATAATTACACAGCCTTCATTTAACAGTAGGGCAACACTACTGTAGCAACAAATTAACTCAGCTCCATTTGCAATTCATGGTGTGTTTTCTCATTTAATACCATTTGTCTTACCCCAAGTGAATGTTTCCATTAGTTTTCTCCAGCACCGCAAAATACTCTTTGACTTCATACATTACATCACCAACTACTTTAGTTCCAGTAACTTTTAGAAAGCTGTATAAATTTGACCAAATGATTTCCCCCTCCCTCCAGTTTTAACTAAACCATTCTTTTTTTGGTTTACAGCCAAATAATAATGCAGCAGGTGCTTCTGAATTTAAGCAGCAAGGAACTGATTCCATTCAACATTAGGTTCATTCCTGTAGTTGGCACCAAAATCCACAATTGTCTTCATTTTATGAAAAGATATGAATACACATGTATTAGTTATATGTCCAAGTGAAACTTCACCAAGTGTTGGTAGCTAAAGTGATAGACCTCGCTTAATGGAAGCGTTACCAAAATAGAACAAATTTGTGAATAAAACTGAAACCCAAAGACTTAAAACTCAGGCTGTCATTTCTGTCTTCTTTTAATGTTCAAAAAACATGCACACACTGGATTTTAATTTTTTTTAATCCACTCAACTTCTTAAACAATACTAAGCAATGGACTGTGGGCCAGAACTAATTTCCCACAAACTTGGACTGTATATCTTACAACTTTTAGTCTTACCTTAATGCTTGTCAACTCATAGGAATAGTTAATGTTTGAATAGAGCTCTGAAGAGTTCCCTAGTGCACATACTAAACATTTATGTACAAAACCTAAGAAAACCCTGTGTGACAGCAATTTGCTAGTTACACATGTAGTTTAAGTTTGAAGAAAAATTAACCCGCTGGTGGTTTCACTGCCAACTAAGCAGAAGGCAGGATAAATGTCTGAAAATTACCATTCTTTGTGGCCTAAGAAATTGTTTACATACTATTACATACCATTTCATAAATATTTTAAATTACTAGTCATCTTTGTAAATATGCAATTGCTAAACTTTCTCAGAAAGCAGCACCAATATCTTAAAAAAACCCATCTTCTACAGGAAGGTCCAATCTGCATTGGAATGTCAATTACACTAGAACTAGAAAATACACGAAGGCCGTCTGTCCTGTATTATTCAACAGGAAACGAAGAAATTAATTACTGATTTCCAAAGCTGATTTCTCATCTTTATTTTCTTCTTCATAATCAGTCCTTCAGTGCAATAAAAGTAGTTTTTTCATTAGTTATGCAAAACTCCAAGATGATTTATACCTTCTTGGTCTTTAACTTTTTGATCTTCCCAAGAATTCTTACCATGAAAGTCTAAAAGTACTACAACTACTATTGCACTGACAAATACATAGAGGAGGTAGTAAGGGATCGTCCATCACAGTGACAATCCATCACAAAAACAACCCACCCAGAACATGTAGGCCTAAAAAAATTAAAATGGTCACTGCAGCTAGTACAAATTGCAGCAGCTCACAACAAACAGGTTTTTCAAAAGTAAGTTCCCTCTCTGCCTGCTTAAGAAATATAATGGTATTCCCCTCTGCATCAATAAACAAATTTTTAGAAGATATTAATTGGTTTTAATCACATAGTGTAAAAGATTAGCTGTTTTTTGCACTGGTCGTAGGTCTGTTATCACTCCCATCATATTGAAAGCTTATCCAGCAGATGCCCTCCTCTTACCCTCCAGTAGTTCTTTGTGCACTCAAGATTAACGCGCTAACACAATGTTCTTCTGCATTAAACCAGCGCGAGATATTTGGAGGAGTCTTTGTTGTCATAAAATAAAGAAAGCTGCATTAAAGGCATTCAAATTGTGTTCACTTGCAAGGAACTAGAGCAAAATACGATGCCAGCACTTTGTGCAAGGTATTCCATGCAAAAACTAATTAAAAGGTTTGAAAAACGGTATTATAGATACTCTTTTGAAACTTTATTTCATTTAAAATTGGCTACCAGTGATATGCTGAATGTCACCTTTTTCTAGTAAGAATGAACCACCTGATAATAATCTAAACCACTCCAAAAAGCATAACCAGTTTTTTCTTTAAAGTAGTTAACAATCATGAACTCTGCATCTGTCAAAGGAAAGCAACAACTATTTTCCAAGTTAATTAAGTAGAATAACAGATAGAACTGATGTACAGATGATTTATCTAACTGAAGTTCACACGATATGTTTAGCCTATAGTAAAAGAAAGGGTGTCACTTTTTGTTACATGACTCCAAGGTGACTGCTTATATTTTGAACTGCTAGGCTAATTCTAGCCTGAGCACAAATCTGTCTTTTATTTCATAATTAATTCTCAGTGTCAAGACCAGTAGATGTCTTTTTTTGTATCAACATATTCTGTCTGTTAATTATACCCCCATAAAGATCAGGCTTGCAAACAGAACAATGCAGTGACAGTATGAAAGCAGAGAAAGCAAATTCTGAAGCAAAGAGATAATTCAGGCTCAAGCAAGCAAGTAAAGTGAGCTCCTAAACTCAATAGAAGACTCAATTTCAGAGAAACTTAGGTTTCTTTTAATACAATAACAACAACAACAAAAAAAGCCCAAAACATGCGAAGTGAAACTTCTTTAGTCATACTGGTTATCTTAACATGTGAAACAAATATTTCACACACTCAAGGCCTATTATATCATTACTCAAAATACTTGTATACAGAATATGGAATCCCTACCAACAGAGATAAGTCTGTGATGAGTGTAGAGTCCTCACTCTAAAAATTCCCACTGTTCACACAAGCGTTTAAGTTCAGAGTTCAGGCTCCAAAACTATATTCTTAGGAGTCAGACCCCATGAAACAACTTCCTCAGAACAAGTTTCTTCACTACTGCTAGCCACCATCTTCAATGCAACTCAAGCATGGCTGTGCACATTGTACAAAACTCTGGACTTCACTGTGCTGGAGAGCTCTAAACATCCGTTTTTCTTGAGCTTTCTGCTACACAGAAACCCTTGGAGAAACCCTAAGCCTTTCCATGTGTTCAGCAGCTTGGTCCTGAGCTCCAGGAAGCAATGTCAGTGACAGAATACTTGCCAGACTTTTTAGCCCAGAAATAGGGCATTCTATTTCAGCAACTACTCAAAGCATCTGCTGGGTTTACATCAAGCTAGGTCTGCACTCTATTGAGGATGTTTAACTCTGCAACCTAAAAAACGGAGAGGTAGCTGAGCTTTTGCAGCACAAAACATCTGTGTTGATGGTTCTCAAATCTGCCTGTCTTCCACTTGAAATCCTTCTCTAACCAACATCCCAGTTCCTTTCCAGAAACCTCACCCAGACATTACAGGGTGAGTTTAATACTAATTTATTTCTAAAAAGGTAAAACTCAAATCACCTGGTTCATTGTTCCTATTTCCAAAATGTTTTAACCCTAAAATACTGACACCAGCAGCAATGCTTATGTCCCAGTTTTCCTCTTTGCCTGCTAGCCTCATTTTAGGTGAAAGCTCAAGTTTTGGACTCAAAGATTACAGGATTATTAGAATTCCATCACCAATATCACAAAATCTAATTCTAGCCATCTATCCTTTTTCATGCTCCACATACATTTCCCTTGTATTCTTTCACATTATGCCCTCCTTGTCAAAGACACCAGATTCTCGATTTTTTAAAATGTTTTTAATGCTCCTAGCATTAGCAGTTCTTTGACTTCTTCCTATCTCTTGTGCACAGAACATTTTTCATGAAATTTGTACAGCTTTCACTCTTCCTCCAGTTAATTCCCTTTGGAAGACCCTCATTTGCTATGCTGCCCATGGGACATCCAGCTGATTTATATTGACAAGTTAATTAAAAAAAACCCAGCTTATTCTTATTTACCAGCCAAGAGTCAAATACACCACTACACTATTCTATTCAAAGTCCTTTGCATGCATTTGTTCATTTCCTTGTGGCAGGGACAGTGTTTTTTAAATTTGGAACATACTATTTGTGAGAATGGCAAGCATGTGATACAAGTCTACAAGGAACAAAAATCCCAAGTCTTTCACACGTTAGAAGTGACTGATGAACTCCTCCAACGAAACCAGTGAAAGTTAAATGTGCCAATGTTTTTTACATTATTGCTTTCAATAGTTACCTCTGCTAGACTAGGCTGGGTCTAGCCTAGCCTAGCCCTGCTCTGGATTTTTTTTTTTTCTTTTAAAGCAGAAATGCTTATGTTAACAGCATACAGCAACTGTAGGTGGAAGAAGGTGTTAGTAATCCATCCTTTCCTACATTCCTCTTATATTGCTTGGCACCTTCTACCAGTGTGGTGGTTCGGGCCTAAACAGTGGCTGAGCACCACATGCTGCTCACTCACTCCCTGAGGAGAAACAGACAAGAGCCTCTATGACATTTATTTGATTTACTGATCTGATTCAACACACTGAAATGCTGAAGGGTGGGAGGGTGTAAACAAGTGGACAAATTCAAGTTGAATAATTGCAGTGAAATACTGCAATACTAGGTGGAATAGCCAGTGGATAATGTACTCACTGTACACAAAGTGATGCATATAATGATCCTTGATTATTACACACTGTGTGCACCCACACTAGAAAGGCAGCATGGCTCCTTGGGGCAGCAAAGATATATTAAAGCGAAACTTACTCTGGTTACAAAAATCACCTAGTTGGGCCAATGAATTAGTATATCTTTTATTGTGTGGACAAAATAATTAAGTTCCACATGTTTATACACTATTAATTGTTATCACACATATAACATTAAAAATTGAAAATATTTCAATATATAAATGTAGCATAACATGATATTACCATTCTTAAGAGTTTAGATATTTAGGCAGTCCAAGTTCCTAAAACTAAAGATTAGCATCGTAAACTACTGTTCTTTGCTTCAGTTACAGAAGAGGGGAAAAATTAATCATATATAAGTGTAAATTACTATTTTTATGTTTTCTAGGCTTCTTTTTCCAGAAGCAGCAAATGAACATAGTACAGATTTTAATAAGCAGTATGAATTTTTACTTAAAGCAAAACAGTTTCTGTTTAATTTTTAGACTACAACAATGTTTCTGTAAGTGCATTTCAGATATTGGACCAGCTTCTCAGAAAGCATAATTGGGGAAGTAAGCATGCTTTAAAGTGGAAGTCAAAGACCTGCATGGCTTAGTACCAAGAAACCTAATATTTAACATAACTTCCCTGCTAAACAGATAATACTCTGCCTGGGTTTTTTTTTCTTCTCATCCCTGCCTTTTTCTGCTTTAAGCTTATCACTCATGCAGAAACAACAGGAGCACAAGCTAACACATTAGACAGAAGTGTTAATGGCTAAATTCGCTATAATTGGTCAACATCATCAGGAAGTGAAGGTTTTGGACAGAGGATAAAAGGGAGTTTTCATAAGGCAGTCAGCCAGGTTGTGTACTCTGGCTGGTTAACATTCCTTGCTGACTTAACAGTAGTAATTCCCAAGATAGGCATTGCTTCTGATGTAGGACAACCAAAGCACTTGAATTTAAATGTTTCCCTGTAAAATTTAAGCACTTGGTCAAGTGCATAAATCTTTATCAAGAGATTGCATGCACCCCTTCAATATTGAGTACTATTCAGTTAGCCAAAAGACTAAGTGAGATTAAGTCTCTGCCAAAACTGGTTCTTAACCGCTCAATTAAATCTGACATGCTTTAAGAGACAAAAGGTGTTTAATCAGTTGTTATGGGTTTTTCTGACAGATTGAGCATATGCAGTCTACTCTGTTCTTACTCAAGTCAATACTAAAAACTTCTGCAATGTTGCTGCAGGTCCAAGAAAGTCAACAAGGCATACTTCCCATTTCCATACTTCATACACACTGATGCCAAAAATAAATACGGACATTCAGGTAATAGAAAAGACAGAGTAAGATATACAGGCATGAGAAAGACTATCATAGCCCATTAAACATAGACCACATTCCAAACAATCAGAGCACATGATTTCTCAATTTTAACCTGTATAATCAAAAAATAAAGGAAAAATCCCACAAGTCTATCCTAAATGACTCTCTACTGCTAAAAGGGCCTGCCCAACATCCCCCTTTCCACTCCTGTCAAAGATGATGTTTCTGACCTCCTCCAGTTCACTTTGAGTTCACCAAAAAGATCAGAAAGCTAACCTCAAAAGAAAAGTCGGGTTTTCCCCCTGCCATTTTGGTGAATGAGGCAGCTCAGAAATGGGTCTTATAATTTAGAGCTCTGGCAAGAGGTAGGGGAGGAACCACATGACCCGGAGCTAGTGGGAGATGGGGTTAAGAGCTAGGACAGAGCTAACGAATACAAGAAACAAGGAGGGGAAAGCCTTGCCCTGTGGTGGCAGGAAATGACTGGATCAACTCAGCCATTCCAGAGAGTCTACCTTTGAGATTTTCAGACATTGCCTTTAATATTAGAAAACCAAAATATACATTTCAATTCTCATGAAATGAAAGACTGAAATAACTTTAAGATCTCAGCAAACAAGCAATATTTTGTTTCCTTCCAGCTCTCAACATAATTCAGATAATACATCACACCTGGAAAGAGGCTTTCTGAATTTGTATGTGACCAACTGCAAGTCTGTAAACAATTCACATGCAGAACTGCCTCCCTTTGCATCAAATGAATTGTGTTATAATGGAATGAGTGTGATACTTGAAAGAATTGCTTACAATTGCACATACAAGAGAAAAAGATAGCTAAGTCTAAATTAAGATGTTGGCTATGAAGTTTCCAATAGGACCTTGACATGACTGTTGACCTACTCATGACATGATCACACCAGTAAGGATTTGGAATTCTATTAGTATTACCAGAGGAAAAAAGTCAAGGAGTCATCAGGAAAACAAATCTATATCTGCTACTCCATCAGCCAATTACTGTTGTTAAAGTGGAATTAGATGAGTATTGACAATGCGAAGGGGATAAGGATTAAGCAGATGACAGTATATGGCTAGCACTGCTGTTCTGTTCCACTCCCCCCTCCCTCCCCCAAAGCCTGAAAAAACTCAGATGGGAAAGGAATATACTGTAGAGAAAAGAGTATTTTAACTCCTTGTCCTGAAGTAGCAGTTACATATATTAGCTTTCCAGACAATCACAAAACAAGGCCAAAAGGTATTCAAGGGGAGTCTGCTAAGGCATGAGTATGGTGTGACATTAACTTGTTAGACAGCTCATTTCATGGCATTGAGATAACTGAGGTTGAAGTAATGCAATTGAATTATTTTTCTTAATTTTTCTTACTATTTCAATGTAATAAATGAAACTATAAAAAATTCTCAGTTAAACGCAGCAGTCTTCACAAAGTCACTGGAATTCTGACATTTGCAAAGTTAACTTCATAGCCTATTTGTAAATCTTTTCAAATAGTTCAGGTAATGTGAAAAAAAAGGCAGACCTAGAATTCTTATTATTTGACTGAAACACATATCAGGCTGCAACCTGGCTATATCATAAATTTCTTTTTAAACAAGAAATCAATGCATAAAGTATATTTCCACGAGGAACAAAAATACACAAGAATGCAACAATTCCCTACTATGGTCTAGATTCATAGGCAAACAACTTCCATTCTATACAATAAGGGACATAAGTCAGTCACTGTAAGTGATGCCAATCATGAAGTTGCAATGAAGTAATATAAATTCTAATTGTTTGTATTTCTTTCTGAGGATGCTAATACTACTGACAAATATGGCATATCCCCTGGACAGACTGTGTCAAATTCTCTTTTGAATCAAACATCTTCTGAACACTGTTTTTTTAAAATAATGAAAAATATTTGTTTCCAGCAAGAGCTCTGTGCTTCAATTGACTACATATAGCACAGACCCAATTCTTATTCAAGACTAACAGAAAGCACATGTCTGCTTCATCCTTGACCCATCATTCCTGGAACTCAAGGGACCTGCCCTTCTTGAAAATTTGCCAAGAATTTTCTTGGCATTATATTTAATCTGTACTTTAGGGAAGTTTAACCTTAGACACTACTAAAACTGGAAATCACAACATTTTCACAATATTCAGAGAAAAGTTAAAGTAAGTCTTGGAGGTCATTGAAACTATGGATCTAGCCATATCAAAAAAATGAATCAGTATGGCTTCTATTGGTAAAAATCTTCAAGTAAAATTAACCAAATTATAAATAATAGTCTAAAAGAACGAAGGTTAACAGAGATTACTAATTACTAAACATAACTGAACTGGCCAGCAAATCAATAAAATCAGTGCTTCTGAAGTTTTTATTCTATCTCTACCTGTTCATCATACATTCTGGATAGAGATAAAAGACACTGGAAACAAAACAAGCAACACCACCTGGCTTCTTATAGTTTTACACCTGACATTTAACTGACTTTGAGGTCTAACAAAGGCACAAACACTGATCAAATGTTGAAGCATTTATAAGGTTACTCCCACACGGGTTTGTTTCATGCTAACAACTGAGTTTATGCCACAAACCTTGCCTCAAGGGAGTTAATAAATTTAGGTTTGTCACCTCAGCCTGGCTACTTCTTTTCAAGATACTTAAGGGATTTAATAATCACCTATATCTGACTGGCTGTCAAATTTAAGCAGATTGTCAAATTAACTAGGAATTTCTGAAAATATTGGAATGAGGCAGGCAGGAAGGAAGGAAGAAAAAGCTGATGATAGCTCATCCCACTTCCACAGAAAACACAGTTAAAAGAGGCAAGAAAAAAAAAGTAGGCTTTCCACTAGAGAATGACAATGGCTAACACCCTCTTCTCTCTTTGCTTGATAAAACAGATTTATTACACTGGGGGAAAAAAAATAGAGGTACCAACACCATACAATATAGCTTAACAAAAGAGGTTATAGAATTCTATGATAACAAATGGAAATGCCTAACTAAAGTCTAAGATAACATACCTAGAAGCCCAAATTAACGTAATATGGAGATGAAGCAAGCTGTTGATTTATTTTTTTTTTAAAGAAGGTTGTATTGTTTCTACAGATTATGAAGCAGCTATGGTATAAATAATTTTTTCTTGCTTGTGAACAGATTAAATACTACAGACCTCCAGCATGCTTAGATGTTCCATTGCTACCAGGCTCCTCCAATCACTAACAACTTATCCCCGAACACAGAAGCTTATGTACCCAATTTCCAAAAGTTTCCCTACAGCTCTGCTGACAAGCATCACTCAAATGAAGGTTTGCAGCAACCTATGAAAACTATTCTACAATTTTTCTTTTCTCCTTTCTTTAACACACAATTTCCATTTAAACAAAGTAGCTGATATAATCTGTTCTATCACCTTACTGAAAATACTCAGATTAAAAATTAGTATGGTATTAAAATAGATATTAGCTTTTAAAACACAAGTGACATGGGTGCTTAATACTGATACCCACTAGCCAGACCACTTGAAGAAGGAATTGCTACCTTTTAAGGCTGAAAAGAAATTGACTGCCAGTTCCTTTTTCAGCAAGTAAAACACCACTACCTGTATTCATCTTAGTGACTTTCTAGAGTTTAAGCAACTGGAATGACAGCATTTAAAAAAAACCCCAACAAATCAAACCAAAAGCGACCACCACAGTTTTTTAGGAACTGGTTAGTCCCCAGGTGTATCTACCTGGCATTTAGAAAGATTCATATGAACTTCCTAAGCACAACCTAAGTCTACACTTAGAGACAAAAAAGGCTCAAGCCTACAATAATCTCTTGATCTGCACCAGACTGTTGTTTGACTAGATAATGCTACAACCGGCTTTACATCTCATTGCTCTTCAGATCAGCAATCAGCAAAATAAGCAGAGTCAATATAAACAGAGATACAAACAAAGAAGTTTCCCCAGAGTAAGTCAGAGAATGCCCCTGTAGCCCACCAACTACTACATAATGGGTCACTTGCTTATTGAGGACAAAGAAGTTTGTCAGATGCAAGACAGCAGAGAAGAGAACGAAGCAGCAAGATTATTTGCATTGGTAATTCTTGTACACATATTTTAAAAACAAATGTCTATAGCACAAACAGCTAGCTGATGACAAGAAGTGTACAGGAGAAAATCATATTGCTATCTAAAAAAAGGGATAGAACTGTAACATTTTACTCATGGGCACTTACAGCAAAAGCAGTCGTTTTCAGAGTTCTTTGCTATTACACTAAAGAGCTCTAAAGCCCATTTTAAGATTTTTTTTTTTTTAGTATTAAAAAAGCCTATAACCTTAGGCAGAATTTTCATATTTAAGTACTTATCAGGAGTTGAAAACTCAGAAAGAAAACTGAGGAAGGGTTGCATTTGTATGACTAACTTTGCATGAATTTACAGTGCAACTGGATGAATCTTTTCTGAGTTAGGGGACGTTACAAATATGTGTAACAGGGACTGAGAATAAAGGGCAAGAGACCAAGAACACACAGACAAATAGCATGCAGAAATAGAAACCTAAGCCAGCCCACTGAATGTAACCTGCCTTGCCAGATCTTTCTTAACTTATTCGAAAAGTTGCTCTATTTAATATTGACAAAGAGATGTGTAAATCAATATATTTGGAACCAGCGATATATTTTAATTTAAAAATGTTCAAACTGCAGCAGTAAATCCATGCACTTAGCACATACAAATCATCAGAAAGGTTTGCTTGTTGGATACTTTTGACAAGATGAGACAAGATGGTATGTAAAGCTCAGATGCAAGTAACACACAACAAACCCCAAACTTTCGGAACAATAAGCTAGCTAACAAAAAAGGAACATGTTGAAACGAACTCTCACCATTAGCTTGAATTTACTTAATGTCAAGGAAAGGACAGTATAAAAAAAAATAAAAATTTTGCAAGTTTGTCCATTTTGCAATCTGCTCCACCTACTTGATACTGTCCTGACCAAGGCAATCTGCAGTAAAATGAATGTCAGAAGGACGAAAGTGAAAGAGGAAAAAAGCAACTCTAAGTCTCAAGTAAAGACTCCTCATTTCCTTCTGACAGTCTAATATTGCCTTCATACATTCTCCCCGTGCTACATCAAAACTACCTTGCTACTTTTCTTAATTTCATAGTCTACTAGATGTTTAAAGTTGAATCAATTTCCAGTAAAAATATACAAATCTAAAATCCATTATCTCAGTTCCACATTTTAATGTGAACTAAAGTACACCATACAGAGGTAAAAGCCACCAACTATTTTTGTATTTAAAAAAATAGTATGGTAAAATTAGAGTCTCTTTTTAAGTCAGCAAAATATATTCTTGGCAAATTGAAAATAAAAGCTTGGTAGGAAATCATTAATAAAAGGGGATGAGGGAGGAATCTATTAACTATGTATTGAGTGAGTTATTATTTAAGGAGAAGGAACAGGCAAGCTGGAACAGTCTTAAAAGGATCTAAAGCAAAAGAAGTGCTAATTAATACATTCCATAATAATTGTGATTCTTATTTTGTAATCTTTATCACTGAAGGCAATTGTGATAGCGATATGAACTATTCTTAAAGAAGAAAAAATTGTAGAGATTTCAGCAATACAATTATTAGTCTTAAATTTCCCAAGTTATAATTTCTTATTTTAGAAACAATGCCATAACCTTCATTACATGCCACTCGTACAGACTAAAATTTTTCTTGGCAGTGCTACTGCTGCTCTTTGTTTGCCCTATCTGCTAGAGCCCAGCATATAATCAAAGTTTCTGCTGTTTCTGAAAATTAATTCATCAAGTTGAAATGAGACTACAAGTTTGATCATAACAAATTAGTGCTAATAAGGCCAACTGTCCATTCACCATGATGCTATGCTAAATTTGTGATGAGGACTAAAAGACTGATTATTATTTTACTTGTAACTACACTAAGAGAACTTTAGAACCAAGAGACAGTATTCAATCATTCATACCACTCTTATAAAGACTGGTAAAATGTTCCTCTTTTCCTGTTTCCTGTAAACACTAAACAGTAATGTGTTCATTTCTAATAGCTAACCCCTATCTGAAGGTAAAAGCTAAATATATTAACTCTAACAGCTCCTGGGAAATTGTTGTGGGTAGCAAAAACATGTTTTAAGAATTGCTGCTGAAGTCAACTGTAACATGCAACCCCTGAAATATACTATTATTGTTATCAAGTCATAGTATTTCAGATCACTAACTGCCCAGGAAGCTAACCTGGTATCCTTTAACATGACAGTGAGAAGTGTATTTAATATAGCATGATTGTTCTTTAAAAAGGTTTCTCATGTGACATTGTGGGTTGAATGGAGGATTAAATAATTAAAGTACATTTATCATTTTCTTGCCACTGAAAGTGAAAAATGAAAAATAGCAGAAGGATGTTGAAAGCAACTGCCCAGTCTTCCTAATTATTTGGGTTCCATCTTCAAAACCAGCTTTCTCTCTCAGCCTACAGCATCCATCCCATAGAAAAAGCTTTTGCTGTATGCTATGTAGTGGAAAAATATCTGACCTTTCCTGGTAAGCTGACAAGGATTTTTATCAGAACCTTAAGAATTTTCCACTTTGAATAGCGTTGCTGGTTTCAGTACTCCATCCCTTGCATTCCATGAGAATTCCTTCTGCTGGTATGACTGTCTTGAACCTGTCTCTGGAAGCCCAGAGCTTATAATGGCCCTACACAGCTACAGCATCATGTTTGGTGGGTGCTGTCCGACACAATCCCAAACAAGGGCTGTTGTTTTTCAGTCTCTGCTGTTACCAGTGTTTAACAGCAATATGTAAGTAAGCATTTAGGATTACTGTGGTAAACAGATTAAAATTGCCACCAAAAGCAATACAAGCAGTGCTGGTAAGAAAAGAAACAATGACTTTAAAGAATACTGACAAAAAGACCTGAAGAAAAATGCTATGAATTGTTTTTGGGAAACAAGAGTCCAGGAAACAACATATTTGACAATGCAGCTGGTGGCCTTCCCTCTGCTTCCTCTTCCAGGCCTGCCTCTGCAGCAAAACCAAGTGGCAGTCCCATGCAGGAGTGATGCAAGAGAGAAGGGGAAGTTTCTGGTTTGTTTCTTGTCTTAAGACAATTAAACAAGACATTTCTAGCTCATTTTGGACAACACAGAACTCTTAGGAAGCTTAATGGTCTAGGGCCATGCAATGTATGCCTCCATGCATTATAGGAAAGAGCACGATAGTGGCTGCTGCCACCGAGCTCATATCTTATGTGGTGCCTAACATGCTTGTATAGTGTTCCTTAGGACTTAGGGAACATAGATTTTTGGCAGATTCTGGAATTTGCACATCTAAAACAGAGAGAAGCCTAACTGTCCACATTTGACAATTGAGACACATTGCCAGGGATGGGAAGAAAGCACAGCTCCTCACTAAAAACACAGGTGATAACACCACCACAGAACAAAGAATCAGACTCATAGAAATGAAAGCCTCAAGCACTAAGATTTTTACAAGGTTGTTTGCATTGGTTTACAACTGGTTTTGTTTGTTTTATACAAAAGGAATAGTTAATTATTTTAATTGTTTTTAGTAAATCTAAGTAGTACTTATTTAATCAAGTGTTTAAGCACAGAGAAACACTCTACATTTGGTCTTAGCAACACAGACTATCATCCTAATAACACGTCAGTAAGAACACACCATATCCCCATTTTAAAATTCCTTTATTTAATAAATATGCATCTTTCTGCTACATGCTCTACATCAAAGATCTTCCCTTGCTCTACTTCAAGCCCATGCACTATAAACCCCATTCTGCATCACCGATTTTAAATTTCATCTATAAAAGTCATTTTACATATACTACAAATAACAATACATGCCCCAGCTTGAATATTAAAGCTGTAATTCAATTTCAAGGTTCTTCTGACAGTATTCCAGGACCATTCTTTTTCAAGATGCTACTTGAATTCTTTTTAGCAAATTCACAAACTAATACAAATCAATAGCTTAAAACTAGATATACTGCATCTAGAACTTGAGTAGGGCTTATAGCTATCCACTCAAACAGTACTGAGAAGTTAGTCCTACAGCATAACAACATACATTAACAAAAATAGTCAAAATCAAAGGTTACACAATTCCATATTCATAATCCATACCCTACAAATATACTTTACAACTCAATATGTAAGTTCTTCTTGCATTCCTATCAAATGAAAACAGATGGGTAAGGTTATCCTGGGACTGTAGTACTTTGCAAATAGACACATATACTTAATACTACAGCCTTTATGCTAACCCAAACCTTTATTCTTGTAAAGACAGTTTATTATTACATTGTTTGCTCCATAGAAGTCATTTGTCTACTCATTCTTTCACAAGAGAATTTAGCTTGGTTTTATGAGAAAAAAGGAGGAGAACAGCATAGTTATCTGCAACTTTTGACCTCCTAGCACTCCCTCACTAGGCTTTTAAGCCCATTAGCAAAGTTCAGCTCTCTCTAAAAAGAAAGATGTTTTTAAAATAAATTTGCTTTTGTGACACTGAATGGGCAAAACCACCCAAATCAGTGCCCCTACTCCAGGCTGATTTTTGCATAAACTCAGCCACCTAACATGTGGAGCCTGGAACAATTCACATCATATGCCACCCCTTTTCAAATTGGCAGTTAGGAGTTATGAGGATTTTATGTATGCAGCTGTAGAGACACACGAAAACGAAACTGTAGGTGTCATTTGGAAGAGCGAAAAGACTGAAGTCAGAAGAAAGGGAAGGAGGAGCTAAGGTTATTGCAGCTAAAGCATTTTTGTAAAGTGGCAGTAGAAAGAAGTCCTTAAGAAACTATAATTCTTTGTCATGGTCAAGGAAAATTTTATTTGCTAACTGCATTTTATATACCCTCAACTTACAAACAGGTATTTTATGGTATCTTCAACCTGTTGGAAATGGATTTTCAGAATCTGCTATGTGAAACAGTCTAACATGGTAAATGTATATACTTCTGTTTCTGAAAGTCCTAGAAACAGCACCCATTTTTCCAGACCACAAAACTAAGTCAGTTCTTTCCAATATAAACAAAAATACACATCTAATTCAGAGACAGCCACAGCTAGGAGAGCACATCGATTGATCAATACCTGGCCAGAACATCACTTCTTAAGTGAAAGGCACACAAAGATCACAAGCAAATGACCGACATAGTTCTAATGTCATCCTGCTTCACCTGGAAGAGTTTAAACAACTTAAAGCAAAGCACATGACAAAACACTGGGACAACTCCAATGGGGTTTTCCACAAACTCAACCTTACACAACCTACCATCCTGCTGCATATGACAAAAACTCTTGGTAATGCCTGCCAAAGGAAAACTGCCTATTTAACCTCATTTGACAGCTTTCAAATCAACCACTGCTGCACAGGATATGAGACCCTGCTAAACTCTCAGGAGATCCTAGACCAGGAGTAATTGGCGCTGAGAGAAATTATGAGGATTCCAGCTCTGGATTATCACTTTTATCAGAGAAGGCTTAAAGTTCCGGGGATTTGCCAACCTTCCCCAAATTGTTCTTCAGAAACAAGTTCTGAAGCGTATAGGTCCTGCTGCTTCAATGACAATACTTCTTTTTTGCTATAGAACATGCAGATGATCCTAACAAATGGGACATACAGATGAAAAACTGATCTACACACAGCACTCTACACAAGCTTGAAGAAGAATGATGTACAAACCTAGACAAGAACCACTATCTTCCTCAGAATGCTCAGAGTCAAACGATGGGCACTAAAGAAAGCGTACAAAGCTTTAAAAAGTCTGCTCAGAGAATTTGTGCCAGGCATTTTGCCAAAGGATAGATCATTAATGGTTTCAATGATCTCCCCTTGGAGAGGGGGCTGCCAAGGCAAAGCCTCTTAGTTATACTAGAAAGGTTAAGTGAGGTCAAAGTCCCACCTCTCCCCAGCTGCAGGCACTTCAGCAGTTTGATAATTTTGATAAAGAAATAAATGAATGCTTTAGGTGTTTATATTTAATTAGTCTGATGCCAGCAGAGTTTTTAACAACCAGTATTATACTTGGGTTTGTGTCTGCTTTGATTAGCTCTCAATAGCTGACCAGCTCTGTCACCCTACTAGAATAATCTATTTTGCACAAGTCAAGGCCATTTGAGACCTCTGGGCTATGAGTACGCTGACAGCATGGCTGGCCACTTTCAGGTCCTCCAGCTAGATGGTAAAATAAAGAGGACTCCACATGTACCTGGCATCTCCAGGCAGTTTTTGGTATCCCTTCACATTAAGGTAGACAAGAGAGTCTGTTTATTTTCTTCTGAAGGCGTAAGAAATAGTTGTACCTGGTAACATATTTTGAAAGCCACAGAGAGAATAGCAAACAATACCTCAAGGATATTATTTACCTTCCAAAGCACAGTGTCACCTGTTTCCTAAACATTTCAATGCACAGGAGGCAAGAATTAGTCTCCTTTCAAGAATAATATAGTTGATCTTCATGGCAACATCGGCATAACTGAAAACTGAATGGTACCATTATAACATTGGGTAACATCAAAATAGTTAGTGAGTACTAGAGCACCACTGATTCAAACCCCTCCTTCACATTCTTACCATTTCAATGATTTTGAAATTAAGTTTCTTTGCTGTACTAATTTAACGTAAGGACTGTAGAAGCAGCAAGTCCAAAAGAAAGCCAGAATTTTTGAACACAAAACCCCATTAACATTAATCTTCTCTCAAAGAGCTGGTAACAAACAAAGCTGTAAATCAACAGTCTGCAATAATATTGGATAACTTTGGTAGCATCTTAATGAAAGCTGTCTTTGAAATTGAAATATTTTCTAGCCTAATCATCACTACATGGCAAATTGGCAGACTACAGATATAATGGATATGACCTAATAAAATATAGTAGTTTCATACTTATTAATCTAGCATTAAAAGCCCACTAAATGATTACAGATGTAGTTCTCCAAGGTCCCATAGCCTCTCAATATAGGACTACAACTAAAAGCATGGAGTCGTTTTGAAGGTTTCCAAGTTCATGAGGGATTTCAGGTCTGCTGCCTTCTAAGACTGTTCAACAGCTCTGACCACACCACCTGCAGTAAACTCCTCTGAAATACGCAAAGGAAGTATAAATATCCCTCTGCAGAGGGGAAAAAAAAAGGTCAAAATAATCCCCCTGACCAAAACCTTGAAAAAATTACCCAAGCAGATTGCTTTTTAGAAAGCAACTTTCCCTACCCTTTAATGTCTAAAAGAATGAGAAGACTGTAATGGAACATCTGGACAGCCACTGGAGTTTGCTATTAAGGTAGCAAATTCTGCTTATGTGTTGTCATTTTACATTGCTCTACTGTACACACACCTCAACTTTTTCTTTGTGGAGTTGGTGCTCACCATAGGACGGTCTTCCGATTTTTCAAGAAAGTGCATCTACACTGAAAAGATGTGAGAAATCTCTTCTATGCAACGCAGGCATTTCTCAAAAGTGAAGCATATCGGCAAACAGTAAAGTCTGAGCAAAGAGGGTATAACGAAGTACTGAGGATTATGTTTTGACATTAGAAAGATTTTACGTGAAGTTAAAATGATCGACTTTTTCTGATATGACAGTTGTTACTTCTCTGAGCTCATTTACAGCCTTGCACCAGTTTATTAAATACCATTACAACAACCAAGCTTACTGATGCTCTGCTAGCTTCTTTCCTCTTACCCACTTCTTCCAAGAATGGAAGAATGTAGCAAAAATAGTTACTCTCTTTATGGATCATGCTTTCTCAGGCCGCTGGTTGCAAATGCTCCTTTCAAAGGTAATTTATTTCTGGTTCTTGATAATTGTTAGGACCATTCACTGCGCAGTGGCAGTGACAAATACATATTTAAATGAATTAAAACAGGCAACATATTTATAACAATTTACTAAAGGACAAAAAGAACATACACGATACATCTGTTAGGTTCTTCCTCTAAATCTAGAGTAGCTTATCCTGCCTTTCCCATGTAGGCTGTAGATCTACAGCATACGTATCTCCGAATAACAGTCCTAAGGGAGCTCTAGACAGATTTATGTAACTGCTGGAAACGCAGTTTGGTTACAAGTGGTTTTGATTATTTTTTGTAACACACACTGACAGAGTGGTATTGGGCAGTACTGATTTTGACATTTTGAAGAAGCGATCTTTACCTAACTTACTCTTGAAAAATTTTCTCAGTACATGCCTCATGACATATGTGCCCCTTAGTAAGTACTCTATTAGATTTGTATTAGTACACAATTAGAGTAAGGCTTAACAAATGTGTAACAGAATCATACTTCTGTAGAAAAAATAAGAAATTAACTTTGAGAGACAGGAACATGTTGACACTATTTTTAGATGAGCAGGTAAGACCTGTAATTAAAGCCTGATCTTTGCCTAAGAAAACATCTGTTTTCTTCACTGTGTAATTAGTAAAATTAATGAATTCCAATCCATCCACACAAATGATTTTTTTAACTCTGAAATCAATCACTTTAAAAGCCAAGATGCTTTCACTGACACAAATCTACCAATAAGTGATACTGCAGATCAGGTTCAAGTTACAAATGTAATTTTCTTCATAGCTATGTTTGAAACATTTTCTGACCCTCTCCCTCTATTCATCCCACACTGACATTTGTAATACAAACTAAACAGCTTCGTGCATTAAGAAATCTGACACAGCTGCATACTAGATTAAGCTTCACGTACATAACTCTTGTGAGAAAAGTGCCTAAAAGATGACATTAACTGAATCAGAACAGAAAACATGTTTATTGGAAGATTTTAAAAAAATACTACCCCTCTCCGCTACAGTTTATTATATACAGAGCAGGAAACTGCTGAACGGCAATTTCACAATGCAGATTAACAGATCAATCATTAGAGAAAGTGATAAAAATTTCCTTTAAAATGCTTTCTTTTTAAAAAAAAAAAAAAACACCAGTGTTACTTTTAAGAACAAGAAGTGGCAGATGGCCACACTTGAAGAGCTCAGCATTGGATAACTGCAGATACAACACATGATGGGAAACATACATTTGCTTTAGTGATCTCCTGTAATATCATTATCCTGCTGCTATAAAGGGGCAACAAAGGGAGGCTTCTATCACACACTGTATGGCCACAGCTAGATTCTAATTCTAACTCAAAAGGGCAATTCTGATTGTCTGTACTAAAAATCTTTGACCAAAACCTACGTATCTGCTCATTTGCTGTAACCCTTTCAATCCTCCTCTTTGCATCAGGGAGATGAGTAGGAGAAAACAGCCAACAATTGCAGAAGTACATGTTTTATGAATCTGGCCCTCACTCAAGAAGTTGCAGTGAAAAGTCTTTTAATCACCTTCTGATCAGAATTTACTGGTTTGTATCTAAGTTCAAGGGTATTAAAATGTGCAAAGGAGACTATGAAAAAATGGCTAGGTTATAGATTTTAACTCCTTAACTAGAAAATTGACTCAATATAGATTTTCTAATTTACAATGAATCAAAAGAAAAAACATTAGACCATAGCAAAAGTGGCACAAATGTATCAAAAAGCAAATGAATAAACATTTGAAAAGATTTATTATTAGAAATTGTAATAAATTTTGGAAAGATGAATCGATTTTAGTTAAAAGGTATAACTGACAATTTATTGGGCGGGAAGATGCATTATTTTCCAATTGTTATCCACCTACAGTAAAACTGATTTGTGTCCTATTGTATTTTATGGAAAAGGAGAGAGCAACTTTCAGTGATTTAGATTAAATGTATTAATCATAACCAGGCACTGTGAACTATATATCTACTATTAAAGAAGATTTTTGACATTTAATTCTGTAGCAATATTTTGGCTCTGTACCACTCTTCCTAAATCCAATTCCTGCTACAGTTGGCAGATTTCTCCCTTTTAATTTTATGGGGCTTAAAGTAGCATTTAACCACCCATGCGGTAAATAATGCAGGATTAGAAATATTTAGTGTTTTGTTTCCCTTTCAAGAGTACTAATCCATCAACCCCCAAATATTTTAAAAACATTTTCTACTTTCTAGTAATATTTAATGTAAGATGCAGTAAAACATCCTATGTAAATGAAGTGGTTTTCCTGATATAAAAAAATCCCATTAAACCTAAAGAAAATATACACATACATCACTGATAAAGGGGAATTAATCTTATGAATTTTATTAATTAATTTATATACAGTTTGTGTACAAAGAAAACTTGAATGAATTATTCTAAGTTTTTTGAGATGCTCTATATGATGCAACTATCACATAGTCCATTCTTAGCAATCTGTCAAAATATAGGTAAGTGTTGTGGTCTTCTAAACAAGGGATTACAATGTATTTTAAAATATTTCCGCCTTGTTTTTGTGCAGTCATTTCTCTCTTTTGCTTAAGTGCATGGGAAAACTGCCTTATGGTAACTTTAGGAGGCAACATTCTTAAGGTTTTTGTAGGTAGTGCTAATTGCCTTTAATTGTTTTAGACCTACACAAATGATTCCAGATTTTTAAAATGCACAAACAAAAGAAAGAACAGTATGGCAACAAAATCCCAATCTCCATATGCATGCTTTCTTCTTCAAAGCCTAACAGCATGACATAAAACAGAAAAGAGTGGGGGTTTTCCCCATTTTTACTCATTACTGTAGAGAAAAAAAAAAGCAATCTACTGTAGTCCTACTGTATCTATCTGTTTATGTTTGTAAAATAAGTATTTTAGAAACAAGATATCCACCAGGAAGAGGGGTGAAGGAGAAAGGGAAACGGAGCACATTTATATCTAATGCTTTTTACAGTGACTTTCACAAGTGTTTAGAAAACGTACATCTATGGCAGGACAGTTGCAACAGAGTTTGCCCATCAGCTAACAGTAAGAAAATGAATACCTAAATAACTTTTGGTTCTCTGAACAGAGGGGAAGTTTCTTCCTTGACCTTTAACTCCACAAGCAAGACTCTTAAGGTATAACAACAGAAAGTTACTCATACTTGTGAATGCAGGTTTTAAAATCACATGTCAAATGAGAAACTACCTAGAGTTAAGGGTGAGAAAAGTAAAACCAAACAACAACAAAAATCAGATCATCAGAAGCAAGTAAAAGTTTGCTGAATCACAGTGCAATAGGCTGAGCAGAAGAGTTTTTGAACAATTATCAAAACCGTTGGACTGAAAGACTTCACCAGTTACAATGGCTTATGGTTCACTTGGAAGAGACACAAAAAAAGCAGCTGCTGTGTCCTAACTGAAGGGATAGCAATTAAAAAGCAAGGACCAACAATACCTTGAACCACTCAATTTGGAAGTGCTGATGTTAGCAAACCTTGTCTTGTCCTCTTTTATTCCAACATACAATATGTAATTATGAAACTGGTCAAGGGGTTTAAGTACATGCAAACCACAGACCACTATGCTTTGGAAAAGATCATACCAACACGATATGTAGGGTTTTCACAACATGAAGAGACCACTGAACAGAGGAGCTTTGACTTTTCCTATGACTCACCTCATAGCATTATTCATTTACCCCTTACTTTCAGGAAATGACCTTTCTGATCTAGGATTGATTGTAACCATTTATTCCCAGTTAGGATTGTGGTCTCTGATATTGGATCAACACGTTCAAGATAGTATTCACACCTGCAACTCATTTCATTTGAGGATCTCAGAAAAAAACACTAAACAAAACCTACAGTTCTGTAAAGAAAAGGGGCTATTCTGCATCAGTTACGTGTTACCTACTGCAAATACCATGTGGTAACTATCAGAAGAGACAGGCTCCGAGAAGCTTTAAGTACTTTCTTCCCTCCTCAAAACTATGCTCTCAATATGGATATTTGATTTCTTTATTTCAAGAAACAAAACAGTAGCAAATGTCATTTTCCAACTAAGCCACAGGCTTAGTGGTTTGCTCCACTGCTTTGTTATTTTTAACAGAATATAAAGTGTATATGAAGTCACAGTAATCAAACAGAATGGCAGAGGAGTACGTCTTCATTCTTGTATTATACCTCACATTACAAAAGCAGCAAAGCAATTTTCTTGGGGAGTTGAATTCCAACACAATGCATCTTGTGTTTGCTACTTTATTTTCTGTGCTGTATTTGGAAGTTATTTGATACACGCATCTCCATGATAAATTGCTGGAGAGGACATTAAAGATGTTTTTACAGCCACCTCTTAGTCTGGTTCGAACAGTATGAACTCAGACTGTATATGGAAAAACCACACCATCATTTTAAATTGTAGTCTGTATTTTTGCTATTGTTATAAATCAACCTTAAGTGGCAATATTTTCCCTTATAGATGGCCACCATATGAAACAACTTGAAAAGGAGATGGTCTATTTTTAACATCTTCTATCAGTAGCCCTTGTTCTCACACACCACCTACTCTAGGCAAAAAGACAAAGCTTCCTATGGAGACAAAAACCTACTCATGGGAATCATTTGTTACGCAAGAAACTTTCACCAGTTTAGGAGTTGTATATCATCTTCTACTTGCTTTCAGTTAAAAAACACCCCAACACTAAATAATGTGTTAGCTGAAATCACTGTCACAATTTACTTAACATTTATGATGTTGCTACAGCATAAATTAGATGTTGTTTATTAGCTAAGCCAGGGTATCTAAACATGTGTTCTTTGCCTGCTCCACAGACTTTTCTGTCTATTCTCAGCATTAAATGATCTCCTCTGCCATCAAGCTCAATACAAGGAAATTACTCCTAAATTGACTCTGAATACAAGATCCTGTAGCTTTACAGATTTCTAGAAGAGATACAATTGAGTGAAGTTTTTTCAGAAAATGATACAAAAATCATTCCCATGTAAAGACAAATTCTTTTCATTAGAAATGCATTAAAACATAAAACAAAGATCAAATATGAACTTAGGAAATCAAACCAAGAAAATTCCAAATGTCTGCAGAAGGAATTTTTTTTTTGCAGCCAGATGCCAGAGGGGGATTTGTTTGTGAGAAGCAGCAGAAAACAAGAGGTATGACTATGCTGCCTCATTTTAAATTCAGAGTGTTCTTAAATCGTTATTATCTGTAATGATTACTGCAAAGCTGTATTAGGTGCATTTTCAAGACTGACACTAACCAAAGAATAAAAGGGATATCATTATGCTATTTGCCCTGGTTTAATAGTAGACTTCAGTGAAATTGTAGATGACTATCATTTGAGAAGTTGGGTTGAGGTGGACCGCAAGGAATACTGCTGCTACTAGCAGTTCATAGCAGTTGTCACCATGAATAAACCACAAGAGCATTTAAAAAATAAGCAGCACGTTTGGCATTTCTGAGACTCATGCTGGAGGGCAATTATTTCGCTGAAGTGGAATCCTGCTTTTGACACTATACTTAAAGTGAGACTCCAAGAAAAGAGACTAAGTCACCAGATTCACTTCAGCTAGACAGAAGTTAATCTTTGATATTTTAAATGTATACTTTGATCCTCACAGCGGGTGAAGTACACCATTGCACAGAATATCTGTTTCAGTACTTAGATCTACGAGATTCATCTGTTTTGTTGATAAAGCACATTGTTACCACTACAAAATATTAAAACTGTTGTTTTCTTGACAGACATACAGTTTGTAAGAATCAAACTAGGACATGATTCAAAACTATACACTAGGTAAATGATATGCAAGGAAGAAAACCCCACATGCTCGCCTTCACCAATTAGTACGACTACAACTATTACAAACAAGCTAGATTTCTCTAGCTGTTTTAATTAGGAGAGGCATTTCACACTTTGGTAACAGAACTAATTGATAATGGAATTAACAACAAAACTGACAAATCTGAGATGTGTTGAAATCTAAACATTTGAGTTACCTGTAACTCTATTTTGGCTAGTGAACTGCAGTTTCAAATACAACCAAAATGCTGTGGTATAATTTGTGCCTGTTAGATGACATCAAGACGATCACAGATTTTCATTAGATAATTATAAATGGCACAAAAAACACTGAAGATTAAACCAAACATAGATTATAAAGCAAACTTTATTCATCCATACAGATCTCCCAAAGCATATGTAGAATTCAAAATACTTTGTAACAAAGAGAACTATACTGACAACGGTGATCTACAAATTCTAGTACCCGAACTTGAAGGATCACAATATTTAACTGTCCCTTAAGTATGGGTATCACTACTAGTCATAGGAATCACTTCAAAAAATACTGATCTACAATGAAACATGGTAGAGGTATAGTCATGATTCTGCTGATGAGTAAGCGTGCTACGTTAGTGAAGTCACTAAGAAGCTTTAACACTTCCATCACGGGCTCACCATGGCATCTGAAACAACTTAGATTAAGTTTGCATCGAGGTAAGTGAAACCTTTAGCAAAAATCATCTAAAAGATCATTTGTGGAAGAAAGAACCTCTTACTATGCAAAATACATAACAGGTGTATGAACACTAAGCAGATCCCCCAGCAAATATATGAACACGAAGGAGATCCCCACAAAATAGGAGATACATAAACTTAAGAACATCACAGATAACATCATCCCCAATATTTGCATCCCAATTTGACAGAAGCTACCCGCCTCTTTCATTATTTCATAAAATAAAGCTATTTAAACATGACTAAGTTCTGAAGTCTAGAAGAGTGCCATTTAACTCATTCCTTTGGGAAAATTGTAGCATTTTTGCCAAGAGTGACTGAACACTGGAAGAGTCAAAGGCGGGGCCTAAACTGTCATCACAGCAGCACCTCCTCTGCTAATAAACTGAATTTCTCTGTCTGGAAAACCACATCCTCAGGAAGCACAGGAGTGCTAGAAACCACCCACTCCTTAAGGAAACAGTTAACTCAGTTTCTTAGCTTCACAAAACTGAGGATTAAAACACCATGACTTATTCACTACATTTTGCGTAAGCAGGGATAAATTTAAGACAATTACAAAGAAGAAAAAAGAAATAAAAAAAAGCAGCACAACAAAATATGCTTTAAATAGCTGAAAATATTTTTGATAACAATAAATACACATTACAAAAACCCAACAGCCCTTTCTACCTACCTACAGGAAAATTAATTCACTGATTTTGTGGCATAGGGTTTCAAAATGCCATCCTCATCCTAATGCTCCTGATCTTTAACAAGTCAAAATCTGGAATCCAACAACAGTTTAGTCTTCTTATCAAACATCATCTAACATCATTCACATTTCCACAAAGTTTGACGGAGAGACTATTACTCCAAACGACAAGTGTCATTAACTGAAGAAAATAAAACTCCACAGCTAAGTTATTTCATGCACCTCGATGAAATGGAATTATTTTGTCTAACAGTATACCACACATCCAGCATAAGAATTCTCTGCAACACCCAATCACTTTTAGCTTGAGAAACCCTGTATTTCCAAAAGCTGCAGAGAATCCATACAGAGGCTTCTGACCAAGACTATAAAAACAACAATGCTTAATAGTCTCTAAGGAAATATTTATTGTTCTTATCTAATACCATTTCACTCAATTTCCAAAATACTTTGACAAGGAAAAAAAATTCATTAAAGCACCTACTTTTCTTCAGTTAGAAAGAACTTAGAAGCAAAAGTGTTTGAATTGATTTTACATTTTGAAAGCAGTTATCAAAAAGCATGAGTGTTCACTACATCTCAACAGTAGTTATCTGACAAGTTTTTCAGGAAAACTATCTTCCAACTTTTGAAAAAGTCACAGCATTTGACAGAAATAGAGACACCTTCAGAAAACATCTCAGAAATGTCACTTTCATTCTTTACATACTTTTTGAATAATTACAACTACGTATAGTCAAGCTTAATAGTACAGCTGTGCAGAAAGAAAAAGTCAATCCTATGAGTGTCAGACCTGAAGATGATGGATGGAAAAACTGACAGAGTCAAAAGAACACAGCCTTTTTATTAGTAATTGTTTTGCATTTTAGCCCAGTGAAATTACTTCTCAGTTTCCAGCCCAGACAGGGAATCTAGGCAGGAAGAGATGACATATGTATGAGTCCTAGGATGAAACCTTTCAACATCTCTCCCTGTATTAAGGGAGGAGCTGTACCTACAGCTACACAAGGAACAGCTATGACAGCTGTTCCTTCGTTTATTTGTTTGTAGGTGTTAAAAGTGAAATTTTTCAGTCATTGAGTACTAAGTTGGGCAAAACATTTTGAAAGAAATAAAGCAGTCATGTTCTAGTTTCAATAACTATAATTAAGAACTTTTTTTTTTTCCAAATTAGGACTTCTGCAATCTCCCCAGGAATCCCTCTGAGAAAAGCATGGCGATCTTAATCATTGAAGGAAAAAAAGAGTTCATCACAGAAATGAACCTTCATATTTCCAATGCATCTAAAATAGTACAATAAAATCAGAAATCTAATAAGTAACAAAGTCTCATATGTAGTTTGCGGGAAAGGACAGGCATAGTGTATCAAGACAGTTGACATGCAAGCCTATAAACACATGTAGAGAAAAGACTGGATGAGGAAAGCACCCCTTCTAAGAAACCAGTGTTTCATTCATAGAATGCTACTCGTACATTGTAGAATTTTGCCTAACATAAAAGACTGTGGGGGCTGGAAATAGCTGATCAAGCCATATAGAACTGAAGAATTCAACCAAGCACAGTATGATCTCAAACAATATACCTTAAAGAGTATATTAAATACTAGTATGGTATAAAAGTACACATTATCATCTTTCTGATTAGAATTACAAAGTTGCTACTAGCAACTTGACATAGGTGGGATCAAAAACATAGTGCATTAGAAAAGCCACGTTTTCCCATTTCTTTCCAAACAAAGTTCTGTAACAAACGATGCTGCCACAAAACAAAGCAATGAAGACTTGAAAAAACAGCAGTATAATTGTATGTCAAAGTATATGCCTGACAAACCACTTAATTATAGATCCTCTTAAAAAAGTGTGCCAATCTTAAGTAAATTGTGCAATCCAAAGGATAAAAGCTAGTTGCAGTGACATTTTTTTCTATTTCCTTGCTCAGCTTTTCCAGTTACCATTGGTTGTATGAAAACTCATTCAATCCGCACACTGGATTAAGCCAGGATTTTCATAGCATTTGCATGCTAGGTTTTTATGCCTCTTTTGCTTGTCCAGTGCTGTATCATCATTAAAGGAAGTTTTGACTCAAAGGCAGTATATTGGATGACTGAAAGACTCATGAATTTATTCAAATTAAGCAACTCCGTGAGATACAGGAAAAGCATCTGGACAGAACCTGAGTGACAGCATCTATTTCAAATAAAAGTTCACTAACTGGTCAATAAAGAGCAGCCTTTTTTACTCTGATTCTCAGCTACCACTGCTTCTTGAAACCATGGTGTAAAAATGACATAAGTTGTCAGCTTCCTCAGCATATAGCAAGTTATATTCACACTCTTAGCCTAACGTTTCTTGTATTATGAAAACAAACAGCTGGGCATCCAATACTTTTTGACAAAGGATGATGACACATCAAGGCATTATCATAACTATTCATTCTGCCTTCCCTAAGCCAGTAATCTCTTCAAGACTTCACTATTTCCTATACTTGCGACCCTTCAAACTTCCAAAAAAGTTTAAACGCACATTGACTGCATGCAAAGATCTAACTATGTGCTTGAATTCCCTAGATATAAACTACACATTCTCAGACTGAATACAGGGAATAATGTGTCTTTTAAGTGTATATCTCAATAGGGAACCCCATTTTTTACTTTGTCTCCCTTTAAAGTCTGTGTAAAAACAGCAATTCAGACAGACTCCTTGCTATTAAAAAAGAATTAAGTCACACCACAACTCTGTTCAATGAGTTGAGTCTGCAGCGTTCTATCCTCAAGATATTAATCTTTCTAAAAGCATTCTTGCTCTTCTTCACTGTTACCATCTAATAGCAGTAATTACTTCTTGTTCTGTGTTATCAGATGTCACAGGTATTAAAAGACTTTTTTTTTGTCATTGGATTGAAGTACCTAAAAAAAAGATTTTCTTCAAGAAGGAATCACTGACAAAAGGAAGCACACAAGCTCTGGCTTAAATAGCTGTTTGCAAAGACAGATGTAGCAGATGTGCCCACAAACATAAATACTCATTAAGGTCAGAAGCCTGCATCTGAAGAGCCAACTCCACATCCATTCTACATACTCCTGCCTAAATACAGTGGCTTAGAAGATACAGGGATATGTCAACCCTGCTTCACAACACTATGCAAAATATATATTTAAAAACTGGAGGTAAAAGAATTATCAGTCTTTGGTAGATTGTTTTCTTTACAACAAAAATGCAAGCCAATGATACCATCCTTACACATGAGATAACATGACTGGAAGACAAAATGGGCTCCTAAGGACAGTCCAGAAAGAGTAGCATAAAATAAACATTAGGATTTTTTATTATATATACACACATTCCCAGTATATCTTCATCAATTGAAATCTAATCACCTTTTTTACAATTTAGAGGAAAAGGCAGTTTTTAGGGTAGTTAAGCCATGTATCATCAATACCATGAAGCCAACCTATCAGTTATAATAGCTCCTATAAAATATCAGAGTGAAATTGCAATAAGCCTAGAAAATGGGCTACAAATCCCAGATATGCTCAAGCAAGCACTGAACCAAAAATAAAAATAGGTAGATAGGAAACCAAGAACTAGATAGCATTCATCTAATTCATGACCACTAACAGCAGAGATCACAGGCCAAGGTTTTAAAGCATCATATTCAGCTCCAAATGGCAATTATTAGACAGGGACTTCAATTATAAAAACCTTCCTTCTTCAAAACAAGTTATATTTCTATCCTTTCTGTTCCTTTCTGTTCAATCTACATATAATTGCTCTCACATTTCTCAGAAGCACCTTGTTTAAGCAAATTAAAATTTGAAAACATTTAGTGTTCTCTAATAAATATAGATGTTGCAGTATTTATTAGGCTGGGATATGTTTATTGCACACTGATAAAGAGTCTCTCACATTCTCCTTCTCTTCCAAACACTATGCTGGTAAGAAAGAATAGACTATACTACAATGAATAGATTTTAATATTTTAAATTAAAGCATCAAGTCTCACTTCTCATACCCTCCTCCACAGAAAAAAATACCTAAAAATTCATTAGAATCTTATTTTAAAGAAACAAGCTTTGGGAAAATCCAATCATTCCTTTACAAAAATGCAAGGGAGATGGATTTTTTTTTTCCTTTCACCTATAGACACCACTCCTAGAGCTGAAGGCACTAAAAAAGCCCCCAAACACCTCTCATTTGCAGTCACAGCCTTAGAACAGGCTCAGTCCAAAGGAACACAGGATGTCTAGGACAGATGTATTGTTAATTTGCTTTAAGTTTTTTGTGTATATAGCTTTCCCTTGATCATACAGAAATCAACCAAGTACAAGAGAGCAAAGACAGATTGTTCAAAGTAGACTTTTGGGAGGAAAAAAAATAATCAGAATTGTATCTAACCCATCTAAGAATGCTTTCAGTATCAGAAAAAACTTCAATTAACTTAGATTTTCATTCTTGAGAGAAACACATTTTCATATAGACATAAGATATATACTGAAAATGTAAAATGCCCTCCCCCAATCTTTTCCTTCAATTAAAAACGTGCTGAGAAACTGTAACACACAGTTTCTGCCATTCAAGTACACACAAATACTCCTTTACAAGAGAATTGCAGTATTAAAACAAAAAAACACACAGTATCAGGCAACAGTGGCATTGTAGTCTTACCATTCCATTACGCATCTACAACATCAGGAAACAAGCATTAGAGGAATATATTTTTTAAAAAACCAAAACAACCCAAAGCTCTAAGAACAGTGCACATTAGCTTACAATAGTAAAAACACCTACCAATGCATTCTGGTTTCCAGAAACCTTTTTTATGCTTCTTGCTGGCATTCCATGAAGATGACTAAATCTACTCTGGAAACCTAGAAAACACAAATACAGGTGGATTGAAGAATATTTCCTAACCCATAAAACCCACAAAATTCACCACTACATACCAATCTATACATTTGACTTTGGGTAAACAAAAGTGAAGTATTGCACTGGTGTAAACAAAGAACACAGAATGGAAAAACTGAGTCCAAGTGGTTAAACGTTTCTGTAGATATTCTACAGCCATTCTGGTTCTATGCACAGTTGGCTGCATGAGCAAAGCTTACTGATCAAAGAGCACATAGGAAAGTGATTTTGAGATCATTTACAACTTCATTAGTACTAGAAAATGTTATGTCTGATGAATATGCAGACAGTAAGTCCTCGGAAATCATTCCAAGCATCTGGAAAATAAGCCTCACAGAAGAATTCAGCGTGCAGAGCAGTTTAAAAGGTGTTTTACCAGTACTCACATGAAAGATGTTTATTTGAATGTGAAAGGATATCCTTGAGACAGAGGGAAGGTACAACAAAATTTTTCTGACAGCAAGCTGAGGTCCAATGACTTAAATCGTTAGAGAAATGGGGGTTCCTAAACTCAAAGTGCAATCTAACACTAGCACAACTTACCATAGGATACACTGAATCCACAGTTGTCTGAAGTGTTTTAAAGATAAAACACAATTTATATTTTCTAAATTACAATCTCAATCCTTGCTCTAAAGGAACTCTTCCCTCTTCTCTACAGCAATATGGCAAAACCATAAAAATAAAGCAGATGGTGAAACTAGTTTTCCCAGCCTCTGAATTAATGAACTTCTGCAGAACTCTACATAGGCATTGGGAATAAAACGGAATATAAAGATTTGCTTCAAACAGCGCTTAATAATTCTCAATGCAAATATCGAGATAACAAATAAAAGACTAGGCTATCAAAATGAGCCACCTTTTACACTTTCTGACTTCTAGTATTTTAAAAATTATTTCTCCCTAATGATATCTTACAAAAATAAATAGTTCAAGGAAAGAAACTAGTAATTCTAAGGTTTTACCAACATTTACATATTTTGTTTAATCTAGAGATATCCTTCTACTGCACCCAAGCGACTCCAGTTTACATTTGCTTGATTGCTACTTACCTCTCCTTCCTGAATGGGACATAAGAGGGAAAGTACCAGTTAAGATACTTTCAAATACAGGATCAGGTAATTCTCTCTCCAGTTCTGCTGAGTCATCTTGTTCCCACCATGGAATGACCCCCGTAATTCCACATGCTCCACCAGATTCATTTTCATGAAACCAATCACTCTGTTCATCATCACCTGTGTGAGGGCAGTATTCCCCCAAGTCCCCCCAAAAAGAGGGAGGAGCAGAGAGATAAAAATCAGATGTTACCATAAAAAACCCCACTCTGACAGCACAATTATTTCTTTTCCTTTATAGCTGTGTAATAATTACACATATATAGCAGTTTTGTTTGGAAAATGTTTCTCCATAGCATGACAAGCGCTGCCATCAATGAAAGTACATAAAATGTAATGTTTTGAAACCAATTTACAATAGTGAAAAAACAAAAATAAAGTGGTTAATCCTTTGGCAATAACTGCAGGGAAATCCATTTAAGTTACTGCACTATACATATTAACAAAAAACAAGCCTTAATCTCCTGCAGGGAATTAAAAGGTATAAAACTGTGAATCTAGTTCTCTGCAGCTGATAATGGTATATAATTAGCTTAATTTCATGATTTGTATGGCTAGTAAAAGGGGAAAACAATCATGAACAGATGTGACTAAATGAAGTTAATCTGATTAAGTTCATTTAGAAATAAGTTTTGAAAAAGTTGATTTAAAATGAAAACTGACAGTACCACATGATTGAGAATTATACTGCATTATACTACAAAGCTGATCATTTTTACTGACGGTATTTGTAGATATAGTATTTTAATACCTGCATTTAAAATCAGAAGTACGACAAGACTGAAAATCTGACCTTAGTTCAGCTGATAAACACACTAGCAGCTAGAAATAACTTATGCTTGTTTTAACCATGCTCATTTATACAAACCAGGTAGTTTACAGAAGATCAAAATATCTTCATAAGACATGGCAAATTTCCTTTCTTACACCCAAAAATTGGATTTCAAAGTATGTGCTGTATATTTTAATTCTACTTCAAAGTATCCAAACCATGCCTCACTATTTCTGCATATAAATTATTCGTTTGGCATTTCAATTTTTTATTATGAAGAACTAAGCAAGACACAAACACAGAATTTATTAGGCAATTTTCAAGAACAGAAAACATTTATGTAAAATTTCATCGCCACTCAACTCTGCAATGGAAAAATACAAATAACAAAAAATCAAGCCAAAATCCGAGGAAAAATAAAATTCACCACACTTTTTTCAAATAAATTGTTACCCTGAAAAGAATATTTCAAGACCAAAGACAGAAGTGAAAAGGGCCATAAACATTAATTGGGACAAGCACTTCATGAAATTATGGAATAATGGAGGCCTCTTCACTTGCAAGTGAAACAATCCTCACATCTTTAATGATCACTACTGAAGGCAAAATTGGCAGAGGCTAGACAACAGGACCTTTTAGATGGAGGAATGGGAAAACAGGTAGAAAGAGAATGCATTCTGGAGCATTTTAAATTACTTTCCATATTTTTCTAATCCTCATTTATAGTTATAACATTTCACAAAGGCATTCATCAGTAATTCTATGCTTGTTTCATTATGGATACATATGGTTTCTTTGGAGGATGTCTAAAAGCACTGAACAATAACAGTGCTGGTGATGGGAGAACCACACCTTTTCATTAGATTGCTCTGTGGTTCAAAATTAATTTTGACCTCCTTTGTTTTGATTTTCCAAACTTTTACGTAGATAAACTTTGAATGTTTTGCCATAAACTGAGAGCTCTGGACGCTGTGACTACTAAGAAACACTTCAAGGAACTCAGAAGTAGTCTTGTTACACAAAATTCAGCTATAAAAGTAATTCTGAAATTGGGATCCACAATCGAGTGAAGGACAGAAACCTGTAAGAGGTATGCAATGCAGTCTTGTAAGAGTGAGCCAGAATTCCAGACTGGGTTGGTGGACTTCAGCATAAGGCAAATAGTGGCTATGGAAGGAAAGTAGTATCTTTGCTGTATGTCCAACAATGGTTCTCCGGGAAAAAATACAAAATTCCTTTTCCTTTTTGTGTAACAGGAGTATTAGTATGTTAAGCATCTATCCATTTAGACATCTTGCTACACTATCACACACTTGACTAAGCACTTGTGCTGTTTACTGCCAAAGGCAGACCTAAGATACAGATCTCATAGGCTTTTCCCATGTGACAGCACAAACCAGGTGTACCTGGTTTTTAGCTTAAACAAGTTGTTAAACTTGATCTCAGCTTTATATTCACCTCTGCCACTGTGATCCACACAGGTTTTAAACTAATCAGGTCATATACAACAACTTCATGTTATTTCTTTTCACCTAAAAAGACTATAAACTAATCAGTGACAATGGGTGTGATTGCACTTGCTGAATTTTGCATTTGTTTTGTGCAATGCAAATTGCACATTCCATTTCTTTTATGTGGAGAAAACTCTGACACATGCAGCTACTGAGGCACTATACAAGGTCCAAATTAGTTTCTCAGTAGAGAAGACAAAAGGATGGAATTCTCATACACTGAATCAGCAGTGGGTCATCTCCATAAAGGACACAGTAATGAATATATGTTTAAACATAAAATAACGAACAGATATCTTTAAAAGCTTAGCTACATCCACTGTGGAACTCTGACATTCCCTGACCTCTTCCAGTTTTAACTGTTTAACACTTTCTTAATATAATTTTCCTTAATATATTTTTCCTACTTGCTTAGATCTTAAAGGACATTTCAAAGTGCTGTGCATTATGATTTAAGAGGTCAAGTCAACTTTGAATTTCCCCAAGTGTACTAGTAGGTGTAGATGGATTAGGAACACAGAATATGTTTTATCTGCCATACTCAACACTAGAAAATTCATTAAAAATTATACTTGCAGTCTGACATTTTGCCAAAATAGCAATAATATCAACTAGTGTTTGAATAGTGTTATAGTTTTGTTTATGTTGTGTTGAAAGCTTAAAAGTGCCTTTTAACTTAACTCGGAGCCACAGGTGATCCTACTAGGTGGGCCTTTAATAGGAGTTCTACTGTATGCTGCAATGTAAGATTAGACCTTTTATTTTGAAACTCTTCTTGCAGTAGTCTTCTACACCCGACATAACACTGCTTATCATTAAAGCTCTTAATAATTGCAAAACAACCATTTTCTGGACATGCCATTAGGACCAAAGGAAAGAGTAGGGAAAGAAAAATAAGAAAGGAGCCATAACTATCTTTGATACATAAGCTTCAGCCACTGCTGCTCAGTTCTTTCAATTAATTTCTTGGCAGGCTCTCCCACCTCCATACTAAAGGTCTTGATATACACACAGGATTTTGGGTTTTCTTGCTAATTATACTAACTTTTACCCTTAAGTTGACCAATTTGCAAACCTCTGAAGAATTCCCTTGAGGTTTGTTCAGCAACTATCTTCACTAACTGTACGTGCAGAGTATTTTCCACAATCTTTAAGCTTTTCTGGCTCACTGTACAATGTTTTATGAAATAAATAGAAAAAAATCCACAACAACAACAAACAACCCTCCCCCAAAAAATCCCCCAAAACATATGGGACTGAGAGAGTCAGGCTGGAAAAGGGTATAGAGGTTTTTGGAAAACTGTTAGATGGCACACCACATATTAAAAACTGAACACAGGATTTTCAAGTCTCAGCAATTTTCTCTTATCATAACAGTTGATGGCAATTAAAATATATCTAGCAATTAACCCACTACTACCCCAAATTACAGCTACACCTGGTTTTCTTGGATCAAATTATAAAAGTTGAAACTCTTCCAAGAGTCTGTGCACAGAACAGTATAGTTACTGTGGTGGAATTTATTTCCCTTTGCTTCCTGAAATAATTTTCAAAAATATTAAAAATTGTAAGTCAGGCACTCTAAAATTCAGAACGAAATGCTCATCTATTTAAATGGCCAATGACTTGAAAAAATTGCTGCTTCAGCCTACTTTACTTTCTAGAATGCTGGTCCCACAGGATGAATATGCTTCAGGAATAATTAGGGCTTTATAAAGAGCATTTGTCTGCAATAAATACAGTTCTTAATCTCAGACACACAAAATGAACATTGCCCTGGAGAACAGGATGCTCTTGTCCTCTGCTACCCCAAACTTCTGAATGATGTCAGGCACATCATTTAAACCAAATATTTCACCAGACAGTATTAATCAATCTCTGGTTCTCCACTTGACTTAGCAGAAACCTGAAGTCAGAAGTGCAGAAAATTTGACCTACAGATGAGGTCAAGATGCTGAAGTTCTGAACATATATCCTGGAGAAGGAACACTGGGAAGACAGGCATCAGAGTCTAGCTTTTAAAAACAGACAACAAAGTGAGCCAGTTCTTCCCTTAATACATTTTCATCCTGTAGTCTTCCAGATTTGCTTCTCTCTCCTAGGCTTTTCCTTTGCTTTTACCAGATTTTACTCTTTCCTTCACTCATTTCAATTTAGCATGTGCCTCAGCTGAGCTATAAATTAATTTACAGACATTAAATAACCTCATCTTACTTCATGAAAGGAGTACAAAGACAAAAAGTGCTAGCATTTTCTTTAGCAAGGGGTTTGGATAATAAGTATTATTAGAAAATAAATGGGTTTGATTTTGCAGTAGGGTGTCTTGATAACACTTTCATGGAAAAGTCTTCACAAAACCAAAGCCATAATGCAGATCAGAGAATGTCTTGAGAACCAGTGTGAAGTTAATCTTCTGGTCATACCCATTAAACAATTAGTTCAAAGTTTGAGTTGTCCTGAAAACAGCCTTCTCAAGTTTAATTACTAATGTTCTTTTTGTTTCAGAATATTATTTCTAATGTTGTCTGCTTGAAAATTACAATTAAACCAAATCAAGGTTCAAAAATCAAATAGGTAAAAATAAGAATTACAGCTCTACAGTAAAGAGCCAACTCTAAAAAAGGTAACACCACAGCAGTGAAAACACTTTTCTCCTCCCCCCATAATATACAAGAAAAGATAACTGAGACATTTGCAACCATATAATTCAAATACTTAAATAATTTAGTTCAGGATTTATGGACAAAAATACTGATATAAATGTATCAAAGATACTCTAAAAATGTGTGTAATTATGAAAAGTGGCAGGTCATGTTACATAGAAATGTAGAGAACAGATGTTTTAAAAATTCAAAGTCAAAAGATAAATTCATATTAGCAAATCTCTTTAACATACCTCATATTGAAACACTGAAGTTAAAAGATTGTTCTAAACTTTCAAAGAGCCTGAATTCTTTAAAAAAGCTGTGTTAACATAACTAAAACCAGATACTCAGACTGAGACATACAGTTTATGTAGCACACCTCCCTTGTAAGTCTGAAAAATCATCTCCCTACTATAATATTAAAATAGAAGATTAAAAATAACCCAGAAGAGACCACATTACACATGAAAGAAAAAAAAAAACATTCCTTTAACCTAGATGTGTGGAATGGGTCAAGATTTATTTTCTTGGACACACTTGTTTGTGGTAAACATTATGAGAAAATTATCTCCATCACCTTTAACTTAGAATTGCCAACAGAAAATCAAGACTTAATCACCTGAGAGACTTGTTTTTTGCCTCTTTTTTCTGTATTGTCAAAGACAGCAAGTTCTTAGCCCATGAGCTGGTCATTAAGATGCTAGCATAATACAAGAAAATGTGTTACAATTAAAGGTGGCAATAAACACTTAAAGCTGAATAAAAAAAAAAAAATCCTGCACTCCCATCCTCAATACTTTTATCATGTAAAAACATATGAGAATGTAATGCATACTAAAGGAAAATTTTCTATCTTCACTGCATTATAGATTAAACTTTCAGAAGGGTGGGACAGCATGCATCTTCTAATTGCAATATTAGACTGCTGAAAAAGTAATTTGTTTGAAAATACTTTTCAAACAAGGTACTGAATGAAAAAACTATAAAATCTTGCCATATCAATTTGGAAGAACGAAAAAAGCCACCTCAAAAATAGTTTGAGAAGCAGGACTATGATGACAGAGTCCTGTCTGAAAATTGGAAAAACTGAACAACTAAAACTTAGCATAGATCATCTTTTGGAGATGCTCAAGTTTTAAGTAAGTTTATTATTTTACAAGAGACTGCTCCTCAAGATTGCTTTTGACTAAGTCACAGACTTGGGACATCCTCTGGTTATGTTTCAAAAAACTGTGAAAGCAAGCTGCACTTTAACTCACTAAAATAGTAACTTCAATTGAAATACAATAATTAACCTATGAAATAACTTGTAACGCTTACAGCATTTCAACTGATGTGGTTTGAGGGGTGGGGAAGGGAAAGATTGTTTCAATACCTTGTCTTCCCTCATCATTGGTAAACAAACCAGCATCACTGCTGCTCAGACTGCTGGATTCACTGTAGTAAAAGAAAGAAAGAAACAGATCAAAAGAACAATTGATCTTTC
The DNA here is from genome assembly GCF_964237585.1 of Gallinula chloropus. Taxonomy (NCBI): domain Eukaryota; kingdom Metazoa; phylum Chordata; class Aves; order Gruiformes; family Rallidae; genus Gallinula; species Gallinula chloropus. The sequence continues at coordinate 63,578,328 of NC_140087.1, forward strand.
AGTCGTAAAATTTTCAGGAGACAAGGCTGTGCTCAGATTGAACTTAAGCCCACCAGAGATCGGAAAGAAAATAGGATGATATTTTTTTTTAATCAAACTGCAAATATCCTAGTTCCATTAACTACAAAGCGTATTATTTTTGGCACATAAAACCACAGGAATCTAATGGTACACTGACAGTAAGCCAGATGTGACTGCAACGAGGTGCTGACACAATTGATGCATTTTATTATCTGTTTCCATCAAATGCTCACTGCTCCTTTCTTATGCTGTGCAATTCAGTTTGATCCTGGAACACCACTGCTCAATAAAATAGGAAAAGTCTCAATCAAAAGCAGACTAAGCCTTCCTTCAGCACATGAAATGTAAGAGTCTGAAAATCAAATTACCTTTCCGAACATCATTTGCAAATATTCTAGAAGGGACACACCACCACTCGGGGAGGAAGAAAAAAGTTTATAACAGAGGTAGCCAATTAAATAAAAATAAAGGTCACCCTGAAGAAAATAAGTATGATCAACGATCATAACATCAAAAAAAAAAGCAAGGTATGGTTTATTTTTCTCTGACTTCCATTGTGGCTTCAAAATTAGAATGCATGTGTACGACACGCACAAACTCCTCTATAAATTCAAATACATGAATAGGGAAAAACAATTTTGTTCTTTGTGGTATACACAGTTACAAAAAATTTTCTATCTGTCTCTAAACTGTAACACAGAGTTGTCTTCTATGACATATCAGAAAGTTTCACACAAAAGGATTTTTATATAAACATTTCATTTCTTCTCAACAGAGAAGTTCTGTTAAGGAAATAATATCCTCAGCAAAATTTAATCACATTTTACTTACAGTGAGATGTAGAACAATATGAAAAAAATTAAAATCACTTCAGTTCACCACACAAAGTTATAAACACTATGGCTAATCACAACGTTCCATACAAGCTACTCAGAAGAACTTAAGGTCTGCTTACCTGTCCATACTTATTCATATTAAAACATCCATGCAGTCCTATATTTTAATTCAACTGGTTTCAATTAGTTTTAGTTACTTTCTAACAAAATATTTTTATTTGTTTCTAAATAACTGGTACACTAAGGAAAATTGTGTCCTTTTAAACATTAAGAGTCTCAGAAAAATAAGCTTATTTTTTGTTTTAAGCATGTAATATTAATTATATTATTATGACTTCGGCATCCCAACAGGACATGAAACACAACATGGTATCAGGTGACACAAAGCAATGATTTTTTTTTTAATATACATACACAGCTTTCTTTGATGATTAAGTTTTCTGATTGTTCACTGCTGCTTCTGCTTATCCATATTCCTACTGTATAAGCAATCCTTGTGCCATCTTTTATACATAATATAATCAGAACAGACTACTGCCCTAAGCAGAATAAGAATGACAGGCATGAAGCAAGAATGCAACCGTCTTCCATGAGGGAGGCCAAACTTGAACTTCCTAACATCACAAATCCTAGTAATTTCCTTCTAGCAAGCATCCACTCCTCACATTAATTACAACAGATAGTTTTACTGTCCTTAACCGTTCCTGCCCATCACACACCTGTCCTGGGCTTCGCTAGGATAGAGTTAATTCTCTTTCTAGTAGCTGGTACAATGCTGGCTTTGGGAGATAGGATAAGATCAGTGTTGACCATAAATGACAACATCCCAAAAACCCCATCCCATTTGCACTGATTCTTTCTGTCCAATTATTAGCTGTACTCTTAAAGTGAGAATGAGGAAATTCTTTCAACCCTTATATTTCAGCCACTTGGCCCATTAAAATTTCAAACTTGGAGAACAATCTATTTTAAAAAAATATTTTAATTGTGTGGTAAATATTACTGAAGGACTAGCCAGTTCATGAAAACATAACCACTTGAAATTTTAAGAATTACACATACTAGCTTTTTGAGTTTAGAAAAAAAAAAATCTAACCGTAACACTGGTTAGTGTGTTATGGTCTATGGACCAACTATGGACCATCACTGCCATATCCATGGCAGCCACAGTGTTGATTCTCCTAAGGCCACAGTCAAACATGGCAGGGATTACAGCTGAAATAATTGCTACATGGCAGTCATTTCACTGAATAAATTCAAAACCTCTGGCATTAATATATTAATATCTAAGTACATGAAAGCTGTTATGTTGGAATTTATTTCCATTTTTAATAGAATTTTGCACTGTATATTGCTAATTCCTTTCCTTTGTAATAAGAACTCTGCTCCTAGCAAGACTTCCAGGAAAAAGTAAAAATCCACAGACTCCTGTTAGTCCTATAAAACAGTGTATGGAAGCAAAAACTTGGAAGGAACAGCTCTGCTATCCACAGCTTTGTTTGCAGGGTTGTGGAAATAAAGAAGAAATACTTTTTATTATTAGTTATGATTTTTCACAAGCTGTTCCATACCCTGGATTCACGCGGGATTTGTGATCTGTGATTACTCCAAGACCTAAGAAGACTCTGTACTCACACTGACTAGCAGGGCAGCAGATGGGCCTCTCCAAGTTTCACTGCTGCTCTCTTTCAAAGGGGGCAACTGAAATTACCTGCTGCATTTAGTCACTTAAAATGCAAACAATTGCCAATGCTGGTGGGAATTAGAATCATCCAAAACTCCATGCATTGCTGAATTTGGATGAAACTGGCCAAGTACCTAAGCACAAAGGATAAGGGAGACTGAGCAAAATACAGGCTCTGATCATGAAAGTCTCATTTCCAGTGCTCAAAACCAACCTCACAGGAATTTCTCTCTGGGATCATTTAGACACTGACATTTTTAGAGCTTGAGGACTTGCTACTAACTTCTGACACCTGGACTTAAAAATTGCGTATGGTTGAGTTTGGTGCTTGAACACACACAGATAAAAGCCTGCAGACTAAGTGTTACTTAGCATTTTTAATGTGTATTTCAAATATATGTTATCTTAAAACAATGTGATGTATACACTTAAAACTGTTTTATCTATTTTAGATCCAAGTAATTTAACTCCCATTAAAAATTATTCATTTCGTTTTTAAAAACTGAACTTCTAATAAATACTTCTTTAAAAAACACTTAAACTGTATGTACACATGTACAAAATTAAAACAGCTTTGTATACTTTTCATTTTTTCTCTACCAGCAAACGGTGCTGAAGCATGAGTCTTATCCAATACAATTAGTCAGCTCTCCATAGCTTGTGCAGTCTTACAAAACTCATGCTCCTTTTTCAGATTTAGGCTTTTACTTTTAGAACACACTCTTAGGAACAGTTTGCTAATTGTTTCAGATTCTTTTAGCTAAATGATCTCTAACAGAGGAGACACTAGTAAAATTAACTTAAAGCAAGTTATTCACATACAAAATAGTCAGATACCGCATGCACCCAAGAAGCTTAGATACAGATTTCTAATGACCTTTTGGAACGTAAATTTTCTAATTCAGTGGTTTCCAAATCTTTTGGTACAGATGACTACTGCAAAAAATCTGGTAGAATGACAGACCATCACTCAACCAAGTGCATGAGTAGAAAACACTATGAAAATGAGAATGGTTTTAAAGGTCATTTACTGGGGCCAGAGACAAACATTTAAAGTATGATTTGAAGAACAGCAGCAGCATACAGCATTTTGAAGAGCAGTAATGTTTCTTTTGTGTAAAAACAAAGATATATTCAGACTGATGTGGAAGTAGCAGAGTTTGGGGAGTCTACAAGAGGGCTTTCGTATTAATCACTGTTCTCCCAAAAACTAGCTACGTAATTTTTGAGATGGAGAACTGTTACCTTTGTAGTGTAACAGAAAATCTTTTCTAAATAAAAAAGCATATGACATATGACCTACGCAATGGTTCCTTGCTCCAAGGAAATCTTTAACCACTTGGCTTTATGTACCAGCTTGTAGATTTCCAGTACCATCCAAGGAGGGGGAGGTTTTCCAAGGGCTTCCTTGTAACATACACTCCTGTCTTGCACGCTGAAGCAAGATGTCTGAAGTTATGCTGGCTGCTCCGAAGGACTATTTCTGCTCTAGAAATTAAGATACTGTGAACAGTCTCTAATAAGACTCAGGATTCATTCCTCTCTTTCAGCTGCTTATTGTTCATAGGTGAGTGACAAATCTATTATGTAGTAAAAAGACTTAAAAGGACTTTTCCAACAATAATTGGAGTTAGTCACTTACCAATGCTGCTGTTATTACAGTACCCAAGCTGTCTGCTCTGGTCAAAACCCCTGGATACTCTGCACCTCGGTTCTAACTCTTCAGAAAGGAAAAGGCTTAAATAACGGTTCATAGATAAAATGAATAAAAATAAAAACCAGGAACACTAAAACTGTCAAGCAACTGACCAAAGCTATGTGTTTGAACATGAGTCTTTCTTGTTGACAGTTCTGCATTCAGAACTAGGCACATGGAGTAAACATAATCAAGCCTACCAGGCCCTGCAGGTAACATCCCTTGTGTATGATGGAAAAAAATGACTTACACCTTACTGTCAAAATAGTATTTTGGAAACAATTACCATTGTAGTATGACTGCTGTCTGGAATGGATGGATGAGGTGTACTGCCAGAGGGTCATCATTGTCCAATTTTTCTAATGGAAAGCTCAGGTGTTTCTGAACTGTAAATTGGTTTTTGCATTTCATAAATGATGCATATCCTTGGCAACCTGCAGACTTTTTATGCCCATGACATGTAAGAGCATACTGTCTAAACGGTGACTCTAAATACTGACAACCTTTCTGATGAATAGAGATAGCAATCAAAGCACCAATGTCTAGAAATTGGAAAAACACTTAATTTTTGTCTGAGAACTGTCACCAGTTGAAATACCAGAAAAAATACATACTAATCATTTGTATATTCTGTCATTCTTAATCTTGAAGCAATTAGAATGTATTATTTCAATAAACTGTTCTCTTGGCTATTCTTCTGCTAGATGAGACTATTTTATGCTGAGTTCCTTAACCTAGGTAACTCAGTATGTATTAGAAATAGTAGACTTAATTAAGAGTAACTTCTTAAAACAGATTATTGATGCTAGCATTTTAATTCTGGAATTAAAGAAAAACTCAAATATTCCCGATACAAACAACAGAAAGAGCAAACAAATATCCAAACTTTCTGTAAAAAGGAAAAGAAAGAGTAACCTGTCACTCATGTTCTCATCTGAGCCTTTTTGCTCCTCATATTCCATTTTGTCCTTATTTGCTTGGTTCAGTTCTTCATTTTCTATCACTACTCCTTCATCCAAGATTTCTGGTCCTTGCCGAGCTGCTGCTACTTTCCTTTTTTTCACTTTGCTTTTGGGAAACTCTTGGTGTTGGTATGATTTATTGTTATTGTCCATTTCTTGATCTCTGCTGTTATCCTGCTGTTGAGTTACTGTCAGTGCATTAGAGACTTCTGATGGCAGATCTATTGCCATCCGTTTTACCTTTCTTCTCCTGCGCAAAGTTCTATTTCCCAAACTGTCTACAGCCAAATCTGGTTCGTGCCACAGAGGTCTTTTTCCTCTAATGTTATTTAAGTTTGAGGAAGGCCTACGTTTAGCAACCAACAACTGGTCATCAGAGTCACTGTGGTCTTTTTTATTAGCATGATTCTCCCTGTAGTCTTTGTTTGATTCTTCCAAACTGGAATCTGAACCTTCACTTAAGCAGTGACCGGTCTCCCAGGGATGATGGGTGGTAAATGAACGTCTTTTTCGTCCCCTTCTTTTCCTTGCTTGTCGCTTTAGAAGACAAGACACACTTCGTGAATGATCTCCAGTATCAGCAAAACCTCCTCTGGCTTGCTCTGAGCTTTCTTCCAGTGCTGAGACTAGATCGTGAACCAGCTCCTCCATAGTCCTACTGAAATGCCTATATATTTCAAAGAAAACCACACAAGAAAACAACACATTAATTTAACTGTTGACTATAAGCTCTGTAACAATTTTACCTGCCAAAATAAATTTAGTCACTTTAGACAAGGTGGTCTTAAAGTCTATCCTATAAAGATTACTGTATTTTTGCTGAGACACAAAACCTTGCCAAGCAGTCCTATGTCATTTGCAAGGCTTCAGCATACATTCCTTTTAAAAGTTATCCTTCCAAGTTTCCACCTTGGAAAGAAGAGTGGGGTGGAAGAATTCTTCTCTTTGGTTCTGATCTCACTGTTACTGTTTGGTTTTAGTTCACATCATCACATTTTTATGATTTGCAAAGATTGCATACAGCAAGAGCATCAAAGACCATTCACTCTAACCGCAGGTAGGGAGAGCGTTTTAAATTTATGAATGGGAAATGGAACGCATATTATTCCTCCTTCATAGTGTATTAGGGAGTTCTGCTTCAAAGCTGACATTATGAAAGAGTATTTTTAAGAATAATCATCTCTTGGTGCTGCCTGAATGCCAAAATGAAGTTAAGGTAGTAACTCTGATAATACAACTTTTTTTAAATAGTGACTAATTCTGTTTTTCCAATGGCCGATATGTTTGATTTTTTCAAAAATACGTTGATTCAATGGGGTGATATTAATTTGAGAGAATACCCTACCACAGGGAAATCTAAATTATTACATGCCAAGTTCCACACTACACATAGGTGTGGGCACTCACATCCATAGAATCACACACTTGTGTAATGAAAAGGGTCCCTGAACACACACACACATAGTGTCTGATTAAGGCCTTATGCTTTTAAAGGTTTTGGTCCTTCCTCCTCATATTTTACTAGTACTTAGCATGTCTTCAACTCAGTATGCTTCAGTAAGTTCCCCCATGTATTACACAAACACAATTATAGAGAGAAGAGAAAACATTAAATGACTGCTACTGTGCTTTAAACCTACTCCGGAAGCTGTGAACCTTCTCTGTAAAACACAGCAATCCGATTCTCACATCAAAGTAACAGAAGACTCCTTTCATTTGAGGTAAAGCAGAGAATAATCTTCATGCTCTTCACTATATTCCACCAATGGATAAATACAGAACACAGTCGGTAAATCATGTAAAGGATGTTGAAAAGCAAGGCACTTCATTTTGCTTTACAATACAAATTCATGGAGAAATGAAATAATTTTCTACCCATACCAGCAGAGTTGTAGATGTGGAATAAACATGGACACATAGCACAGTTTACCCCTCTCAGTGACCACAGAGTTCAGTGTTAAAGGTACTTCATAGTGGTGGTGGCCCGATGGACATCCAAAACCATAAAGTATAACATTAACAAAAATTAATGTATCTCCTAGAGTGGACATACCAATTTACTACAGGAAATGGTATAAGTATGGTGGTAAATTTCCTTAGTTCTATAAAATACTTCAGAATCATACACAATATAGCCAGTCTAAATTTACACATCTGATCTAAACTTAAGTTCCCCCCCAATATACAGTCAATAGAGACAATACCATATCAAAAGATAAGACTCAAAGACGAGTGAGCACCCTGAAGCAGTTTTGCAGTCAAGAGATAATACGATTCTCAAAAGGCCTCGAGCAGTAAAGGCATTTAATTTCCATCAGACTATGACTTCAAATCTCATGCACTCCTGCAAATGAATCTTTTCTATTAAGTATTGGGTCTCTTCATTTCAATTCCTGAAGTAAGATCTGTACCTTGTTTAGCCTAAAAATTACAGTCATGGTCTTATGTATAATATATGTGCTGGGTTTGCCTGGAATAGAGAGGGTTGGGTTTTTTTCACAGTTGCTAGTATGAGGATATGGTTTGGATTTATGCTGAAAACAGTGTTGATAACGTAAGGATGTTTTTATTACTGCGGAGCAGTGCTTAGGTAGGGCAAAGGCCCTTCCTGCTTCTCACCACACCCCATCAGCTGAAGGTGCACAAGAAATTGGGAGGGGACACAGCCAGGACAGCTGACCCCACGGATGCAGTCCCTCCAGAGGTGTAGCTGCTCTAACTGTATTAATTCTTAGACAGATCAGACAAATTAGTATTATAATTACTTCTCTAGGTTTACTTTGAGCAATTATGAGAATTACTTGCTCAGTTTGGGACACGAATGGAAGCTCCTTTGTAATAGATTGAAAACACAATTTTTTATTCACATTGCATTTTCAACATGCTGGGGGTCTACATTAAAACTCCTTCTCCTGAAAACCCAAGAAATCTCTTTTGATTAATTTTATCAAAGCTCTCACTTCTCTTGCTATCACTGAAGAAAAAAAAGATGGGAACAGCAACCAGAAGGAACAGTTAATCTGAAACCTGTCTACAAAATTCAGGAGCATATTTCTATTACAGCATTATTTGCCAGACAAACTCAGTTTTGTAACTTTCTCCATTGCTCATAACCAGCTGTGAAGCTTGTGTTCCAAACCTGTGAAGTAATTCTAATCACTGCAGATGTTACTGTAACAAAAATATTTGCATTTGAAATAGGTTGAAAAATAAACTACAAGAAGTATTAAAGAAATTACCAGCAATTTCAACTGCATTCAGTAAGATGAGAAATTTCAAAGGTTGTAATAAGGAATGTAGAACAACATATTGAAGTACATAAAATATTAAGTTGAGCCATAGTTTAGCATGACTCACATAAGGCTATAAAAAACGCTGTTACAGCAACAGCCCACAGCTAGCAATAAAGCATAATGTCTTCACTAGGAGAAGATTCTACTTTAGCATAAGAAAAAACTAGCTTGGCTACACTGACCTTTACATTTATCTGAAGCAATTTTAATGTAGTTCACCAAAGGCTGACCCGTTTCCTCTCTAACCATTACCAGAATAGACCATAAAAGTAGGGTTGCAGGAAACAGTTCACACAGCTTGTGTGCAGCATTTATATTCGTACTGAAACTCTTAATAGAAATAACAGGCACTTGCTTTTTCAGTGAAAAATCAAGTAGTATTTTTGTTCACTTCCCACCTAAGCACACAATGCAGACCTCTTATAACAAAATATTTAACAAGCACACATTAATGGGAAAGCCAATTTAACTGCACAACTTGTAAGGAAAGGCAGCATCTTTTACTAAACCAACAGCTGTATTTACATCTACTTTCTAGTTCTATACCCTTTCAGGCAAACAGATAGGTTTCTTGCAGCTGAAGTCATGCTGCATCTCTGTCTCATCAGTTCTAAAAAGAATCATGATCTTTTCTGCCTTCGTGCCCACCTTGATCACAAGCTGAGAGCACAAGGAAAAAAAAAACCAAAACAACAAAACCACAGTAGTTCCTAGCATACCAGGATTATAAAACCTAACTTTCTGTAATCTTTTCTCATATAGATTGTTTGATGTCTTGTAATATAGCTGCACTCATAGTGTACCTTTATCCTCACAGGTACTAACTTAAAACCCATTTCTCCACCTCAGAAGTTATTTTCACAAAGTCTTAGAATCATTATTTATGAGACCTCTGCTTTACTGACCAACATGAGTGAAATTTGGATTCAACAGGTGCAAGTTTTGGAGAGGGAACAGCAGATGGTAAGTCTCACTGCCTTACCTGAGAAATTTATGGATTACAAAAAAAAAAAAAAGAACTATCATGGTTCTTGGGATACACAAAATGGAAAGCTAAACGAAGTAACACAACTTAAGTTAAAAAGAACTAAGTAGCCAGCAAAAGAGCGGTAGATAAAGAAATAACCTATAAACCTATGTTGTGTAGAAGCTGATGGCATACACCAGAAACAGAAGTTGTGCCCATCAAATGGCTACCAACAAGAGGAGAACACAAAGCATTCAGTTCCACATACACACTTATTTATGTCCTTAAGCTCTGTCCAACAGACAACCAAGTACACAAAGCTACACAACAACCAAAGAGCATTCTGCTCTGTACCAACCATTGCTGGGGGTGTAACAGCTAGCTATCGGGCTACAGAGTATTCCTCCCTTCCCCTTCCATCTCTGAGGATCCTGCCCAGCACCTCCTGTAAAGACGAAGAACCAATGCACCAGCAACGCATTCAAAGTAAATCTGACACGCAGGCCAAATAAACTTAATACACATGTAATTTTCATAGCCTAAAACTTAAAAATGGGACAGCATCAGAACAAAAACTTAGAGACTAAATGTCTGAAAACATAATTACTTTGAGTTTCATAGGATAGCAAGAACAGTTATAAGAATTGAGGACTCAAGACACATCAGAACTATGTTGGACCATGCCTATATCTGAAAAGGGAAAAGACAAATCCAAAATCCCAGACTATTTCTCATGTCCAAGGTATGCCAACTCAATTTTGCAGTCACTTAGCTGTGTGTATAAATCAGCTTCACAAAACAAAAGTAGAGAGGGAGTTTAAAAGAACTAAAATGAAGTGTAGAACAATTACTTTCATAAGACATTATTGCTACTCTTCCTAGAAATTTCTATGAATTCTTTTTTATATCGAATATACAGCTCCCATATATTTAACTGTATACAGTTACTAGAAACATTTTATTTCTCCAATCACATACTATATATCAACTCTTGGTATCAATCCTATATTTGTGAAAGTTTTGGAATTTCCTTGCACTTGTCCTATACAATAAAAAGTTCTTAGTATTTGAGGAAGGAGAAATTTTATTAACTGATTATGTCACTGATCCTCCTCAAAATTAGGGCCAAACTAGCACTGAATACATTTGACTTTTCTCTAACTGTCACTTATTTAAGAAGTCACAACAACAAATACTATCAACACTACTCATACATTTAAGAGTGAGAATGTGGTACACAGGGTAGAAAGATGCTGACTAGAACGGCATTTAATAAGGCTCTAACACAAATGAATTGGTGAGCCAGAAATGAGATTTGGAGCAATTTATCATGAGAGTTAGCAATTCTTGCAATCCCATTGCTGCCATTTACTGATATGCTTGCACTTTTCAGAAGTATGACTTCATTAAATAGCTGTCAAGGTGGAAAATCACCTGAACCATCATAGGATGGTAATACGCTATAGCATCAAAGTAATTATCAAAAGTCATTATTGCAGTTCCTGAAAAGTACTCAAAATACAAACTATTCCTAAATTGCCACATGTATTCACAATACAAATGAAAAACTTTGAGCTTCAAAGGTGCTTTACCAACCAAAGCAAACACTCTTGCTCTGTGGCCTTCAGCATCTACTTAGGGTCTTAAAACTTTTTAGAAAGCAGAAGTTCTTGATTTTTCTACATCAAGTATTAGACATTGAAAAAAAAAATTCTCCTGCATTTCACTCAAATAGGTTTCATTTAACAAACAGTTTCTGACATAACTTATGCACAAGGATAAGAAAAGACAATGGCTCTGAGGAATGGTCAGACTTGTAACATATCTTCCTTCAGAACTGCTAAACTAACTGTTCCATAGGTAAGTTTTCAATAATTCTGTACTGAATTTTTGTAGGAAGTGTATTTGCACAGGACGACAATTACAGAAGCAGATGCCAAATTCCCACACTCCATGTTGCTGAACACTCTTCTTAAAGTCTCTAGAACTAAATTACTTCATGGGGACACAAAATAGTAAAAAATTAAGATAAATGACAGGTTAACTATATAATGAGAACTTTCTCAGAGTATGTTTGGAATAGTTTAGGCAATGTTTCCACTGAAATAAAAATACTTCTTCCACTAGAGCATACCTCGTTCTCTGAAGCGTTCTGAATGACACCAACAGGAGTTACACTTACACCAAGGAAACTCACACACCTATCAATACCAACAAACTTCTTCGGGCAAATATATATCATCTGGGCAAATATATATCATCTGGGCAAATATATATCATCTGGGCAAATATATATCATCTGGGCAAATGAAAACCCTCTTTAAAAACTTGCTCATTTAGAAAAGCATAAAGAAGTTGTGAAAACACCCCCAGAGAAAAAAAGTAGGGATATCAGCAGAAGTGGAGGTGGAATGTAGGTTTTCTATGAAAGAAGACTAAGTGCTAACCCTTTCTCTCTGTTTCTCTTTTGAGGATGGGGAAGAAAAGAAAAAATAAACTAAAATCTATTTCTGATATGGGAACTTAATTGGCAGGTGTCTGTATACATAACAGTCTCAAGTTACCAACATGCAAGCAAGAAAAAAAAAAACAAAACACAAAACCATCAACTCTCCACTTCCACTAATAAAAATGAAATTAACAAGAAGCTACAGGCATCTGTTGATACCAAAGATATCACAAGATATCTGAAATTTCAACAAGGAAATGGAAGGGTTCCCACTTGGTTGTTTGTGAGATCTCATTTCTACAGTGTCTCTCCACTAGCAGTCGTTATACCTCCACAGCTTATCAACAAAACTCACTTTTCCCTTTTCTATTCTGTTACTCAGTTTCCCCTCTTTACAGTTTTACAATAAAACCAGCATAGCCTTTTACGTCACTATACTAATAAATTACATAAAACTCTAAATCTGTGAGCTATATTGCAGCAGAAGTACACATACTTTCCATGCTCATCTGCTGCAGCTGCACTTGTTGATTCTTGATACACAACAAAAAAGCTTCAGGGAAGTAAACACACCAACTGTTTCCACAGCACACACAGGAAAGGGTTTAGGCCTTAGGGGGTCTACCACAATTTGGAAAAAAACAAACACACACAAAAAAACCTGAATAAGCTTGTGGAAAAGCATTTCAATTTATAGTTTGTGTGCTGTCTTCTTTTAGCAACATGAGGAAGTTCCTTGGTCCAGCAGCCCTGCTTGCTTATAAACGCAACGAGCTGTTGAGGTGTGCGAACAGCACCTGCCAAACCCCCAAGCCCTCTCCCCTCGAAGGCTTTGGGGGAAGAGTAAACCACTGACATCTCTCCCCACCGAGCCAGCAGCGGAGGGACGCAGAGCGGGAGAGGCCTGGAAGCCCACCAGACAGAGAGACAGGCCGGCAGGGACGGGGGCAGCGCAGAGCGTCCCCACGCCCCGCCTCCAAGCCCCACACACGGCAAAGAGAGGGTGTTTCGATCCCCTTCCCCAAATACCGGCACCAGCCTGCAAGAGGACAGGAGGCGGCAGTGACATCCCTGCTCGGCCCGCGGGAGGCCCCGGCAGCCTCGTTTCTCCCCACGCGACCCCCAGGCCCGGGCTTACCAGCTCTTTCTCGCCGCCTGAGCTCGGGTCGGGGTAGGTTCAGCGACCCGGAACATGAACCCGGCGCCTCCCCCGGCCGCTCCCCGGGGAGGCTGGCGCCACTTCGCAGAGACTGGGCCGAGGGGAAACGGAGCGGGAACCGGCAGCAGCGCCGGGGACTGGCAGGCGACGGCCTGGAGCAAAGGACGCGGGCGGCCAGCCCTGCTCCTCAGTCCCCCATGATGAGAGACCGGAAGCAGCTGCGGCACCGGGAGGAAGCAAGACGCGACCATCTTGTCTCTCCCTTTCCGGGCCGCTGCCCAGGAGCGCCTCGTCCTCTCAAGCACTCGTCCCCTAAGCTCCGCTTCCGTCTAGATCCAGCAGTACGGAACTCCCGCTGCCGTCCGTTCCCTGCCGCTCCCTGCCGGCCCGGCTGCGGTGGAGAGCGCCACCCCCGCGCCGGCGCGGAGTGGTACGGTCCTGTTGCCATGGTGGCGGCGTCGGGAGACCGGGAAGGCGGGGAGGGGGTGAGCATGGCCGCTCTGGCGCGGCTTCAGGCAAAGCTGTCGTGGCTGCGGGAAGAGTATTTCCGTAGGAACAGGTAACCGGTCCGTGCCGCTGGTGGTGCGGGACGCAGCTCCTCATGCTGGGCAGCTGGCGGGGAAGCCTCTAGCAACGAGATGGCGGCACTCCCGCTGAATACGATTTGGCTATAAACTCCCTCCCGAGAGCACCCACCCCATTCCCTAAACCCCCAAATACTGCCAGAGTGATCTAAGGACACCTGACGACAACAGCACAGTTTCTCTAAAGGGTCCATTTCCGCGCTGCAATTAGTTCGTGTCCCTCTCTTCCCGTCCCCTAACCCCCGCTGCTCGTTTCGAGGGGCACGGAGCCTGTGGAGGTGGCAGGAGTCGCCGAGCCCCGCCAGCTCTGCCCCCGCGCCGGAGCTGGCTCTCTCCTCCAAGCCGAACGAGCCTGCGGCTGGAGTTTCTGGCACCCGAGACGTGGTTTGTCTTGCACTAATAAGTTAAGGACAGTTTATTCTGCTACAGATCCAAGAGGTCCTGTGTAGAGAGCGGCGGGCCGATGGGTCAGATCACCTGTTACCCTCCTCTCGTCTGAGCGGTACTGTTTGTGGTGACGAGTTTTCTGACCGCCAACGTCGTGGTGGCCAACTTTTACCAGATCAGACTTTTAGGAAACAAAATGTTTTAAGACCTGTTTTAATACTGCATAGGTTTTCCTTGTAAACCCTTTTATTCAACTGTTTTGTTGCTGCTGTACATACAGTACTGTACATATAATGCTAATATTCAAGCAGAACACCCCCCCCTTCTCTCCCCTCCCCCTTCCCTACCCCCCATATTTAGCATAATTGTAGGGGGTTTTTTTCTTTACTAATTAAGGAATAGCTTTGGAATCTGTTTACAACATCATTAGCGTGACTAACAAAGCTCCCAAACATCTCTAAAAGTTCAAGTTCCGCCTGTGTGTATTGGTGTGTATCCCAGTTCTTTCCCGACCTTCAGTTCATACTCTTGTGGCCGTACACACAGAAGTTCACTAAACAAGCATCAGTTACAGAAGTCTATGCTTGTATTTCACATATTTCAGGTTAGAAAGAGCAGGCTGAGCGAGACATGGAAATCCATTGGAGGGCAGCATGCTTGATGTTTGGGGATTTGGGTTTTGGCAGAGCTTTCCAAAAGCGAATTGTTTCCCTTTTAAGAAAAGGTTATAATCCACCAGCTTCTTGAAATTCAGGTTTTCAGCTGAGAATTTAAATGGGAGGCTTCAAACAGTCCAGCTCAGAACCAAAGTGCTGATCTGTGTCATGGTTTTATCCTGGCTGAGAGCCGAGATCCACAGCCTGACCGAAACCAGGACATCTGTAATCTGATCTTTGTTCTTTAGGGTCAAAACCTTGGACTACTTCAATACAGCTGCTAGTAAAATCCTAAAAAAACCCAGAATATCTTGTTTCGAGATTTTGGTATATTCTTATTTATCTTCTAAGCTTAATTTCCTTTCAGAACTACACTTTATCTACATAATGTAATAGATCTGTTAAAATCTGAGATGCTGTGGGCACAGGAGTCAGTCATTACCTACAAACAATTTGAGGGCATTCAAACAAAAATACATGATACTGTAAGAAAAGCGGTTACTTTTGTTGCTTATCTATAAAGACCTGTAGAACACCCAGAGCACTCAGACCTTCAAGAGCAGCTTGAATTTAAGCAACACTGACAAAAACTAAGTACTCTTGCTAGCAACTAGTGCTGCAGGAGGAACATAATAATTCAAATGTCTTAAAGTAAATCCCACAGTTAGAAAAAAAAATTATCTTTCAAAATGCATTTGCTGTTTTAGGACTCCACACCTTAAAGATCAGGGTAGGCTAATGAACCTAATATCTTGTCTGTTGTCTGTGGTTAGACAGGTCTTAATAACGTTATTGTGATGTTAATGATGTTCCTGTCATGCTTTATGAAGAACTTTGTTGTCAGAGGTATGAAGTCTCCGAAACTGACTTTCTAGGAAATGCACCTTTCTAGGGAAGGACTTGCCCAATTATGACAAAATGCAAAGACACCATAAGCCTGCACCTCGAGAAAAACCCTGTCAGCATAAACATTAGAATATACGGGATCTGTCAGTGCTTTCTCTTAAATTTTAAACAATTATATCACATTCATTCAAGAACCTACTTTTCTTTACTATAACACCTTTATGTCAGATGCTGACTTTGAGTACACCTTTTTAACATTCAGTAAAGTCTGAGAAATATCTGTGACTCTAAAAGCTAAATTCAAACAGTATGACAACTATGCAATCTGATCAGAAGGGCAGATGCCAGCTTGAGGAATGTACACCCAAAACTACTGCTTCTGCTGGCAAAACTAGTTGAAAAGGTTTGTGGAACTATACTGTAGGTGAAACAAGTCAGTTGGTCTGCTTCAATAAACTTTGTCAGGACTCCTGAACTGACTTGGCCAGGCAATGCCAACCAAAAAATCTAACAGGGAGTAACAGAGGAAAAAGTTTCTGCTCTTCCAGAAGCAGACTATTGCCATTTCCAAGTGGGTTTTGGAGCTATCCCAACACATCTAGTCCCATAGCCCCTTCCTTTCCTGGCTGTAACCATGGCTGTGTGTGCAGGGCCAAATCTCATATACACTTTTAATGATATTTACTTCTAGGTAAAACTATTGTGGAGTTGTCTGCTTCCTATGAAGTCTAGGAAGCTGGACAGGAAAGGAAGGAGGAAGTTCTCTAGTATAAATATCGACTTATTTTGTGGTCTTGGTCAGGTGAAGATGAAAATCTGATTTGAGAACACATGCTGTACCAGATGATGTAAAAATTAACAGTGCTAGTGGTTGATCTCTATTAGTAAATCTGTGTTTTGTTTTTCAAGAAATATAATGAGGATAATCCTAATTTATCACATAAAAAATTATCTTGTTGATGTTTACTGAGGCAGTTAATTTCAATACAACACTTTCTTAGGACAGCTAACCAATATCAACTAGTTGAGAAAACTAACTTACAGTAAACTAATTGTTCTTTTGTAGCAGGTGTATTGGTAAATATATTCCTAATAAAAATAGTATAGAAAAAATCCATGAAAATTAAAATACAGTTTAAAACTCAAAGATATGACAGCTACTGACATTTTGAAACAAAGAAAGAAGTAAATAATAGCTAGAAGTGACTGCATAGCTGGGTTCTAACCCTCAGCATTGAAACTCCTGAACTCTCTTAAAAGTTCTTTCTGAACTCTCTTAAAAGTCTCTTCCTGATTAATTTTTTTCTTTATTCTCTCTTAGATTCATCATTTTCCTTGCATGACTTCTAGCTTTGTCACAAACACTATTCTCCTAATGGGCAATATCACAAAATAAAGCAAGCAAGGACTGTCTCTTGGAATTGTTTTCTGACTTTCTGACGAGATCCTTTTATCTGTGCTTCTTTCCCACTTGTACACATGCCTTTTCCTTGTACTTTAAATTGACACAAAACTTTGACAGCTTGAAAATCTCATTGAAGTCATCGATTCTCCACATACATCTATTTTGTGTCCTCACCAGTATCTCTTTCTAGATAACCTTCTTTTTCTCATGTAACTAAAAAACATTTTTTTTCATCTTTCTCTTTATCCTCCCTTTTTCATTAGTTCCACTAGCATCTGTATTAATCACTGATGAAACCCTAGCATATTTTCTGATTCTTTTGTTTCCTTCAGTTCCCTCCTTGCCTGTCTGCAACATGTACTCAGCCTGTTTCATTTCTACATTATCTCCAAAATCCATGTCTTTGAATTCCCATTGTGAGAAGTCCTGTCAAGACTCAGTAAGCTGTTGTACTGACAACTGTAATTCCATGTAAAAGATTCTCATGGTCATCCCTTTGGAATCTATCCAATTACTAACACCCAATTGTTTCCAGTTCCTGACTTCTCTTTAAATCACACTAAGATTTCCTATCCTGACATTCCAGGCCTTCTAAAGTTTGAAACTTTCCTCATCTGGTTTCTCTCCTAAGCTTTCTAACCTATAGTATTTTTAATGTATATTTCTATCTTGCTTCTCTTCAGTCACATCTTCATTTTCATATTTCTCCTCTTTAAATTCCTTCCTAAGAAAATAGCTAAAGGTCTAAATTCTCTATTTTCACACTATAATATCATCTTGCTTGCATTAAAAATGGTCTACAGATAAGGAGTGTATCTGTCACCATTATTGATGCTATCACTGTTAAGGAAATACACGAATAAAATATTGTGTGTTGGTCATAAAGGAATGTATTTGAATTTGATCACACCTTAGATATATGCTTCTTATTAAATAAATGAATAGTTATGGTAATGTTGACCACAGTTCATTTATTTAACATTAATGTAGATACACAATTTTATATAAAACTATGGTATTTTTGTTATAATTCAGGCCTAATTATCATTAAAGAATTATCCATATATTTCACCTACAACAGGTGTCCATGACATGCTGACATGAATATTCAGTACTGTATAGGGATAAAAAGTACACTCTCCCAAATGTTACATTATCTACAAGTTGTGACACTCTTTGTTATCCTCATAATATGTAACTAATGTATATTATATTTTTCTGCACTGTTATTTAACTGTGTAGAATTAAAAAGTTAAAACCTGGTGAAAAAGATCACAAACTGCAATGGTAAAATATAAGATTTTTTTTCTGCTTTTAGAATTTCACTAAATTACCATGCTGAACAAATATTAATACTTTTTATATGTATTTTCAGGTCTATAGATGAAGACAGAAAAATAGAGTACAAAGCTGCTGTCAAAATCCAGAGCTGGTTTCGAGGATGCAGAGTCCGAGCCTATCTGAGGTAGTATATTAAGCCTATTTTAATCTCTATTTCAATCTGGGTGTTTGGTTTTTTTTTCACCTGAATTTCTCATGGTATTACTTGATTTTAGTGAAAAACAAACAACAATCACAAACAGCTATTTTGCTTTTAAACGGAAATAAATATATGCTCTGCTGCTGTAAGAAATACTAATTTTTCATATGTAGAACTGCATACAATTAAAATGGCACAATGCTAATAAGTCTAATGGAAATAATCCTTCTTCAGAATAGATATGCACTATTGTTTAAGAAATGTTGGCATGACTGGAAAAAAGTAGATTTCCTTCAGATATGCTGTTTGCAGAGATTTTCCTTATCTCTGTTATTGTGGAAGTTACAGAAAAATTGCCTAATAAGTGTATGGTAACTGGATTCCTATTGTAGAAAATTAAGTTCTACTCCTGGATTTGACCAGGTCATTTAAAAAAAAACAACTTTCTTTAAATTATTTTCTCAATTTATATAGACTATGTCATGTACAACAGCTTTGCTCTTGTGGTGGTTTTGCCCTGGCTGGAGGCCAGATGACCACCAGTCAGTCTATTACTCCCTTTCTTAGTTGGACAGGGGAAAAAATATATATTAAGAGGCTCAGGAATCAAAATAAGGACAGGGATTCTGTCATCATTCTGTCATCATTCTGTCATCCACGGCATAGGCAAAACAGAGTCAACACAGAGTGAAGAAAGAAAACTATCTAATTTATTACACTACACTGCAAAGAACAGTGACACCAGAGTTGGGAGTGCAACCAAATCTTAAAACAAACAAACGCAACCAGATCTTAAAACACTTTCCCCCCACCACTCCCTTCTTAGCAGACTTTAGTCAGAATTTTGCTCCCTTCTTTCCCCCCGTTGGCAGCCCAGGGTGGCCAGGGACTGGGGAAATGGGGTTCTCGGTAGCACCCTCCCCCCCACCCCTCCATTCTAAGCAGACTTCCCTTTAGTCATGATTTTGCTCCCTTCTTCCGCCTGCTCACAGTACAGGGGGGCAGGGTCTGGGTAAAAATGGGATTCTCAGTTACTTCTTCATGAGCTGGTTTCCTTTTCCAGATCTTAAAACACCTCTAACCTCCCCCACACACCCCCAACTCCCTTCTTAGCAGACTTCACTCTAGTCATGGTTTCACTCCCTTCTTCCCCCCGATCACAGCACAGGGGGGCAGGGACTGGGAGATGGGGGCTTCGGTCAGTCCCTTGCAAGTTGGTTCCCTTCTCAGCTGGTGGGGGAGCATTCATTCCACACCCTCCCCCTGCTGCACCGTGGGGTCCCACCTATGGGAGACAGTCCTCCACGAACTTCTCCAACATGAGTCTCTTCCCTCAGGGCTTTATCTCTTCATTCAGCTGCCCCATCATGGATCACTGCTATAGCGGGCAGTCATAAATCACAATGTCTCTCAGTCCCAGTCCTCCACGACGTCACCAGCCTCCCCCAAGCAAACCTGTTCCGGCACAAATCTCTCTCTCTCTCTCTCTAGGTTACAAGTGTTGGCAGAGACTTTCTTCAATGTAGGGTCACAGCATCTTCTCTATGTTTCCACCTGCTCCATCCAGCATGGAGCCCCTCCATGGGCTACAGGTGGGGTCTTGGCCTTTTCCATGGGGACACCTGCTCTACCATGGGTTTCTCCATAGGCTGCAGGGGCATTCTTCTCTTCGGCACCTGGGGCATCTCCTCCCTCACCCTTCCCAGCCTTTGTGTTTGCACAGCTGGTTACACCTTCTCACTCCCTTCTCCGGTGGCAAAATGCGTCTGCCAGCAGGTTTTTTTCTCCTATATGTGATTCACAGAGGCTCTATGACCAGCTCTGATTGGTCAAAAGCAACTTTGACCCTGAATTAGCTGTTGTTTACAGTTTTGAAGCTGGCAGAGAACTGTTACTGCTGCTTACAAAAATCATCTCAGCAGCACGCTGATACAAATTTTTTGGAAACAGTATGGTTGGGCCTTCCTCCCAAGAGACCTTCCTCTATTATTTCAGATCATAAGTGCCATTGGACAAACTCATATACTTGAATTTCTGTATCTTTGTTAAAATTAGTACTGTGAGGGAGAGGGGTTGTTACATCTTCTGGTTTGACTTTCTTGCCCATTGCAAGTCATTATGGATCATCCTGACATAATCTATCAAGCCTAAATAATTATTAAATTAACATTAGTCACTTAATGACCAGTATTTCCCTCATAAAAACATGGGCTATGGTTATTTTGTTAAAAAAAGCACTGGTAATCTGTTTTCCATTGATGGTTCAAGTGTGTTGTCACAGGGTGCAACCATCATGTGCAAGTGTTCACCAGCCAAACAAACATTGTTTTTAAGCTCTCCAAGGAATATCATTGCCACCAATGTCAAAAGTCCCTACAAAGACAGAGGGTTGTTTTGTGCCCCTTTGTTTCTAGTGCGTGAGTAATGACTGCCTGCTACTGAAGGAAGGGAAAGCCCTAGTGTCTTAGACAATCTGTTCTGTGGGAAAGTTCTCTTCCAAATGCACATTTTTATTTAGTAATGACCAATGTAAGAACAGTTTAATTGTAATGAGCATGTAAGAACTAAATCAGTTAAGTGTAGAAGAAGATTTTCTCTGCAACTCTGTACAGAGTGATCTCACTCAGTGTTCAGTGTGATCCTGCTCAGTGGATGGATGTGGTGTCCAAAGATGGATGTGGTGTCTGACTTAGGAGCAGAGGCTCAATATAGCCAGTTCTAAACTACCATCTTATTTAAGTCCATTGAATTACCTGTTAGAAAACACTGCCTCCACTGAGTGACTCTATTTGTACAGCACAACTTCTAACTTTGATGTCCATAGTTAGGTGGTATTCCCCTATATAGCTTTTTCTAGGCAGTCACAAAGTAATGGTTTCATTATCTTCTGCAAAATTGATGTGAGATTTATGGATTTTTTAGTAGCATAATAAAGTATATACGTAGTAAGGCCAGAGTAAAGATTTACTTATAATTAAGCTAGGTGTAGTTTTAGAAAAGCAAAAAAAAGTAGTCTAAAAATTCCACATATCTTTGTGCAATACTTAAAAAATGTAAAGCTGTTAAAATGTTGCATGTGACTGAAAAAATTCTGAACTGGTCAGACATGTTAGTTAGAACAATTAATGAAAATACAATCATCTATCATGTAGATTACATTTGTAAGGCTATTTCATTAAACTGTTATAGTGATAACTGAAATACTATATAGGTAAGTTTGCAGTAACCTATTTTTCTTCAAAAGCAAAGTATGTATGTATAAATAGATGTATATATTGGTTTATAAATATGCTTGTGTGCGCATATGTATAAATGCATCCATGTATACGTATAAAATATGTTTGCAGTGGCCATCTGTTTGGGATAAGTGTGGATATAATACACTATATGTTATATTTAATATTAGGAAAAATAAATTTATATTGTGAAGTCTCAAAATCCTCCTTATTTTGTTAATATATTTCATTTTAGATACCTGACCAAAATGGTGATTTTAATACAGAAGTGGTGGCGAGGTTATCGAAGCAGAAGATCATTCAGCAAAATGGTGGAGGTAGAAAAAAAGTAGTTTTAAAAATTTTATTTGGTTATTTACAGAATGCATATGAAGTAATTCATTCACTCATAGTGAAATTAAAAAGCTGAAATTAGATCCTTTGTACATGCAGACATATACTTTACTGTCATGAAAAGTACCATTCATTTCAGTAAGCCAAGGCATAATGGTCAAGTTAAGTCAGTATTTAAATGTTTTGCAATTCTGTAGTAGTAGTACTCAAACCAGCAATGAGATCTGCTCATGCAGAAGCTTGCCTGCACGATACTAATTGCAGCATTGGAGCTTTACAAGATGCTTTTTTTCCTGACAGAACTATCTTTTACAGAAAACAAAATAAGCCAATGTTTTTTACACATTGCTGTTCTATGTTTCAGTGGCTTAAATTTCTTACTTAATGAACCTTGAAGTATTTGTGGTTTTGCCTTAAGGCACACAGCAGATCACAGTCAATCTAATTCCCTTGATGGACCTGAAGATAGGAAAAGTGTGTGATGGCACAGAAGCTTAGACCTCTGTTAACAAGTTTAGGAGATTAGGAAGAAATTAATTTGCCTCTAACATAAAACAAGTTAAGTTTTTAATATCTAGTTTACTTCACTAATTTATCAATTTATGTTAATATTTTGCAGTAGTTTTAAACTTCTTAGTCATTTATTCAAAACTAATTTTGTTAAATTGTTGTGTTTCAACCAAAACAGGTAAGTCAAGAAAAAAACCAAAAACTGAACCACAATAACTCATGTATTACAGGCCATACCTATTGCTAAACTATGTTTTCAAGTAGCAGAACTTGTATGCCTGAAATCTTGTCTATTTTTCCCCCAAATAAATCAGTTATCTAATTAAAGATTTCTCGCTTACAATTTACCTGGTTTAACTAATAAAATGTAAGTCATCCTTTCAGGCTATGGTTGTCAGTCTGCCTTCTAAAAGACTAATTTTTGAATGCAGGGCAGATAGCTGCATGGTTGGATGACATTCATTTTTTAAAAAAAGTTGGGTATTATGCCTGAATTTGAGGAAGGTTTGTTTAATCTGGAAAAACTTCTGTAGAAGAGAGGCATCATAATGTATGTTAAAATTTGTTAATGAAAAGAAATTGTCTGTTTACCCACTGGGAAAAGGGAAGGAAGAAATCAACTTCATGTGAAACACTGACACATATGGCAAAAGATGTTGTGGAACTTCCTCTACCGCATATTTTTAAGAAGTTAGACAAATGCTTATCATGGATGGCTAGATGATATGCTTCAGACAACATTTTAGGTGAAGTCATTTCATAGAATCTTAGAATCACAGAATCTCCTGATTCTGAGTATCCTGACCCATAAGGGCCATTAAGTCCAATTCCTGGCTCCACACAGAGACAGCAAAGTCAGAGGATATGACTGAGCGCATCTTCCAGATGCTTCTTGAACTCAGTCAAACTCGGTGCTGTGACTACTTCCCTGGGGAGCCCGTTCCAGTGCTATACCCCTGAAGTTCTACATTTTTTTCACAGTTAAACATTGTACAGTGGTGAAATTCATTTTAGAACCAAGTCAATCTATGTGTTTCTGTGTTTTTCAAGATGAGAATAAAAACCATGTCAGTCTTTGGCATCTGATCTTTAAATCTTTAAGCGGGCTTAAGCAGGACTAAGATCTAATGGTGGCTATTTCACATATTTTTCAATTCTGTAAAATTGTAAGGAGCTATCTTTTGCCCACTCCGTGTTCAAATGCTAATTTATGTCTTGATAGTAATCAGTTTCCTATTTTAAACAGAATGATATCACTTCAGGGACTTATTTTTATATATAAATGGTGCATAAATGGTGGAGCTCAGATAGTATATGAAATGAATACATCATCACTGTGCCTACTGTCTATTGCACTGTTCTGAGTGGTGCCCTGCAGGTGAGATAGCAAGATAATACTTCCCAAAGTGCCAACTACAGAATGGCATTTGGAATTGGTGCCCAGTGACAGGATGAGGGGCAGCGGGGACAAGCTGAAATGCAGAAAATTACACTCAAAGATAAGAAAGAAACTTTTACTCTGTGGGTGATCAAATACTGGGATGGGTTGCCCAGAGAGTGTGAGCTGTGCTTGCGAAGTCTCCATCTTTGGAGATACTCAAAACCCAACTAAACAAGACTGTAAAAACTGCCTTAATTGACCCTGCTTTGAACAATGGTGTGGAGATCCAGAGGTCCCTGCCAACCTTAGTTATACTTATCATTGAAATAGGAGGTTTTTTTCCTTATCTCTTTACAAATTTTTTCTTCTTTTGCCCCTGTTCTTAAAAAACACTCTGATAGTTACATTTTAAGATAGTCTTTCAAATTAGCACAGATTTCCTGTAATAACCAAGCTGAGATAGCTACCATCATAAAACCCCCTCAGCTTTCCAATTCTTGAAATATATTTCTGAAAATAAAAATTAAAAAATACTTTAGCTAATAAATCCTGGTTCACATTTAGTCTTGTGTTAATGTTTGCATTGAGCTCTTGTGAACGCTGTAATGACTGCTGATTATGAAATGCAATGACACATTTCACACGATAGTTCCTTAAATACAAAAGAAAGAAAAAAAGGTCACTTTAAAAGTTGTCCTCTGATAATGATTGAATTGGTATCTGCTGCCAGCAAACAAGGCAAAGCATATGCACAAAATACCCATGATTACTTGATAATAAATCATTTTAATGATTATATTAAAAATTGTGAAATGTGAGTGGTACCGATGCGGAAAATAACAAAGGCTGAGGCTCATCGTATTGCCTGTCCATATGTGCATCACTACTAGTATTTCATTTGTTACTCCTCTAGTGCATCTTCTGTTGAATATTAATTTTAAAAAAACCACTACTAATGGTGTTTATATGGCTCAATTTATATGGCTTTCTGTATTCTAAATATAGGTGCTTTGGTCTAAAGCTTTTTTTCCTACACATTAATCACAAACTAAAGTTAAGAACTGCCCTCCTATAGTTTTCTTAGTAACTTACGTTGGTTGTACTGGATTCTGAAAGTCTTGCATGAACTGCAGGACAGTATGAAAATTAAAACCAGGCAAACACCAGAACATGAATGAAACAATACATCACTGTTTCTTTTTGCTACATTTCTCAGTCAAAAAAAATCACTTGTTAAGCAAAGGGATTTGTAACATTTCATTGTTCAATGAAGTCAGCCTGCATTGCGGCCGTATTTTCAACTCACTTTTGAAAGAGACGCAATTGAAAAAAATATTTTATATGATGCAGTTTGGCACCACCCTAAAGAGTTTATCTTCAATTCCGTAACTAGTTTTAAATAGTCCCAATCCAACAGAAATTAAGCAAATGCATATTAAAAAAAAAAAAAAAAAGGTTCCTGTTTCCTATTTAGACCATGTGGTAATTCCTTCTCTCATTCTGCTCTCAATCACATTATGGGTTCTCCTTTGAATTTCTGACTTGATTTTGTTAAGTAGTGGTAGGGTAAGGCAGGGATTTCTCACACCCAAGTAAGGTATGTGAGTTAGAAGCCTAGTTGCCATTGACTGTCTATAAATAGTAGACAGAGCTCTTCGATACTTTGTCAAGCTCAGAGGGAAAGTGGTCCCACTGTCTTTCAGCATTGATAATATAAAGAAAATAATGATGTTAGGTCTCCAATTTAGGTTCTTCAGCAAAATAGGATGGATTCAGACCCAAGTGCTCACAGCCTTCAAATATGAGACCAGTAAAGGTGTGAGACTGTATAGTTTAATCATTGATGGACAGAAATCCGATGATCATTTTTAAGCTTAGGAATTTCCATTAAAAATATACTTTATTTGGTTTTGCAGCAAGTCTTACATGCCCATCCAAAGAAAAAAAAGATTACCTGCAAAGCGAAATTGTACCAATTTAACCAAACAGTTTAGGCAGCCATTATTTTATTCCAATACTAGCTATCTACAGTTAGTATCACTCAGAAAACATTTATGGAGACAAAAGGGGAGATTGAATCCATTATTGATTCTTATTCATTCTTTGGGGTGGAGATTCCCTCATATATATATCTCTGTGTGTGTGTGTGTGTATGTGTGTTTGTATACAAGAAACTTTCTGAAATCAGCCCTGCATTTTTCTTTCATATAAGAAATATCTTTTCTGCTGTTTCTATTATTAGTAGATTGGTATGATATTTAAGTGAGCATTTAAAATGCACCTTAATTAAACTGCAGGAATTATGCCTTGCTTAATGTAATGAAGAAAGAGAATTTAAAATGAAGTAGCATCATTGTGTTCATTTGTAAATAACATATTGCAGCCAACTGTTTCTTAATTGCCCAGACTGTTGATAAATAATCCAGTCCTGCTGCTCTCCACAGACAATTTGCTTTGGATCAGACTAGGCAATTCAAATAACACTAATTACAGTGAAACCCTTTTATAGTGAATTCCTGTTTGCCATGGGGGAGAAAATCACTATATCAGGGGAAAGCACTTTTGCCTTTGATTTGTGTCTAAAACATGAGAAACACATAAAAGCTGCATGTTGTGCTAAATAAAGGACATACTCTTGCATTCAAAGTACTTATATTTTACTTTTTATGATACAATTGTGAATTATGTTCATTTTGCATTTGTAATTAGAGGGCGGAACAGATGTGAAAGCTTAGTTTAAAGTGATGTATCCATTAAAATAACCTATGCTGCCAAGTGATTGCTTAGTATAATAGGGGATTCATTCACTATGAGAGGAATTCTACTTTATTGGAAGGAAACCAGGACTTCAGG
This sequence comes from Gallinula chloropus, assembly GCF_964237585.1. NCBI lineage: Eukaryota > Metazoa > Chordata > Aves > Gruiformes > Rallidae > Gallinula > Gallinula chloropus. The sequence continues at coordinate 63,605,066 of NC_140087.1, forward strand.
AAATGTTTTCTATATCAGGGGATTCACTAAAACATGGTATCATTGTATTTATGATTTTATGATGTTAAAATGAATATTAAATGAAACAAAATTCCCAAGGATTACTCAGGAGGCAGCTAAGTACATAACACTTAGTACAGATGGTTGGAAGGCACAATTTTGCTCCATCACTGCATCCGTATCCTTGAACGATTTCGACTGAAGACAGCATTTCTTTGAATTTTTCATTAAACCAGGCATCTTGAAATATGAATTCCTTTTATGTTTCTGTGAGTTTTGGCTAAAAGAACCCCAGTGAATAAATCATACAATACTACGTGTCACCAGCACTTGTGAATATTTCTGCTTTGTTATTCTACTCTCAGTAGAGCACCATTGATTATCAAACTCAGCGGAGAGCATTTTATGATCATATATCTCCATTAGCTCCTAGTTTGACTACCATAGATTTTTCTGGTTAAGCCTGCATTATGTATTAGGAAGCCTATCTCTTCAATACGAAGTTTGATTTTATTCTCTCTAAGCCTAGAACTCTTATTATGTATTATGTATAAAGATTCTTATCTTTTATATGTAAAAATAGGAGCACTGTCTTTGTGTAACTGAAATATATGCCATCTTTTTTTTTCCTTGATTCACAGACAGCATATTTTATTATGAAGATGAATTTCTACAATGAAATGGCTGTCAGGGTAAATATTTCTTCACTTGTTAAACAAATGAAAAGTCAATTGTGCTCCGAATTTGCTTTTAATAAAATGAGCAAACCAGAATAATATACACTTGATTGATATGCTGATGGCAACAGCAGGAAATAGTACATAGTTAAAAATTAAAGTTACACTCAGTAGCCCGGGTTGTATTTGAAAACTGTAGCTAAATTTAAGGTGTCTGCATGTGTCTTGCCTCATTTAAATGTTCATTGTAGCTTACCGTATATGATACTCATAAAAACCCTAGGCATTCAATCTGTGAGCATTCTTACAAATGTAGACATATATTTATAATTCTGACAAACTATAAGGCTTTTATGGCCATTGATGTGGCTGTGCTTTGTCTTTTGTTAGTACGTGACTTCTGATATATTGAATCTCAAAAGAGTTACTCAGAGAGCACAGGACAATTTCATTGCCTAAATGTAGAGGTGTAACTGTGATGATCTTATTGATGATATGATTGAATTTTGCTAGATGATAACAGTCCTTTAATAAACAAACAGTAAATGAAATTTGTTATGGGGAAAACAGCAAAACATATTATCAAGTAATTACCATTTTTTTCCTAAACTTTTTGAACTACACTTAAACAAATGTAAACAAAAACACAGGAAGGATAAGAGATAATTCTTGGATGAAGTATTTTTATCATTTTTCGTTACTTCATTTTGTGAAATAAACCCACTTACTTTAAAGAACTGTATCTTTTCAGGCAAGACATCTCACCTGTCAAATTATACCAAATATAGGATTTAGGTGGGGACGAAGTGTAATCCAAGAAAATTCCTGTAGAATAGGAAAATTCTTAGAATGAGTTTTAATTTTGTGGCCTCTATCATTCTCAAATAACTCAGGTTCAAGAGATATGTTTCCATCTGGTTTTCCACTTACCACTGGTTCTATCAAAAGCACAAAATAGAATCTCAGATTTGGTGCTTGTTAGAGACCTGAAGTTATTTAAGAGCAATCTGATTCCTCAGAAATTAACTGTTTTGTTGGATTTGTTTGTTCTTTAGTTAGCTATGCTGTAAGTATTCCACAAGGGATAAATGCTTTGTACTTATAAAGCTGAAATCAGTGAGAAAATACAAGATGCAAGACAGCTCTTAAAAGTTGTCTGTGTACTTTTGGAAGGCATTTGAACACCAAATTTCAGAGGTAATTATGTATTCTACTCAAATGTAGTTTTGCATTTGGTCTTTCATTTTTAAAAGAAATTGAATGTGTTCCCATTCATTTGTAATGGAAATATAATGTTGAATCATTAGGTGGTATAAATCGTCAAAGTATCATTTTTTCAGTCATGTCCTTTAATGGGAATTTAAATCAGTAGAAAACAACAGAACAGACCTTTATTTAGTTGCAAATGTCAGAATACAAGTCGCTATCAAAATCTTGTGCAGCCATATCTGCAGAGCAGATTAAATATGTTACTGCTCTGAAACACTGAATGGGGTTTTTTTTGCCGTCACCTATTTTTTGAAGAACTAACCAAGATCCAGGACAATAGAGAATAAGGCCTGTTGAGCTTCTGCATGGAAGATATGTGGCCAGACTGCAGGTTTCCTAAGGTGAAAGTGCCTCATATTCCCACACTGTGAGCTCAAGTCATGATTAATATACTTCAGTGTTCTGAAAATATAACCATGTTTGTGTATGTTTTTCTATTAGATCACTTAGTTTTGACTTCTAGTATTATCAGAATATTTATTTTGGTCTACAGTCACTGATGAGAAAGGCACTTTCAATTTTGGCAATTGAAGTATTATTGAGGGTGTGCACCTGCTCATAGTTTTTAAGTCAGTCTACATCACTGTTTCCCTGGATTGCATTTACTTGTAACCAGAACTATCAGTTTCACCTTTTATAATTAAATCAGAGAACTTGTTTTAATCAATTTCAGTTTTGAGTACTAGGTCAGGATATGGTTCTCTTCCTAAAAATATTTAAGGTTGCTATAAATTTTCAGCAACAAAAGTAATCCTATGGAAAAAAATAATTCCATGACCAGATGGCTTTTGATATATCAAGGTTTTGCCATTTGTTTTAGTGCTTAAAATAAACATTATTTATAAGACCACTTACATTTTGATGTTACTTAATGAGGAATATGCATCATTGATTTGACTAGCTTAAGAGGTCATTTAGAACTTGCCCGTTAACAAGCTGTAATCTGCTGAGCACACAATGACTTTGTTTAAAATTATCTGTTCAGTACTGATCAATGACAATAATTGTTTTGTACCAATCACTGTTGAAACTTGCTAATTATTTCGAAGGGCATACACACTTCTCTCTTTTTTTCCCAAGATTTTTTTAAATGTTCACCTTGGAATTAAAAAGAAATTTAGTTGTAACACATTATAGTTCCTTATAAAAGGAAACATTGAGAACTTTCACATTGAAAACATGAACATCAGGAGAAGCTTTCTGTAAATTGTTCACTTCCAACTGGATTAGTCTTCAGTTTTGTGATCTCTGACATACAGTATTAGGGAAACAGAAATCTAGCATAAAATAATTTGAGACATGGTGCAATTTTTCTTACTTACCTTTCATTCAGTTGAAATCAGTGAGGTCATTCTAAACAGAAAGAGGTGTAAAGGTAGAATGAAGCATTTAATTGGTATACTGTGCTCACTGGAGATAATTATAACTTTATACAATTTAAGTCTTTTGTCTTTCAGTTTGAGTTTTGATGCTTTAACCCACAAATATCCAGTTCTGCCTTTATAACTGTGAGGTGAAGGCTGTCAGAAAGAGTTTCAAAGGGACCATAATCCTACATTAATGAGCACACAGCTATATGGGAGCCAAGTAGTTGCTCTTGTTGAGAAATTTTGAAGCCAAACAGAAAAACAAAGCTAAAATCCTTATTCGCATGCAGCGGATTTTGCTTAATCCCAGATCTCTGAAGGCATACTCATTCTTTGCTCTTCCTCTATCCCTTTTTAACCCAATAAGTCTGTGTATGAGAAAGAGTTGCAAAGAGTATAAAATTTATCATCACCTATGTAAAGAAGCATGTCTAGTGCTTAGCCTTTCTTGTTCAATGTTCAGCTGCTTAAATAACTATTATTTATTCATATTATAATGATGTCTAGAGGTCCAAACATGTTTTATTCAAAAAATCATGGAAACTGAACACCACCACAAAGGCAAAAGAAAATACTTTTTTCATTAGTTCAGACTCTTATTTGAGAAAAGTACTCAGCAATGCACAGAGCAGAAATACAAGAGTGTACTAACACTTAAAGTGAATATCCTCTTATTCCTAATAGATATAGTGCATCAGTTGATTTCCTTGGTGACACATCACTCAAAGACTTACCTAAAGCTTTCCTGTGATACCCTCTTGTGAAATCTCAAGTAAAGAGATAGTCACAACTGTAGCACAAGGTGCTATCTGTTGAGACCAAATGCTAGATTTTTTTACTTTAAAGAATAGTTTTGGCTTTTGTGATTGCAAAATGATAACAAAGTATGAAAAAGAAAAGCAACCCTGATCTAGTTAATCTGCTCACAGATGGCTCCAGTGAGTTACTGTTTTCAGCTCAGGAAATGGCAGGGGGTGGAAAAATGTCAGTAACTTTTTCAGTTATCACTGTGGTACAGAATTGCACTGCAAGGAGTAGAGAGAATTTAGCCTGTTTTATGGAAGAGTACTCTCAAGACTTGGTGATACAGACTCCGAAGTCACTGAGTGCAAAGGCTAACTGATAGCATGGCCAACAGGCAGCTGTTCTTCCCTTGCCTTCTTCCTGAATGAAATGCATCAAATCATGACATTTTATTTTTCTTGATTCTTTGAAACAAGAGATAGATAAGAAAAAAAGCACTACACCGCAAACACATGTATTGCACTCACTTACCATGTTGCACTTTGATTCTGGAAAGAGAAGCATTGGTGTAATAGAAAAAAAAACACTCTCTGCACGTACACTGAAGAATCTTCTCATTTTCTTCACTGAAACATATTGATGCTTCTACTTAATATCACTTTTAAGGAAATCATATTATTTGGGAAATAGAACAGATATTTGACATGTATACAAACTTTTGATTTGAAATATACTAAGCAAATATTTATTTCTTCTAGATTCAGAAAAGGTGGCGAGGCTATTATGTTCGGAAATATATCCACAATTATTATGCACTGAAGAAATATCTGGAAGCCATTTCTGTGAATAATGAGATTGTCAGGTAAAAAATCCATGTGGTAAATTGTTAATTTCCTTGTATTTGTAAAAAGTTTATGGCACTAATCAAACTACTTCTTTGAGTGTAGGATACCCTCCATTAGCAAATATACATATATATATATATCAGTCATCAATCTCCTTATTCCAAGCTCGTGAATATTGTGCCACATTTTGTTCTTATTTAAAGTTATGAATTCAGATTAATTTCTTTGAATTAATTAGACATACTCTGGATTTAGACCAAATTAATAAAACTGTATTTGACTCTCTATCTATGTTCAGAACTCAAATATTATTATGCCCTAGATACAGTTTCTTGAACTAGATTGGTTTTTTTTCCAGTATACACAAACTTAAAAAAAATTGTTTTCAGAATTTATTTTGAAAATTGATTATTGGCAAGAAACGAAAGTACAGATTTGGGGAGCTAGATTATCCTTATGAGCCACACTGTGAATATTGTGAAAGATACTGGTGTGAACACGGTGAAGCACACTGTTTTCATAGGTACTGAAGAAATTAATTCGTCTATTAGATTTCTGGCTAGAACTGTTGCTAAACGTTCCTACTTTCTCCTTCTATTTCTCCTATCTGTCCCTTGTCTTTCCCTGTACTTAAGTTGAAAGCTATCTAAAATAGAGGCTATTATTTCCCTCTAACACATGTGATGTCTTGATTTGTGACTTTTTCTTCACATAGCAGTTGAAACAAACAGAAAAAATATTGTGTGACCATGATCATTACTTTCTTACTGTAAGTGAAAGGGTATTTGACAAAATCCATCTAGTTTTTGCTGGTCAGAAAGCCCAAGACAAACCTTTGCTTTCTGAAGTGTAGAAACATAAGGGAGTCTAGTGAAAAAGTATTTCTGGAAGTCTCATCTAGATCACATGTCAAAGACAATTCAGCCAGAAGACTGCTACAGAAAACAGCATATGCAAGATTTATATGGAGGAATGAATTATCCAACTTTTTTGGATGCTGCTTATTAATTTATATTTTTTATATAGCTGATCTCACATCCTCTTAGTCATAGTATTCTAACTTGTGCAGTACATTGTTACATACAAGCAACTACCTCTAGTCTTTCACTACTATTCATTTAAATGTATTCTATGTAGAAAGTTAGGTCATAACTCAGCAAAAGCAGACTCAAAAACCTTCAACTGTGCCTTCTTGTTCTGAAATCCTGGAAAAATGTTCCATACTTGAAAAGGAAGAATCCAAGGAAGACTAAACTAAATCTTTGAAAGTAAATGAAAATATAACTTTTCTGGTCTAATGAATGTAACTGGATGAACTGCAGAAACACAACCTACTCTGTTCTTAACAGTTCTATCACTCTCCATTCCCTGCCTAAACCTGGAACAAAGTTCATAACTTGTCAGTTAAATTGACCTTTGATGTGTGTGAACAAAACAAGATACCAAGTGGTATTCCTGCTGTACTGAACACAGAGTGATGGGAGCTTTGTATTTTATTTCCCCGCACCCACAATAGATCACTTCTGTGTATATCTAACTTTGGACTACAGAAGTGTTTATCTTGCAGTACTTTGACGTGCTCATCAAATTCTCTAGATCCAGGTCATAAAAAGCCAAAAAGCCTATCCATTGGGTAAGGTATTTTAATGAAGAAATACTTGTATGCTGTTTAACAAGTAAGGTGAGCAATATGACTTCAGGTGCATCAAAATGTGTCAAAGTTAGTATGTATGAGGTCTTACCTGGCATTTGATATAGTGGTATAGTGGGCCGGAAGAATCCCAGATATGGATACAGACTGGGAGAAGAGCTCCTTGAGAGTAGCACTACTGAGAAGGACTTGGGGATTCTGGTAGATGAGAAACTTAACATGAGCCAGCAGTGTGCTCTTGCAGCTCGCAAGGCCAATGGTTTCCTGGGCTCCATCAGAAAAGGGGTGGCCAGCAGGGACAGGGAAGTGATTTTCCCTCTCTACTCTGCCCTCATGAGGCCCCATCTGGAGTCCCGTGTCCAGGTCTGGAGCCCACAATACAAGAAAGATGGAGAACTGTTGGAGAGGGTTCAGAGGAGGGCCACAGGGATGATTAGAGGGCCAGAGCACCCCCGCTACGAAGAGCGGCTGAGGAAGCTGTGCTTGTGCAGCTTGGAGAAGAGAAGGCTGCAGGGGGACCTCATTACAGCCTTCCAGTACCTGAAGGGAATGTATAAACAGGAGTGGATTCAACTTGGCAGGACAAGGGGGAATGGGTTAAAACTAAAGGAAGGAAGGTTTAGATTAGATATTAGGGGGAAGTTTTTTACTGAGAGTGATGAGGTGCTGGAATAGGCTGCCCAGAGAGGTGGTGGATGCCCTGTCCCTGGAAGTGTTCAAGGCCAGGCTGGATGGGGTGCTGGGCAACTTTGTGTAGATCAAGGCCTGGAGGTTACTGGCCCTGCCTGTGGCAGGGGCTCTATTACCCTTGTGGTCCTTTCCAACCCATGCCATTCTGTGATTCTATGATTCTATGATATTCTGCTAATTTGAGTTTTGCCTTCCAGAGTTCACAGAAATTTATGTTTCAGGTTAAAAAAATCCATCTTTCAGATTAAAAATAGTTAAAAACGAACTTTTGAGCAACTGGATGGTATAATTTGTGCTTTAAAAATGCATCAGTGCTCAAGTGCAATCAAGAATCGCTGCAGTCATCTCTTTACTGGGGCACATTTGAAAACTAATATGTATATTATCTTCAACATTTTTCTTATGAAAACTAACAGATGTTTAGTGAAGATCAGGTGTAGGCGCTCAGCCAAACAGATTTTTCCTGTCATTGGGCGAAGTTGCTGCCAACTACATTGGCCCCAAGGTGGCCCACTGTGTTTCTTATGAGGAATTCTGAACAAAATGGAGGCAAGATTCTCTGCATATTTTCATCAACCATCACATCACACATGAAATAGCATAAGCTCATTGTTCATAAACATTTTTATCTATATAAAATGATTGCAGTTGTTCATTGTGAAAACAGAAGGAACTTCCTGAAATTGATGGAGTGCATTTATGAAGTAGCTGGGGTTTATTCCAACGTCAGCATTACAGAATTTTGCATGTTGGCACACACAGCAACTAATACACTTGTGGACTCAGGTTACACTGGCTTTGAGTGTTCACATCTCCAGAACACTGCAAAACAGCACGAACATGGTACATGAAGTAATATGTTTTTCTTCTTATTTGTCATATTGCTGTATCCATCAGAATGCATGCATTAGGACAGCATCAGTGCTAGTAAGTTTCTTCACAAATAGCGCTCTAGTGTAACAGACTGATTTTTAAGAACACTAGAGCAGTATAGCCCCCTGTCTGCTCCCCTCCCTGCAAAAAACCCAACCCAACAAACCAAAACCCAACAAATGAACCCCCACAAAGCACCCACTGCAAAACAGCAACCAAGTACACACTACAAGTTTATAATTTTAAAGGCTTATTTAAAATGTATTTTTTCCAGGATTTATGAAATTATTCTAAACTGAACTAGCATATATGGTTCTCAGTCTTATTTTTTTAATATTGCTGACAGAATTTTTATCTATCAAGAACTACTTGAAATCACATCGCAAGTCTTTCTGAGATACATTTTTTACCTCTTGGTGTCCAGAAACAGGGTTTGTGCTTCATTTTCTTCTCTTAAATTATGTATTAGACTGTATCAAATTACTACTTGCTTGTTTCTAAGAGAAACTTTGGAGGAAGTTGCCATGAAACTTTGGACATTCTTTTAGCTTCTTATAACAGTGTTATATAAGTTATTGAACACAGTTTGTTTCTTTCTCTCCTCTCCTTTGCCCTCTTTTTTAAAAAAAAAAAACCATGACACTAATGTTTTCTCAATGAGTAGCCACATCTTTACCATTCGGCTTTAATACAAGCCGTCCTTATTTAATAGCTCACTCCATTTAGTAGCCAGACCTTTATCATTTGTCTTTACTGTGAAAACCCCAGGAGAAACTAAACTTAATAGAAGCTGCCCTAGTTTAAAGCCATAGAGAGATGTAATTAAGTTTAACAGAAATTGATTTAACAGAAATTGACCTAAAATATAATTAAATAATAATAGTCATATTGTGTGTGAGTTTGCACTCACTTAACAGACTGCTTATTCTAACTTAAGGCACTGTTTTCTGTATGAACTAAAGATAACTGCTGGTTTTAGCTTTTTCTCCAGCATTCCCATTACTTCCTACTGCGCAATAGGTGTGATAGCTACTGATATCCCCAGTAGAGTCCCTAGAAGTTAAAAAAAGCAACAAAGTAGGAAACATATTCATAATTATTTATTATACAAAATTTTGCTGTTTAGATTTTAGCAGTAAGTCTTCATCTATAGTGTCCATTTGGTTTTAAATAAGTACCAGCACATTTGGATTAGTTGGTTAGATGCACACATTAAAATAAATTCCATTACTTCTCAGTGAATTTAGTATATTTAATTTTAAGCTGAAATACCTTGATTTGAAGCTTTCTTAAAGCTGTACTTAGCATTTCTAAGAGCTGTAAAAATGGTTACAAGGGGAAGGATGCCAAAAGCAGTTAGCATAGGCTATGACTCCATGTGATGCATTAGAATTTTGTTTCACATGACACAGTTTCCAATCCATGATAAACAATTGGACATCAATTCACCTAAATTAGAGTGCCGGTGCCATTACATAAGAAGAATTTATGGATTATATCAGTTGTCCAACTGTATGATTAACTTGAAGTTCTTTATCTAAGGTTACCTAAACACTGGCCTTTAAACTACAGTAAAGCAACTTTGCTATATGTCAGGTGTGCAACTCAAGATTAGACTTTGGGATGTAGTGCTCCAATTACTGATGAATGGCACCATTTCAGTTTTTCCCTGATAGCAGTATCAGAAAGCTAACAAAGCAGTGGCAAAATACTGGCACTTGGGTTCCTGTGTAATCAAGGCAGGTGGTTTAGCTTTCATAGTTATTGAATAAACATTGACTTAAATGTAGCAAACTAAAACCTGAGTCTAGCTGTAGCAAGCATCAGAGCTTATGTAAACACTTTTAGGATTGTAAATTGGGAATTTCACACACTGAGAGGATTGACACCAAATTCTTCATTCCACTGTCATTGGCTTTACTGGTTAAAAGGACTTGAGAGTGGCCCTGAAGAGTCTGTGACTTTCATACATGTTTGACTAACTGTTCTGTCAGCAGATTTAGTATCACAGTCATTATTTAAGCCTTTTGGTCTTTAAGAAATGTCAGGGAAATAGATAATACAGAGATAAAAATCACTTCCTTGGCAATATGTATATTCATGAATCCTTTGTGCAGTCTAATTTTTATAATCACAGAATCGTAGGGGTTGGACGGGACCTCAAGAGATCATCGGGTCCAACCAAAGCAGGTTCCCTAGAACAGGTTGCACAGGTAGGCATCCAGATGGGTCTTGAATGTCTCCAAAGAAGGAGACTCAACAACTCCCCTGGGCAACCTCTGCCAGGGTTCTGTCACCCTCACTGTGAAAAAGCTCTTCCTCATATTGGTGTGGAACTTCCTGTGCTCCAACATGAAGCCATTGCCCCTTGTTCTGTCTCTGCAGACCATTGAAAGGAGGACGGACATTTCCCTGTGTCCCACACTTTAGGTATTTATAAACATTAATAAGATCCCATCTTAACCTTCTTTTCTCAAGGCTGAACGGCCCCAGTTAATTCAGCCTATCCTTGTAGGGGAGATGCTCAGTCCTTTAATCATCTGTGTAGTCCTCCACTGGACTGAACAGTGAAATACAGTACTACTGCATGTTGCTGGTGACCTGATCCAATGTTTAGATTTTCTGCAAATAGTCACGAGCATGTAGTACTGAAAAAAGTAGGAGTATCTATCTTATTCTTGATTACTAGAGCATTACTGAGGTCTATTTACTTTTAACATGATAAGCCCATTGCTTCTTAAAACTTTTGAGGTGTTACCATTTTTCATGAAGTGGGCTTGAAATAAATCATCTGTTGTCACAGTAATATGAAGAGAACTTCCTCACTCTCCATCTGTCCCTTCCTTTCTGATAAAGAGAAGTCCAGGTGCTGGCCATTTCTACAAGTGTCAAAGTGTTTTGAAGAATGTATATATTGTCTTATAATTCACTTAAAATGTTCCTCCTCATTGACTGCAGAAGCAATTGATTCTGTAGTCTTATTTTCAATTAGTGCCAAAGCCTTTCAGACAGCTCCTTGAAATTCTTGCAACAATAAAAAACTCATTTTTGTAATGTTGACTTTCACTTGATGCTTAATTAACTAATTTATCTTTAGCCCATATTCTTTTCCTTGTCTTCTAAGATATGTAGAGGAAATATGTGATGTTTTTTAATTTATTTAATTCTTTAATTTTTCTGAATATAAACTTATATTGGCAACTATCTTTGCTAGCCATAGAAATAGAGGCAAGTGCCAAATATGCTTTCTCAGATTTGAATATTAATTTTGAGTGCTAGTGTGTGTAATTTGAGACATCTATGCCTTTTCCAGAGGATTTTAGGTGTAACTGCTAGATCTTATAGGAAACTTAAAACTCTAATCCACTGAGGATCACAGCATACTTCCATAACTACAAACCTGCTATGGATGAGTAAGAGACAAGAAATGAGTTGATTCTTCGTGGCTGGACTTAATTTCCATTGAACAATATTAAGCTTGTATGGGATTTAGATCAGAGAAAAGCTAGAAAAGAATACATTTTAAAGACAGTCACATCTGATTAAAATATACTGTGCAGTCATGTATTTTGCAATTGTTTTTCCTTCTTAAAAGTGTTGTCCATAAATCCAGATCCAGATTTCTTTACAGATTCCAAGCATAAAAAAACCTCTTTGGCAAGTCAGTCCATTTTTAGGTTTTCTCTTTGATTACCTTTACACACATTAGCACAGTATCATTTACATATATGCCTTTATATAGCTTATATGGTTATATAACTGTAGCCTTTTAATAATGCATTTTGCAAAATGACGATTTAGATGGACGTTTTGTCTTTTGGTTTTATCATGAAATTGAAACGAATTTATTAACGCTATAGAACAGGTAATACCCTGTTTTAACTCCATAGAAAAACACTTTCTGAATGCAATGAGGTTAAGGTAGGAACCATTATGTTTACAGAGTAAGCTGAATTTCCAATGCAAATTAAGCTAGACATACCTCATGTGCCTTATTCTATTCTATTGCTATTCAGCAAGTGGTGAAAGCAGCCTTACCATGTTTTAGCTGGTTTTGTGTAATTTTTCAGACAAACAAGATAATTTTTCAGATAAACAAGAATACCATAAGTAACTTTTTTAAAAATATGGAGGCTATATCTTCTCATGGTTTTTCTATAGCATTAATCAGACCATTAGGAGTAATAGATTAAGCTTTATTTTGCCTGTATCCAAAGGGATTTTTTTAATCTGAGTGCATAGAAAGAAATTTGAGGTCTTTGCATTCACTCATTGGACCAAATAATCTGTAGTGTAGCTGATCATTTTTGGTGAAGTAGAATAAAACAGGTGTGACAGCACAGTATTGTAGCATACAATGGTTTTATACCTGAAGCTTTGAAGACATTGGTCTGGATAGATTCTTTTATTTGAAATAGGTCTGTTAGAATTATTGACAGCTCACAAAACATTTTCTGTGGACAAAAGACTGACTAATCTTAGCATCTTCTATAGACAAACATCACAGTCTTATATTTTGTCTGAAGTAGGATCTTCACTGTAAAATAAGTAGAAAAGGGGAAGAGGTGCAGTTTCATTAAGCTCTAACATATCATTGACTGTCAGGTAGGTCTTGTTATGCTGTCCATCCTCATTTAACTATCCCACAAGATCTCTTAATGAAGTTAAGCCCCAAGTTCACTCCAGTAATTCTGTGGCAAGAGTTTGTGCAATGTAACAATTCATCACTTGTCAGGAAGGCACTTTTAGTTTATACATTTAATAAGGGCATCCTCTAGCTTGGTTAATTAGAAGTGAACAGTTTGCATATTTACTAAATGCGGAGTGTCATTGCCACCACGGCCTATTGCCTACATGAATTATTTCTCTATCTGCAATAAACAGCTGGGTAATTATTACTGCCATAATCAGATAAATTCCCTCTGTAAGGCTTTTCTTACATGGCAATTCTTTGAACTCATCCAAAGCTGAACAAAATTTATGAACTCCAGCAGCTAGGCCACTTTTTCATAGTGTAGTGTCCCTGTTCCCTATTTCAAGGACATGTAGAGTATCATAAATATTGTGTAAATTAGGAGGATAAATATGATTACCTAAAGATTACATATTAATAAACTTGATTTTCAAAATATAATTTTCAGGTTGTAACTGATTAAATTATAGCAGTTCTGTTTTTATCTAATTGTAAAGACATGACAGGCCATCTATATACAAGCTATACTAGGTTATCAGGGAAAAGCTCTACCACTTGAAAACTAGAGACTCATGAAAAAGTATATAAATATTTTTCATGTGCCTTTTGGAGAGCTAGTAATTTCAGCTGTTTAGGTCATTAGAAGTATGACAAATTTTATGTGCCATTTACTCAACTCGCTTAACACAGTTCTTTTGTCATTTAAACAAGGTGATGGTTCTTTTTGGTGTGCAATTTTCAGTTTAATAATGAAGCATAAAATTTAAATGCATGAATTTATGTGTTACATTAGAAAATATTTTATTTGTAAAAGCAATTTGTATATATACAATCATGTAACTAGGCTTGCTCTGTGCTATCTGAATATTCTAGCTCATACATGAGTTTATCTACAGATACATCAGTGAGTACTTAATTTACACCTACAGTTTTTCCAGAACATGCTGAATATAGCTTATTTTTGAGTTCTCAAAAAAAACCTCCAAAGGAAAATAGACATGTGTCATTTTTTTTAATTGATTCACAACAGTCCATTTGATTTAACATCACACACTTTTGGGTTTCTTTTGTCAGAATGTAACGTGCTGTGTGTGAGGGCAACTACAAAATTGACAATAGCTGCACAAGTACCTTATAACTCTTTATTAACTATAAGTACCATACCTCACAATTTAACAATATGCCCAGAGATAGCAGGAGTATTATGGAAGACCATGCTATGTAACATGTTATTTGGCACTACCTTACCCTATGGAAGGCTTTTGAGGCTAGAGTGCATTTCTCATTTATGTTGGAGAAATAGAGTGGTGAAGACCTTTAAAAAGAGCCTCACCACAACTGTGTTTTGTTTTGTTTATAGAAGTGTTTATCCATGAATTGCATTTTTGAAAATTCATGATTTCCTTTTTGACTGAGGATGTGTAGGCTTATTGATCTTTCTTTGACATTGCAGATGGTTTTCTGGTGGAAAATTATACTACTTCCCTTTATATTGGTGTATCCAATGATATCTCCTGAAGTATCATAGAATTGCACAACATGCAAAGCAGTATACAATGTCTCATAATCTTTTTGTTTGCTTGCTTTAATAGAAAAATATCTAAAATTAAAAATAAGGATTAAAAAGAAATAGGAATTAATAGCCTCTATTCATTATTTTTTGTTTTTGCAGTTCATTATAAATAGACCCTTCTATTACCTAAGAAGAGTTAGTTCTCCTACGTACTCAATCAGAAAGAAAAATGGAAAACCTGATTGTCTTCTATTTTTACAGTCTCGAATAGTAATCAAAAATAACAAATTTATAAGACTATTTATAAAAAACCCATTAAGCTTTGCCTGAAAAATCTAGTATGGATTTAAGAACATCAAGAGATAGAAAAGACCAGTTGTATTCTACTCCAGGAGTTAAAGGTTTTGGTGTTCAAAGTACGTCACATATTTCCCCATTGCAGTAGTATGATTTTATCTTTGAACCATTTCTTCTGATTATATCCTCCTCTACTAGACCAAAAGCTCCTTTAATATCCAGAATCCAAATGTTAATCTAGCTACCTGATATTCTTTGTGCTAAACATAAAAAGTGGAGGTCATTGCAAGATGTTACCTCTCTACTTAAAATAATTTTTGTGACCATTTTGGACAGACTTTCAAACACATTTTAAAGTACTATCAGCATTAGAATTATTATTAGCATTAGAATTATTATTAGCATTATGGCACATCAGAAATTAAAAAATAACACTTTTTTCTTTTCATGTATTCTCAGTTTATACACAGATTTATATACATTTTAATCATAGTGTCATAAATGATCTTAATCTCAATGAATCCTACTCAGAATACCCCCTTTAAAAGCCACGGTTCCTCATAGTATATGATTTTAAGCTGTGCAAAACCTTTACTTATTATTATCCCTGGTTCCAATTTTTCAGACTCTTCACCTTGTAGGAATTAAACAATTAAACCATTATGTGGTGGTTTAACACCCCTCCCCCCGCAAGGGAGACAGTCTTTCGTGAACTTCTTTAACGTGAGTCCTTAACCAACAGGTTTCATCTCTTCACCAGCTGCCCCAGTGTGGGTCACTTCTGTGGGGTGCAGTCCTAAATCATAAAATCTATCTGTCTCTCAGGCTCAGGCTGCTCCAGCCTGGTCCCCCCAGAGTCACAAGTCCCCAGCAAACCTGCTCTGTCATGGGCCTCTGTCTCCATGGGCAGCAGATCCTGCTGGGAGCTTTCTCCAATATGGGCTTCTACCACGTCACAGCATCCTTCAGATGTCTCCACCTGCTCTAGTGTGAGGTGCTTCATGGGCTGCAGATGGGATCTCTGCTCCCCATCATCTTTCATGAGCTGCAGGGGAATCTGTCTTCCAACACCTGGAGTGCCTCTCCCCCTACTTCTTCAATGACCTTAGTGTCTGCAAAGTTTCCTACATTTTACTCCCTTCTCTGTCAGCAAAAAATGGCCACTTCTGGGGTTTTTCTTCCCCCCTCTTAAATACACACAGAGGTGCTATCACTGTCACTGGTTGGCTCGGCCTTGGTCAGTGACAGGTCCATCCTTGAGCCCAGCTGGTATTTGCTTTGTCAGGTCTAAGGGAAGCTTCTAGCAACTGTTTGTAGAAGCTACCCCGGCAGCACCCCCACTGCCAGCTCCCCCCAACCTTGACACACAAAACCACACCTTAACAGTGAAGCTAAATCTCCCTGTTTTACCTTGAACTTCATAGATCTTACTGCCTTCCAACCAAATCAACACAACAAAGCATTTAAAGAGAAAACATTTTCTATCTCTTTTCTCCAAATAGGCTATTCTATTAACTTGCTGCTTGCAAAAGGTTAAAAGCCTCACCTAGCAAACTAATTTGATGTTTCAGCTGCATGACACCCAAAATGATGCAGCACTCATTAGCATACTTGTACTTGGTGGAAGGGCTCATCACCATCTAGCATTGTGTTTACCTATTCTTGAAGGGATCCAATATCTAGATCAGAAAATTATGCGCCTATGTATAGACGCTAAAATCTAAATGTTGGATGTACTCTTCAGGCCTGAATAATTGGAATCCTAAATCTATAAATAATTAAATGTAGTCTGGTTTATATGGTAGAACCCAAATTTCAGAAAAACTTTAATTCTGAGTGTAATTTCTCACATGCTGGGCTAAAAAGTGCCTTTTTGTGTTTTCCGGCACTCCTGGAAACTGGGATTTAGTTGACAATTTCAGTTTGGTAATGAGCCACTGCTATGAAATTGCATACTTACAAGCAGCACTGTAGTATTTAGAAATGGACAGATTTCTCCCAAAGTATTACATTTGGTTCATTAAAAGTGACATCATAGATGCTCAAGAGGTAACACTGTTCTGTGGGTATGGAATTTGAGAAAACCCATCAAGTACTGTGACAATCACTATGAAGTTGTGAGGTTTGGTATTACTCCTCTGGTATATGTAATAGGTCAATACATAAAAGCTCTCCCTGCCTTGCCATTGTAAAACCCATTTAATGTGAACAAAGTGTACCATTTTATTTGCAAATGTATGTAGACTTTTATATGAAAGTAAGTGAAAAATGCAAGTCAATCAGTAAACCTTGGTCATATTGTTTCATAATACCATGAGAAGGAAAATCAACTTAGCTGATGACCTTTAGAAGTTACAACGTCATGTTTGCTTTGTAAATCACATAATGTTGAATATTGTAAATGTTGCCAAGTACCATATATTAAAGTAAAAGGAATACAGATATATCTACATTGTCCTGCACTGCAGCAGGGAGATAACAGCTTAAATGAGTTCATTCTAGTACTGGGAACAGCTTAACTGTAGCAAAACATAGTAGTATGCTTTCCTTTAGATATTACTCTGTAGATGGTGGCATATGTAGTCTTCTGGGAACTGCAGTGTGAAAAAAGAATACTTTCACATGACATTCACTAGGAAACTTTCAATGATATTTGTTTGGCTGTGGTTAGACATCCACTGGACAGTGCTGGAAAAATTAAGAACCACTGCTCTCTTAGCAGTGTAGTACTGACACTGATTTCACAGTTTAAGCTAATCAGTCAGGGTAGTTTTTCATGAAGGGGTCAATTGCCAACAGACACAAAGTGGAAATATTTTTCCTGTTATGTTTAGCTACAGTAGTATAGACCTGAGCATAAAGTTGAACTAGTACACTTGGATCCAGTTACTCAGCCAACAGAAGCCTCAGTGTTGTAGTTACTCTTACACTACATCCATAATAGGTAGGTCCTACAGTTTAATTAAATTGAAATAGTTAAGCTAACAAGTCATGACTTAAATTGTATCTTTTACAGAAATTACTTTTAACTTCACAGCATTTTGTGCTGCAACAACTATGAAGTAAATTCAGCTTAAGGATTTATATGAACAAGGGAAAAATATTTGGACCAACAAGTTTGCATGTTTCTAGAAAATATAATAATTTGAAAAGTTTATATATTACAAGAAAGTATTTTTTAAGTAGGTGTGAGGAAAAATTCTGTGTAAGTTTTTCTTGAAAGTTTAATTAGAAGATTCTGTATAAAAGATTAAGGAAAATACTCCCTTTTTAGTTATAAACTGTCTCTGCAACCACTATTTTGAAAAGCTGTTGCACTCTCTTGAGTAAGTAAAGCAGTGAAAATCGGAAGGATAAAGGAGGATACCATCAGTCTGTTCTTTCTTATTGTCTGGTACATGCTGTGTCCTGATCTCCTGATCTGCACGAGGTATTCATTCACTGTATGCCCTTCACCGCTATGTTCATCACATTTCCTGCGTAGTATATTGATCACATTGCGGACCTTGACAGTTGAACTGGTATGTCGCTTAATTCCATTGGCAGTGTACACTTACGTGATTAATGAAAGATAGGCAGAGTATGTTCTACTATGCAGAAATTATAATGGGATTTTAAGGTGCTATAAATTTATTTCTGTAAAATTAGTAATAATAGAAACTATCCAGGGTTCTTTGTGTTCTTACATGTTAGCTTTATTGAATTTTTTTTCACTCTCAGGACTCATTAGGTTCCTGTTCACAGAGCAGTACTGTTTCTCCAGATTTTTAAGAGAGTGTCATGATTAAGTTATTGGATAGATTGTTGTAAATATTCACGTTTAAAGTTATGAATTTTGGACACCCATATGTGATTGGTCTCAGCAGTAAAATATCTCATGCCACTAAAAACTGGCTGCCTCTTTGAGCATCTGTTTCATTGCAACTTGAGATCAAACATTTTGGTCAAGGGACTCTGTTAGGATACACATAGGATTATGCATCATGGTGGAGAGGAGCAAGGGGCTTACAGAGCTCTTCTATTCTGCTCAGTAAATCTGAACACATTCATTAAAAAGTCAAGGATGATCAAGCTGTCCAATGGCATATAGCTAAAATGAGTATGCGGTACGTGCATTATGTTAAAACTATGCCTTTAAAGTACAGAGCTCGCTAAACTATTTTTACACTGTACGCTACTATATACATATACTTCATTTTTTCCCCCAAATATAATAGATTAGTTTAAATGATATTAGCATGGCAGGTCATATTCCATTCTCACCTACACCAGTGTAATGTGAAATCCAATGGCATGCAGTGGTGTACCAAAAGCATTGTCTAACTAATTTCGTTTTCACTTCCATATTCTCTCTTTGAGCGGGGTGGATGATATATAGTCAGGAAGGTAAAAATCAATTTAGGTTACCTCCTTTTCTGCTAAGGTTGGCTACTGCCTAAGTTGCATGAATTTTATGATTTGGGGTCTGAACACTTTAAAGTCACAATAACTTCATACTCTTTCTGGGTACTCCAGGCAACTATACTAATTACTGATTTTCTCAGGTGCCCTTTACTTTCATTAATATAATTTTATAGTTATCTGGTTAAAGGACCACAGAATGTGAGTGAAAATGCGAACAGAATGCAAGACTTCAATGAAGTTCAATAAATGTAGGTCAGTGTGAATTTGTAAAATGATGCAGTTCTATGCAGAATTATGAAAATCCTTATATTGCTGAAATCATCACTTGAAGACCTTTCCAAAAGTGCCAGGAACAATATTATATGTGTATTTTTAACCTTTATACAGACAGCAGGAGCACTGTCAACTGAATTTGCATCTCATAGCTGGAACCAACACCACTGACTACTGCATAATGAACTATCAGAATAACAATAAGTTACCTTGTCATATGAAAATTGTTTCGTTTCAAACTATATAAAGCAAATAATTCTATCATTAAGAAATCAATAGCTACTTCACAGATTTTTTAAACAAGATAATTGTTAATTGTTGACTTTGAATGTATACATTGATAATCCTATGCCTGTTTTCCATTACACAAAACATTCCCTATCACAAAGAAAACATATATTCATCTTTTAACAAAAGAATGCACCCTAAATTTGTGCTAATTAACATTGATACTCTTCTGATTTCATGAACAATTTTCATATCATGATAAGATACTACATTTGGCAAACCTTACACATATTTCTCTACAAAGAGCTAAAACTCTGTATGAGAGAAACTCTGGACTCAGCTTACACAGGAAGCTGTATTTGTACAAAGATTCAGTAGATGCTGTTAATATACTGGAATAATATTTAAGACAATTAAAAGATTATATGCTAAAAAAATTACCTGTTTTTTGCAGTTACCACAGCTTAATAAGCAGTACTGTTCCAACTATGAAGCATGCAACAGACAGATCATTTATAAAAATAGAACAAGGTTATTAACCTAAAACATATTTTACATTTACATAACTGTCTCTGAGAGAGTTTGGTGAAGCTTTAGAAATGCACGCGAAACAATTTACCCATATTCAGTTGTCCCACTTCACATTGAACCATGAAAGGTTCAACCTGGAGCAAATTTAGTTTGGATTCCACAGAGTATCACGCATTATATCTGGTATTCATAGTGTCATATAGTGCCAAGAAAAGATGTCTTACTATTGTTCAATGAACCTAGGCTATATGTGAACAAAGAGAAGGCTGGCATGAACCATTAGGGTTTAATCCGAACATCATTTAATTTCCACCAATTTTTAATTCACTTTGATAGAATTTGGATTTATTTTCTCTGGGCAGGCATACACGTATCACAAGCATGAAACTTCTCAGTGAACACATCTACATGTAAACTGTCTGGAAGCCTAACTCTATTTGGGGGTCTAAGTTTATGTCTTTGGTGTCCCTTAAACTTATAGATATTTTCCTGTATGGTAACAGTGCAACTGCCAACACAATGCATAACGTGTTAGCATTAATCTGCTAATGTGTGAAATAGTGTATTAAAATATAACTTCTTTTAGATTATCTGCTTTTGTTGCTCCTATTCAGAGTTCTTTAAAGTATGGTAAAAGTGATGAAGGTTTCACGTTCAAATAACTTTAGAATAAATCTATGTTTATGCTAAAACATATATGCTTTCCAGGCAAGCAATGTCTGGATTGCTTTATACCATTTATTTTTATCTGCATCTCAGGAGCAAATTATCTTGGGAGCTATTATCCCCAAGACAGAATTGTCTGCATGTTCTATACCACTGTTCAAAGTGGTATAATGCACAATAGAAATATTTTAGCACAACTGACAAAATACATGGACTGAAAAAGTAGGTTGAAAATTATTTGTAACTGCCTCAAAACCCTCAAGCTTTTAAATGGATTATGGTACGGCATATCACACATTAATGAGAATGTGATAATCAGGAAGTATCATGATGACTTAGATGATAGTACTGTTTGAAACGATTCTGAATTGCATTGAACTTCAACAAGCATTTTAGAATACAATTAATTTCAGCAAACAATGATTACTAATCATTCATTCAAAGTAATCTGGTAAATTCAGATTAATGACAATGGGAAACATTTTGTGTCCCATTCTCATTACATCTGTAATACAAATTTATATTTTTTATCATTATTTGAGGGGGATTTCATTAGTGGTGTTCTAAATAACAAAGCTTCCATATCCACTGATGAGAAGAGGTGCATGAGAATATAAGAATGTTAATAAACTGTAGTAATATATTGATAGACATTTCAACAGCTTTAGATAGTAGTACTAAAGCTGAATAGAGGGTCCGTAATAAAAAAAACACCCAAGAAACAGTATGAAATATGTATCATTACTCTCTGTATGATGCATGAAACTTGGATCATACACTCTGATATTGAAGGTAAAATAGAAAAAATTAAATTAACAAAGTCAATACTATATGCATTTTCTATTTATTCATTTGTTTATGATTGATTGATATAGAACAAAGAGTTTCCAAGTAAAAATGCTTATGTACCTATAAGCAGGGACTCTGAAATCTGTACCTTAAGGACAAAGAAAGGTCGCCAATCTCTTCAACTCCTGGTTCTTTGTCAAAAATGGACACAGTTAATGAGGTTTGTTTGGTACAGCACAAATTCTCAGACACAGATAGAGATCCTTTCAATGGAAACAAATTTGTTTGGCTTTACCAGGTTACTTAGCGATTAATAATAGCCTTGAGATGCAGGTCAGAAAGGTCATCGTCCCCGTTTGCCAACACAATCTAAAATGTGCAGCTAGTCCAGCTCTGCAGGCTTTGACGGCCCAAAACGCTATGCATAAAGTAAAACAGGCTATTTTCCAACTTCTTTTTTCATATTAATAAGCAATTTTCAAGAGAAGGGTGGCAAAATGGGGGCCATGCCACTCTAAGTAATTCATTTATTTTGCAATTTAATCTTATGTTGGAAAAAAATTACACTGCTGCAAAAGCATAGCATGGTGATTTTTAAACGTCAGTGTGCTTCGTAAGTAACCTTGTATGAAATATTGTATTAGCAGCCTTTAACAGTAAACTGCAACAAAAAAATATTTCAAGAGATTGAAACAGACCTATACATCTTTTCTGATCTTTAACTTATTGCCTTTTCATTCTATTTTTTCCTTCTACATTTGAAATAAAACATGTTTAATTACTTTCTATTTTACTTATTTTAGTTGATAAAAACTCCTTGAAATGTAGCATGAAACAAAAATTCTATGTGGCAACTTGTATTTAAGGCTGTGATTTTATGGTGTTTATATTTATAATGCAATTATTGATCTTTCATATAGTTTGATGAACTAAACTTTACGATAATTAAAATATTAAGAATGAGTCACAATCTTAAAAACACTTTCAGGAGCAATGTGACTTTCTCATGGGATTATTCATATCAGAAAACTTATTCATGTGCATATTTTGACCAGATTTGACCCTTGTCCTAGAGCATCTTATTTGGTACTCATTGAAACAACTGAGACTATTAATGTGGACCTCTCTAAATAATCTGTTTTGCTGAAATATTTGAATTATCCAGATCTGTGAATAGTATATTTTTCTTTGCTTTTTATTTTATCATATACACACATGCATTAAAAAAAAGACTAGAATTTACTCAATTAACTTTTAAACAATCTAAATGCTTGACTGAATGTGCTTGGTGTCTATGGCACACAGGTTAATTTGAACTAGCCATTTCTTAATAACAAAAATAACAAATGTTAATCAAACTAACCTTTTTTTAACTGGGTCAAAAATATTCCATACACATGCACTGTGCACAGTAGCATGGAATTTTGTTTCTTATAGAGCGTTAACTCACTTTACTGCATAATTTATGGCAAGCCTGGCTCTATGAAAAAAAGCCACTGACAAGAAAATACGCACCCATTGTCTCTTAAGTTTTCCCTCTAAGCATTCAATGAAAACCATGAGTTTCCTGCATTGTTTGAGAGCTGGTGTTAGCTAAAGGTCATTATTTCTCTGACAACAGAAATCCTGTGCAACCTATTGAATACAGAGTCTCTCATGTAGATGACAGGGTTTGCAAGCCTCCACCGTGCAGTGGCTCATGAGGCATTTGTGTTCCTGTTTCTTGGCTTGTGCCATTGCAATCAGACCAGAGCAGAAAGTGACCTATGCAAGAAGCCTAATGCTATGGAAGCTCATCCTAAGGATATTGCATGCATAAAAGGCTTACATCCAGTTCTTTACACCTACATTCTCAACCTTACAAAAGGGGCAACGACCAAGGAGGGAATGTCAACTCTTCTCCCATGTACATTGCCCTCTCTCCTTCTGTAAGGTCTACCTCTTTGCAGGTCAGAAGGTGGTGTCACAAGGCACCAGCTGAAACATAATGGAACAATTATTTTTAAACCATTTGAAGGAAAATCCCCAAATTATAGTAACTTCTGCCCAGAGAACTTAAAACTAAAACATCTCTTAAAGAGACATTAAAGGGCATTTATGGACACTATTTTACCAAGCTGTAAAAATCTATATTTTGATGTATTCTTCAGAAGAGTAAGCACTATGAACTAATTAATATACTGTTCATAGGTTTAATAATTTTAATCCTATTTCTTCAGTTATATCCATGTAGAATCCTGCTGCTGTATAACTGAATTAACTGTAATTTTGCATTCCACTTTTGTCACTAATAGATAATAGCAGAACACTGTGAAGCTACGAAAGGGTTAAAGTAAAATAACACATTAGTACATTTTTTACTGTTGCAATATAATTAGCAGACTTGTTTTATTACAGGAATGAACTCCAAGTATACACAGAAATGAGGGAAAATGAAGAGAAAAGGAAAGACCTAGAAAAGAAAGAAAAGGAAATGAAACACCAAGCCCGAAAGATGCATTACCTCCTTAGCACTGAGCAGGTTGGTATACCTGTCCCTGACAGCTCATGCAAACCACTTGGGCCCCCAGCCTGACAGAGATTAACTATCAGGCTGAATGGGACATGACTTGTTGAAAAGATATCACAAAGACACTACTTCGAGTTCAATTTAGTGCTTTTCTATAGGCAAGAGCAGGTACCATGACTATTCTGTGACAACAGCTTCATAGAGGCAGCATCAGCACTGCTGGCAAAAAGAGTCCAAGTCAGCAGTTTGATCTGCCACTGTGATAACACAACATGAAGGGCATAACCTCGCTTTAAAAACTCATTTTGACTGGCTTATTGTTGTGTTGTTGCACTTGTCAAGAGCTAACAAGTTATTAAGCTGAGAAGCTGTTTCAATTTTTTTGGCCTTTTTTTAATTGAACTAATGCATGGATTGGTGCTGTGTTCTGCTTGTTCTTAGGAGAGATTGTAAATGCAGGTTTTCAGCTAAAACTTTTCCTAGAACTGCCTGAATTAGCTTATTTAGTGTGATTGTATTCATGTAGAAACACCGCATAAATTTTAAATATTAATTTGTTTTGTATTGCCGAAAGTGGTATGATTTCAAGTTTTATGGAGGCTGCTTTACAGACAGGTGAATATGGCAGCACTTAAAAATTGATATTATTGTTAGAACTTGTGGGTTTGACATTTTTTGGTCACCTTCCTGACTCGTTGTAAAAAAAATAAGACTTTGTGGCCATAAATGTTTGGTGACTGCTGTTGTTCATATGAATAAGAACTTAACATGCAAGCAGAGTATACTAGTATGAACTAAGTCACTCCTGTTCATAGTTTGTTACAGACAGTCTGTATTTAAGAACTGTGTTAATTTTAAAGAAGGCAGGAAAAATACCATCACGCTTTAGTGACAAAATATTTACTCTTCCTTCTGGGAATCATTTGTGATCTATCCAGTAAATAGAAATTCAGTTTAACTAATTGGATATCAGTTATGAAAACTCAAATTTAGTGATTTTATTTGAAAAAAGTATAGTAAAAATATTAGCATAAAAGAGCTGAAAGTTTTGAGTGGCTTTTAGACAAGGGAGCCAGTTAGTACCTGAAATTAGGTCACAGTGATTTGTTCAGATGTAGATCTAGTACATTTAAAATATGCACACTGCTTTTATGTTGTTTTCTGCTCTATATGCCTTTTCATTAATTGGATTACTGAGCAAGGTCCATTCATGTCCCAGTAGAACCAGGCAGCAAAAGTCAACACTTTTGAGTGGCCTCAGGAAAAAATATAATTTGCAAGCAAGGGGCCTAGCAAATGGAGAGAGCAGGTTGATGAGCTGGACTTACTGTAGAATCATGTATCAACTAAAACCCACTGAGTTAGAGATGTTCTGCTCAAGTTTGCAATTTGTTATGTATGGTAGGACATGGTAGCATCAATGGAGCTGAGCCACCTCACACATCAGTTCCACAAATGTTCAGGGAGGTTATAGGGACAGTGTTGCAAAATATCTAGTTGCAATAATGGTTTCAATGTGTCCTAGAGATCGGAATAATTCTTTTCTCACCCATTTTGCCTCTAGTAAACAAGAGCGTTTACTTTTTCATAGAGAGGAATTGTTGGTTATTGCTCCTTAATTGTAATAAAGGCCTGACAAGTTCCATTCTTCACTTCCTACAAGCTGAAGCCCAGAACCTCTTTCAGAAGTCTTACAGATCAAACAGGGAAATGATCAAACATCATAGCAGAGCACAACATGGAAGATGATACAGTGATGCTTTCTGGCATTAAAGGATATGAATCCTTTATCAACTACAGAAATCACTGTTCTTATTCCACAGATATTTGCTGCTTTTATGAATTAACTTGCTATTCAACTCTTTATTTCTTCCATAAACTGTTACCTTTATAATTGAAAAAACAAATATCAAGCTCTGAATTAGTATGCATTATTTGTTGTTACTGGTACCAGGTATATACACATAGTTGTACATGGACAGATGTGAACTTGCTTTGATTACTTTCCAAGCCAATCTGGAGCTATAACATGGGGCTGAACCCAAACTAATTAGCCCTGTTGAGAGCCACGCTATATTAGCTCAAGAATTAATGCAGTTGCACAGCTTCTGGTCAGTCCAGAATACGGGCAGACTAAATGTATGCATGCTTTAAACTCAGGAACCAGGAGTTTGATCCCCCCCAAAAGTGTTTTATTGACACACTTACATTTAAGTTGTTTTGCCTGCAACTTAACTGGGGGGAAGGTGTGTTAACTGAGTACCATTACTATGAGACGTCAGTCAGGAAAATTACTGGATGATAAAAAATTTCATGGCAACATACAATACATGAAAATTGCCCTGCATTTTTGCAGTTGACTGAGTATATTTTGCTATAGAAAATTCCCCAAATACAATTGTTTCCCATTGCTACTTGTAGAAATACATTGCACTTAGACAAGCATTTTAAACCACAGAAGAATCAAGCAGTTAATTTGAATAAAACATTTGTATTTTAGCAAGGAACTTTTCTTTAAAATTAAAGAAGTTAGGATATTTGCACAATCAGCAGTCACTATGCTAATTTGTTGGTATTAACAACATATTAACCATTTACATAAAAAATTTACACTTTTCTGTGAAATTACAATGCCATGCATCCTGCCAGCTTCAGAACAGTTTTTCGCTTTACTAAAGAATAGCTACATATATTTTTTCCTGTAGTACCAGGAATAACCATACAACACAATATAACCTTATTTGTAGGCATAACAGTGGGCTTGAAAAAAACAAAGTAAATTTTTATTTGATTTAAATTAAGTTAGTTGCCAAATGATGTCTGGAAAAATAAAGTGTGAGCTCTGAACTTTGTGGTTATGAAATACTGAGCTTTTAATCAACTTGCTACATATGCCAGAAGTATCAATAACAGGTCAAGTAACATCTTACACACAAGAGCTTCTTTTGTTCGAAGGAAATTTTTCCAACATGATTTCCATAATGAAAGAAATCCCAACTGTCAAGTCCATGCCCCTCTTACCTAGTCATTTTCCTTGTTGCATTTTGTTTATCATTGTTTTTATCGTGAACTGCATTGTAATTTCTTATTGAGACATGAAACTTAGAATAATTAAGTTTTTCTTATTATTATTCCATAATCACAGCGTGCTATTTCCACTACAATGCTAATGATCATTTTTGTTAGCTGTCATTAATAAATGAACTACTGATTAAATGTGGTTTTCTATTATAAACACGTTTGCCTATGTAGGTTATCCTTCTATATCCTTGTAGTTCCCCTTTCTGTGTTAACAAAATTGACTCTAATTGAAGTTTCTTACTTCTACTCTTTGTCATATTTTCAAGGCTGACATTTGTAGTAAGTGCTGACAAACAGCCTTTAAAGTCAAAGAAAGTGGGTATGAAGAACCCATATTTGTTGGAACATGTGGCTGTCATTGGTATATCCAGCTTTCCAGGAAATGTTGAGATTGTTTTTTATCTTACAATGATGATTAGAATTTGGTATGTAATGGACTAAATCCAAAGATCTAGTACCATACTAGTTGTACTGATGTACTGTAATACATCAGGCCTGTATCTAAGCAAGCAGCAATGCCGGAGGGTGAGCAGGTGTGTCAGGTGTTGCTGGCACTGCTGTTGCTTCCCAAGTAGAGAAACTGCAAGCCCGCAATGTGGTGGGGATCAGAAATCAGTGGTAACTGAAAAGAGACAGAGTGGGAGAAGTGGTGGAAGGAGCAGGGTGGTGTGTGTCTTGTAGTCATGGAGACCAGGAAAAGATTCCAGTGGAAATGGTCTTCAGAGTGCCACAGCTGAAAACACCTTTTGCCATTATAGTTTCTCCGGCTGCTGAGAAAAGGATTGAAGGATCAGCAGAATAACAGATCTTTTCTTTACTCTATAGGTTTTTTTCCCATATAACAAACAGCACTGGGTGATGTAAAAGATTTTAATTCCCCTTTCTACAAATGTCACCTGTTTCTAAACAAATAAACCACATTTATATTTTGTCATAAAGCCAAAGTTCTTTGTGATGTAATGTCTAGGAAAGCTTGAGAACTTTGTCACACAGTTGCAAAGTTTATTTTGATATTATTGAGAATATGATGTAGGTGCACGCCCTAAGTTTATCATTGCTCTGGCCTATGAACTCAGTCCCAGCTTCATTTCCAAAACTGGACTTCCTGCTCTGTGATAAATCATGCTGAGCTAATACTGATCTGTGGAATCTTCTGTTTGATCTGGATGCTTTAACTATTGACACCTCAAGCAAAATTCATCATGCAGTTGTGTGTGTATGCCTAGTCTTGATTTTTGTACAGAATCTTCTTTCTGTTGGGCCCTGATCAATTAGAACATCTGACCGAGTCAGACTGAAGGCTGCTCTGTCCAAGCATCCCATCTTTGACAGTGGCCAACAGGATGCGCCTAGGGAAGAAGAGTAAAATGTGGCAAAGGCACAATCTAATGACATGCCAAGTATACTATCTCAGTTTTCAGCAATTGGTACTTGAAGGACTTGGTTTCTTGTTGTAGAGCTTTACATCATTGGATTTTTTAAGGTGTTCACTTTTTACCTCTGTATTATTCCAATTCCTGCTTTTCTTAATACTCAGAAAAGGAATAACCTAACCAGAGAGTGTGAGATAAGAGATCTAGGCCTACAACACTAGCTATTTAGATATGTATTTAGACACTGTATTTAGACATGTGGCTGGTATTTGTATTTAATACCTATGAACTAATTCACTGGAAAGGATTACTTTCAGGGATATAATAGCTAATCCTATAAAATAAGGGAGTATTTTTAATGGAACTAGTCTTGACTGAGGAGGGAGACAACTTTCCAGGGAGACATAAACGTGCAAGACAGTAACTCTGTAATAGTTTAACACTATAGAAAACAATTGAAAAAAACCCCAAACAGTGTAAGAACAATGTTCTGTGAGGAGGAAAAAAATGTTGGCATCAAGTGATAATAGTGAAAAGTTCTAAATTCAGCAATGAGAACTGAGTTTTTCCATTTTTATTTTCTCTGTATAATACCCATACTCCATAAGCACTTCCTCTTTAGGGTTATGGGACTCATTTAGCAAACTTCTGTAGACCCTGAATTAGGGGTTCTGTGTATAAAATAGCAAAAGATGCCCCAAGGTTACTTTCCAGCTTTTGTTTTTCAGAGGTTTTCAGTTTCATTTTGATTTTCTCTAGTTGGTATAGAACTCAAAATTATATCAGTTTTATCAGTCATTATTTTGTGTTTATCAGTTCATTAAATAAAATATTTTAAAAACAAATTCTATGTGATGCTAAGGCATTTTTATGACATTTTTTCCTCTCAACTGAGGTGGCAATTCATAACCATTGTACAGACTGTGTGTGACATCTTTTTGTGCTACTGCAAATCAAGAGTTAATTCTATTGAAGTTACTGTACTTACATCAGGTGTAAATGTTCTAATAGAGGAAGAGAAAAAAACCTAAAAATCCTTCCTGGAGCAGGCTAATGAATATTCAGAAGACACAACTGATTAATATGCTTCCAACCTAATGTGCTGTCCTGTAAGAGCTTGAAAAACAAAAGGTCTAAAACGACACTGTTTGACACCCACTCTGTCTCTGGACACCTGGCAGTTTTATTCTTATAAAGATGAGGACTCGGTGGATAAAGCTCTGGCCTTTGATCTTCAGATTCACAGTTTAAGAGACAAGGCTGCAAGTTTGGTCATTTGGGCTTAGTCTGGAGTGAACAGTCCACATCACAAAATGATTATACATAATTTGTTACTATTGGCAATGTCTGTTCAGGAAAGGCCAAGGACTGAGCTAGCATGAAGAATGAATTAGCTCTTACCTTTTACATTTTATTTCCTCCCTCTTTACTGTTGTAATTTTATTATCCTGCCTCTAAAACATTCAGAGGATGAAATTATCATTCATTATAAGTGCTAATACATCCTGAAGATGAACTAAAATGGTTAATTTTTTTTTTTTTTTTATGTAGGTGCCTCGATCACTGAACATCCCCACCTATCCATGGGTGTTTAAAATACACTCATCATTTCCCTGCCAAGAAGTCAGATATTTCTGAGTACTTTCCAAAGCTTGTACCATGAAAAAATCCCATTTAAATTAAAGAGGAGAGACTGAGCTTTCCTAGCTCTCAGGCAGGCTTGCAGGTGCATTTAAATAGCATTAGTATATAAAGCACTTCACGCTACAGTGTTCTGTTTTTACAAAATATTATTTCCAAAGGATTCTCAATGTACATTATATCCTTCTTACAGTACTTGTGACAGGTATGTTTGATCAGCAAGCCTTCTTCATGTATTCACATCCACATTGGAAGCCAGATATATCAGCCTATTCACAGGTATTCACTATAGGAAAATCCTTGGACTCTTGTGCCTCATGGGGCACTATACACACAATCTCAGTTCACTTGAAAGGAATCTCAATTAATGTTGCTTAATGTTTCTGTCAAAAAGAAGGACAAAGTAAGGTAAACTGAAAGCAGACAGTGACAGAGCTATTTGTGATTCTGGAAGATATCGTTCCTGAACAAAGAAAAATGTTTACGTCTAGAAGGTTAGTTCTACTAGGTCTGAATTCCAACAATGACCTTTATGCAATTTGTACACACACTCAGAAATGTTTAGCTCTCTTAGGATTTGACTCCAGATCTTGCCCTTTGGGATTACACATCCTGGGAACACTTAGGACTGTAATGCGGCTGTTCAATACAGTATCATGGTGGTACAAAGAGACTAAGTGCTGTAAGGCAACATACACCTCCAGAATCTTTCTGGTTCACAGTGTGCCAAAACCATTTAGGGACAAAGTTCAGAACTTCGATAGATTTTGCAGTTTTGCTCACATTCTTTTTTTTCTCTGGGAAGGGTTGGTTGTGTCTCTAGGCTGGGCAAGTACTATCAAAGCCAAAACTAAGATGGCAAGCCTGCTCATGCCCAGAAAAGGGCAACTGGTAGGGAAGTGCTATCTGCTGACACCATTGCCTACCTCCTATAAGAAATACATGGCTATGCATCATTTCAGAATCCTTTCTCCCTGGTGCAAGTGAAAAGTACTTCCCTTTCACTCTTCTCATAGGTCTCTTTCTAGTGTAAGTGGTAAGTGAAAGTGCTTCCAACAGAAAAAGTAATTTCTGTCTTTGCTACACTTCCCAGAAAACAAGATATCTGCAACCTATTTTTTAAAGATAATGAGAGAATGAACTTTAAAATAAAAATTTAAAAAAAAAATTTAAAATGATTAAACATGTTCTGCGACAGTATTGCAAACCCCATTTTACCTAAAGTCTGTGTCTTATAAATCATAACAACTCGATAGCAACAGTGCAAGGAAATGAGAGTTTACACTGAAAAATCACCTATCATTAGAAAGAGTTTACCACACAATAGGATGTAAAGTTTGAGTGCTGTTTTGAGATTGATCCTCTGCAAGCTCAGACATTTGAAGTCATATCCATGTACACATGGCAATAATTCTCAGTGCTTCTTCTAAATAGCTTGTTACTAGCCATGTCACTCATAGTAGGCATATGTTATTATAGCATAGTGGCATCTCCATATCTACCATGTAATACAGCATTTAGCATCTCTGCATCTAGCATTAGTCATTGAAAAATCCATTTGCTGAAAGGTAACTGTCTTTTTCAGCATCTGAATTGTGTAATCTCTATTTGTCTGGATTTTTGCTAAACAACAAACTTCTCAACTCCCGTGGGTAGGATTAATGGCAGAGTTTAAAGGACAAGCTGTGTGATCTATCAAAAGTGTACATGCTGAGATCTTAGAAAAACATGACCACATTTTGTGTATTATTGTCAATTGGGGTGGCAAAAAGGTTGGATTGCTGCAGGGTCAGAAAACTGGTGAGTTATATATTGAATCTTGGCTTTGTGTATGATGTGGCATGCACATTTAAGAAATAATCTATATTGCAAGGAAATAACAATGTAGTGCAAATATCAACTAAATAGCTCACACACAGAGCCACATTCACACACACTTGCACAGAGTGGAACTCCACTGACATTCCTGAAATCGTCACTGGGATAAATTTGGTGTGTAGGAGTCCATCTGTTTTTTATACGTTTGATGTGATGTATGGTCTTGCTTCAGTAATTTTTGAAACTATTATATCAGAATATAATATAAGTACATACTAAGTAAGAGATAAGTGCATAAGAAGAGGGAGCTCAGGAGTGGCATGGGAGAAGTCATGAAGATAAAATGCCATACATTTCTCAACAGCAAACCTTGCTGTTGGTTAAGAAATGGCACTGATGGTATCCATGCTTTAATGAGACTTCAAGCTGAGGAATGTACACACCAATTCTTTTGTTTTTCAGCTTAATTTAGGCAAGTGAATGGCATAACAGTAAAGTTCTTTCTTTCATTAACTTGCACAGTTTATTCAGTATTCAATGCTTTTCTTTAGCATGTAATATACACCATTAATTTGGGAATTGTGTCTGTCCTGCAATAGACATGATGAAAACTGTATATCTTCCCCCATCCATTGTTTTCTTTACTGTTATTTTGCATTTTTTTCTTGGCTTCCAGTTTTTCTGTTTAAAAACCATTTAAATAAAACCTTCATATTTTCTTTACCCCTTACTATTATATCACTTTTTTCTACTGATTTTTGACTCCCTTTACTAATATGACTAATGTGGTTCTGTTCCCTCTTCTTTATTCTTTCCTGTATACAATACTATGATCATTCATTAAACCTTCACGTAATTGTTTATTGGTCTCATTGAAGACTGCTTTGTTAAACACATTGCCTCTTCAAGTTTTTAGTCATTGTCTAATTCTTTAGGCTTAGTACAGAAAATTGTTTAATAAATCTGTCAGAATGTATGTCCATGAGGAAAGATTCAGATGTAAGCACAATGTACCAGACATAAGAATCAATGAAAATAAATTAAATGTTATGTTGTTTAGTTGCATATATGTGTTTTTGGAGAAGTGAATGCATTTTCTATTTAGCAATTATTTCATTAACAAAAGAAATTTCCATATGATTTCTATCTCTGATAAGAAGAGCCCTGCTGTCTTCTGATATATTGCTGTAGATAGCTTCTGGTGTTACAAATTCAGAGATGCTAAATGGTATAATTGCATGAATTTTTTTTTAAATCCAGTGAGTTTTGTCGATTTTTTTCTTTTAAAACTAATCTTGTAAATTATGACAATAACAGTAGATGGAATTTTAATTGTAAAGATGTAAATAATGTCACATATTTAAATAAGTGTTCTAAAGCTCTGAAAATTTCCCACAAGCATAAATAATTTTAGCCTCAAAATAACCCTGTGAAATAATGTCTGTGTGTTTACATGAAATTATTGAGACATGGAAAATTACTATAACTTTCAGAGATTATTCTTCAGGCTAAGCTCTTTAATTCCCATTTATACAGGGTAGATGTAGAAACAGGATGTTTTTCAGAGAGTCATAGAATGTGTATGTGATCCCATACTCACCCTAGCAATTTTTAAAGAAAAATAACAATAATGGAATTTCCCATTCCTATTCTTAAAATAAAGTTATTAATTTTTAAAGTTAAAATTATTTTTTGTGTGTTTTGAAATCAGAAGTCAAATAAGAAGTCAGTAAGACAAGTTTGAATGCTCTGTGTCTGTTTTGTGTCTTCATCAGAAGACTATTGTTTCCCATGCCATCAAACACTCATTCA
Organism: Gallinula chloropus; assembly: GCF_964237585.1. Lineage (NCBI taxonomy): Eukaryota > Metazoa > Chordata > Aves > Gruiformes > Rallidae > Gallinula > Gallinula chloropus. Next base: position 63,638,810 of record NC_140087.1, read on the forward strand.
AGTTATTATCCCTGATCTAGCCGAATCATCAAGAGCCTGCATAAGAATTAGATTTGACAGAGTAAGCCTCAGACAGAGAGAGAGTCAATGAAAGATGGATACATTTTTGAGATGCCTCTGCATTTGCTGGGCTGCTATGTTTTAGATACTGTGCCCCAATGATCCATGCACTGACCTAAGATTTTGTTTCTCTTTTGTCTCATTGCCTAAATACCCAACCAGTTGGTATCTCGAGACTCACTGACAGTTTTGTTCCCTGCAATTTAGATGTTGATTGTATGGTCTGTAGCCAGGATACTGGACTTGAATGTTTCCTTAACACCTCATTGTATAGTCCATAAAATTGCAGCCTGGTTTACTTATAAACTTGCATTTAAAACATGGCTGCACTGTTATTTTGATATCTATCAAACATTTCACAGATGAAAAGGGCCAAACCATGCTTTACAGTCTGAAGGCTGAATAACAATAATTAATGCTTCTATTACTCTGTTTAAACAGAATATATATTAAGCAGAAGACAGGTAATTAATCCCACTTGAAAGAATATATGCTACTCATCACTCATTTATGAATTCTTCAGTCTCTGCATAAAAGCAGTGTCTCAAAAAAAGCCAAAATACCTTTGGTACCGTAGCAGGATTGGTCCTCCAATTCTTATTTAGATTAAATTCTTGACAGTGTATTTTTGTAAAGATTACAGGATCAGGCCTAAGGACCATCATTTAGCTAAGTGAGAATTGAACCTCCATTTATAAAGCTGGGTGACATTTTTTCCTATTGTCAGCCATGGTAAACTTTATCTCAAATTGGAATATTGAACCACACTATGGTATTTATCCAATAGCTGAATAAAGTTTACATTACATTTCCTAGATTTTTAATATTAAAAAGTGTTTATATTAGTTAATAATCACAGATTGTTCCTAGGACAATACATTCTATTGTAGCTAAAATATTTTGATGTTTCAAACTTGGGTCCATGGACATACTTTGATTATACTTGTTGCTAAAACAGTATCTATAGAATTTTTATAGATGTCTCTTTCCCCAATAAATATAATATTAAAAATTTTATCCTTTTATTTTCCCTAAGTATGGATTATGCTGAAAGCCTGTAATAAAATTGCTATTTGGAAGTTTTAAATTGATTTTCTTTTACAGACATGGTTGCAGCAACATCTAAGCATGTTTTTTCTTTGTGAATCATTAATGTTTTAAGGTATTTCTTTTACCTCCTAGAGAAACTGTATCTGGGGATTAACAAGATTGTGCACTGGAATTCATGTGGAAGCATAACTGCAGTAGCTGAGAAATGATCATGTTTCCTTTTAGTTCTCAGCAAGAGTAATTGAATGTTGAATATCTTACTAAACGCTGGACTGTGACAGTGTGTTAACACTCTGACTATCTCCTAACAGCAGGGCAATTATTTGCTGAGTGGGATTTTTATAAATCCCCTGGCAGTAGTATGTCCTGATAATTATGATGAAGTGCACTGGTCAGTGTTGATTCAGCAATCCCATCTCTAGCAAATATTTCATTCACAGCTCTCCTTCATGCTTTTACTTTTATGGCTTTTAAAGACCTCTTACCTCTCCTCTCAGCTTGCTTAGTTTCTTTACAAATTACAATAGAGAAAAAAGATTTCCAAGTTAAGTCTGTGTTTTGTTACAGTATTTTTCTTCTTGCTTAACTACTCATTAAAATACCAAAGTAGGACTCTGTTTAGGTTCTTACTCTGACGATAACTTGGAAAGGCTTTCTCCCTCAAAGCTATTTTTTTCAAGATTAAATGACAGTTAAATAAAACATTTATATTCATGATATATGTTGATTATTTCAGACTTTCAGAGTTGATATGGAAAAAATATTGAAAATAGAACATATCTTGATTATTTTTTAGTTAAATTACAATGAAATATATTAAAGATATAAGGGATACGCTATCAATTTCATGCTTGCATTTTATCTGCAACTCATGGATTTTTAATTTTGAATGTATGTATTTATTTGCAGTGCAGTAGCTACACTATATGTAATAGGGCATATTTTGTTTGGAATTTCACATATAGACTTTAAAAACTCAGTCAAGAAATAAGAATAAGAAACCATAAACCCCCCCCCCCCCCAGCATCGAAACCTCTTGACATTTTATTATACCACTTGGGATCACCAATCTTTTCTAACATAATAAATGCAGCCTTTTCTTTGTCTTTCAATTTCCTTCCTTCCTTCCTTCCTTCCTTCCTTCCTTCCTTCCTTCCTTCCTTCCTTCCTTCCTTCCTTCCTTCCTTCCTTCCTTCCTTCCTTCCTTCCTTCCTTCCTTCCTTCCTTCCTTCCTTCCTTCCTTCCTTCCTTCCTTCCTTCCTTCCTTCCTTCCTTCCTTCCTTCCTTCCTTCCTTCCTTCCTTCCTTCCTTCCTTCCTTCCTTCCTTCCTTCCTTCCTTCCTTCCTTCCTTCCTTCCTTCCTTCCTTCCTTCCTTCCTTCCTTCCTTCCCCTCCCCTCCCCTCCCCTCCCCTCCCCTCCCCTCCCCTCCCCTCCTCCCCTTCCCTCCTCCCCTTCCCTCCTCCCCTTCCCTCCTCCTCTCCTCTCCTCTCCTCTCCTCTCCTCTCCTCTCCTCTCCTCTCCTCTCCTCTCCTCTCCTCTCCTCTCCTCTCCTCTCCTCTCCTCTCCTCTCCTCTCCTCTCCTCTCCTCTCCTCTCCTCTCCTCTCCTCTCCTCTCCTCTCCTCTCCTCTCCTCTCCTCTCCTCTCCTCTCCTCTCCTCTCCTCTCCTCTCCTCTCCTCTCCTCTCCTCTCCTCTCCTCTCCTCTCCTCTCCTCTCCTCTCCTCTCCTCTCCTCTCCTCTCCTCTCCTCTCCTCTCCTCTCCTCTCCTCTCCTCTCCTCTCCTCTCCTCTCCTCTCCTCTCCTCCTCCTTTTTTTCTGCCTTGCCTTGCCTTGCCTCGCCTTGCCTCCCCTCCCCTTCCTTTCCCCCTTCCTTTCTCCCTTCCCTTTCCTTCTCTTTTCTTTCTTTTTCCCTTTCTCTTTCTTCTATTTCCTTCCTCTTTCCTTTTTCTTTGTTTTTCTTTTTTTTTTTTTCCTGATCTCTTCACAGTTTAGCTTTCAAACCAATCTCCTTATTAATTTATTTGCCATATTTGGGGAAAAAATGGTTAAATCTTTCTCTCCATATAGAAATGATAAACAGGAAAAGCGAAAAATGGATATCCTACAGCATAGACTAAAAAAACCAACAACTAATCTCTTCTTTGCTAATGTTCATTAAATTAATATTGTTTCTTTTTTTTTTCTTTATATGCCACCATTAATTATAAAGATAAGAAAATGATTGGGAGGAAACTAAATGATAGAGTGTTAGAAATGCAAAATGATTCAAAATATTAATGTAATGCTAAGGATGACTGGGTAACAAATGGTACATTTGCCAGTATGCTTGACCTGATGCAATTAATATTCCAGGTCATGCTTGGGTTTCCATGATGGAAGGTCTGAGGCAGAGAATTCTAGGGGAAAAATATATCTATTGTATAACTCATTTCTCGCTTCTTTTTTCTTTTTTTTTAAATTTTTTTTTACTATTTTCCCTGATTAGTCACAATCAGAGTCTTAAAAATAAAAAATCTGTGCTTTCACACCTCATTTACCATATTCACCACTGGGCCACCATTCGCCAGAAGGGCCTGGTGCAAGGAGGTCAGTAAGAAGCTATTAGCAAAGTCCCCTCCTGAGATTTCTTTGGTCTTATTGAGGTGGAAGTTAGCATAACAGTACTGCAAATAACTCAGTTGTTGGGATTTTTAACAGTTAGCACAGATTTCCCCATAGTGTTTGCCACTTCAGAAAAATGTTCCTAGAAATGCAGTCCCAGAAAACTGGCTTTGACAGAGGCCCTGCTTAGTTCTGAAGAACACAGGTACAGAAAACTGTTACTTTCCCTGCAGACAAGAGGTATTCTTTTGTAACCTCTCATAATATTTTGGAGACTAACATATTTTGTTATGGACTAAAAGCAGGCAAAATAATAGAATCAAAGTATGAGGTAATATCTCAAGACAGATACTCTTCTATCACTGAAAAAGCAATATTAACTACAATGGTTTTGTGGTTGAGAGAATATTGTAATAAAGTAGGGAAAAGATGAAGAAACGCTTTTAACACATTGTACTGGTCTCAAGAAGATATGCAAATTTATTAAATACCAAAGGCTTTGATCCTCCAGATTCTTAGACTTCTGCAGACTGCCAGCTCCCTGCAGAGGACAGAATGAATAGGGCATCCATCAGTGCACAGCACATGTACAAGAAATTACAAAAAATAAAGGTGCCAATTTGCAGAGATATTTAAAACTACATGGAAGCAATTTTGCTAGAGATTGGTCTGAACTGGAAAGCTGTCTCCTAGAAAACTTTGCTGATTTTAAATCTTGGCATAAAACGTCATCAGAAACTTTAGGGAATTTAAAGTAAATTAGTATTATTTTTATCTATCTAGATACTAATTCTGCTGATTGCTCTGCTATCTGTCTGTTTGAATACTTGAACATATGTAATTAAAATGTAAAGTAATTAACAAGGACTGCTTGAAAAATTGTTACTTAAAAATTTTGACCCAGATCTTATAAAGAGTTTCAACTGTAGAAGAAGCAGTAACTTCTCAAGTGTCCAACAGGCCTTATTAAAACTCGAAATCCATTTTCATCCTTGATACACTGTCTGTCTGTTTAACCTGATAGTATGTACAAAAAGAACAACAAAGGATGACTTAAAGGATGTTTTCAGCAATGGTAATTCAAATGATGCTGAATCAGTGGATTCCCACAACAATTATGGTTAATTTTGGTGCAATTAAAAGTGCTTAATGTCAATACTATTTGTGCACCTTGAGGTATTCAGCAACATTTCACAGTTTGAAGCCTTTATGAACTGTATTTTTTTATGAACTTTTTTCTACTGCCAAACATTTGAGAAAAGAAATTACAAGTAGAATATGCACAGTATCTCAATATGGATTGCAAAATGCAGCTTAAGAAAGCCATTTTAATCACAGAGCCATTTATACTTGCTCTAAGTATGACTAACAGAAGGAACAACGCTTCTTAAAGTCCAGACAGCACATCACTTTGAAGTTATTCTCACCTGTAATCCACCTTCAGAGGAAAAAAATATTTTTCCACTTTTTCACAACAAAACCAAAACGGCCCAGACCTGTGCTATGAAGATTGAAATACTTTTGTTTGTTAAAATTTCCTACCTGGTTTGCTCTTCAGATTTTTTAAACTATTATTTTATTTTTTTAAAGAAGAAGCTTAAGGGGTGGAAATGCAGATCAGGATTTGCAACAATAAACAAATCCATGCTTGCCACCTTCAGAGAGTTGTTATTATGTCATAGTGCTTTATTCTAGATAATCCTGATTCTCAGTGGTGCACATAGATACGTTTTTCTCCTGGAAAACGTTTACATTTTCAGTGGTGTTGTAGTTTCGTATAAAATATGTGGTTCACAGATGTACCGTGAGAGAGCAGCAACTCTCCCACTCACTGAGGACCCCTGCAGACCTATGCAGACTCTATGTCGGAACATTAGGCAGGGTACAACAGAACATACATGGCACAGGAATGGGTGGAAAGACTAAGTAACAACCTGTTCAGGTAGTTGCAAGCAATCACTTTTCTATTTTACTGTCATCAACAGAGTGAAGGCAAAATTTCATTTGTCAGAATGTAGGCAGATCAGATCGCCGTGGTAGGACTAATGGGTAAAGAACAATAATGACCATGGCATGGAGTTGGTTTGTGTATCTCCAGCATGGAATCTAATTTATATAGAAGACCTTGACTGTGGCATTTTAAGTTTGAGAGAAGTTGTGTAACAAGTATATGGCGTAAGTGCATTCGATAATTGTGGAACAGTAGAATAAAACCTGAGATTCCACTTGGAACTTGTGTTTATGAAGTGCTCGAATGCAAAAAAGTACTGGGCTGATAAAAAAATTGTAATAGGTCAATGTATCAAATACTACAGAAATAATAACAACACCAGGAGAATCTGTAACTTTTAGGAGATATTTATATGAGTAAGATTAGACTTGTAGAACCAAACTTTTAAGAAGCAGCTGGATATTATGGATCATACAGATGGACCTGCAATTTTTCATTCATGTCCTCTTTCCCATTACACTTTTAGACTGACAATGTAGTGGAATAGTTTATAGGGTTTGTACTAAGAGGGGAACATAGAGGAACAAAATAAATTGTCATTAGGCCCAGATCACTTGCAGAGTTGAAGAATATAGCCCATTAAATTGTGAATAACCCAACAATATTTTGAATAATCTGCCATATTTTTGTTCATTAAACAATAAGCTTTATATGGGCCTTACTTAAATGTTTTGACACAAGAAATTGGAACTTTCCACTAGGACACATTAATGAAAAATGCATTAGAGCTAATTGGGGAGTGTTCAATCCTCTCAGCCCCAAGAGATTAATACTTTATGAGGAGGCTGATGCTCTACCTCGTTCTCATGGGTACTCAGTAGTGTTCCAAAGAAGAAACGCATGATTTTAAACATTTACTCTTTTCCCTACCTTTCCCTGCATCATGAAACATTTCGTTCCCTACTATTTTACTCAATACTTCTTAGCAATTAAAATTATGATAAAAGCAAAGGATAATTTATTTTAACTGAGCAAATTTACTCTAAAAATTCTAAAAATGACTCTAAGAATATCCAGAGTATATTGATGTAGAAGATGTAATTATTCTTAAAGCAACTTAGTATCTTCAAATTAATTTTTGCCAGGGGTATATTAAGCATCTATTATCTGTTTTATAGGAGACTTAGTGGATTTGTGCAATATGTTATAGAAATTCTCAGTGTTTAGCAGTTCATAAGTAATTCAGTAAACTCACATATGTCTACTTGAGAATTGTTTCTATACAATTGATAAAATACCTATATTTATAGGAATGATTTGGGAACACTGTCAAATAATTTTCACTTGCCAGATAGTCACAGTTGTTAAAGATGTAGATTACTAGTTCAGAATTTGAAACACATGTTTTATATTAATAAATTAAAAAATAAATATACTTTATCACACTGGAGATGCAATTAATGATGCATCCAAAAAAATGAAATATGGAATATCATGAAGAATGAATCTTTCAATTTAATTCAGAATTCAGACATTTTTATTCTAATTTTTTGTTTTTCACAATTTTTATACTACTAAAAATCAACACGTTCGAATAATTAAAGGAATTTAATATGAAAATTTTAGTTGCAATTACTGTTTTTTGGGATTCCATAAATTTCCTTGTATTTCCTCAATCCCTCAGGTTTACTTTAAAAAATGCTACTGTTTCCACTCTCTTAGTCCATATTTTGAGTCAGATAGCACAGAATTTAAAGGAATAAGAGGTATGTTCCTTTGCATAAACATTTATTTTACTCTATGAGCATGTTTGGAAATAGTAGGTATTGTATTTACATTCCTATTTTGTGTTTAAAGTTTAAATTTCAAGACAATCATGATAGTTTGCATTTAAAACTAAATGCAAATTTGTACACTTTTAGTTATTTTTAAGGGAAATCTGGCATATTTCCTTGACTACTCCAGTGGAAAGTGAAAGGTGGAAGATTGAATGTGGCTGAAAGAAAACACAAGTTTGAGATACAGGAAGCTCTCCTTTCCATAATAAGCTTACCTCCATTTGAAGTACTGAAACCTAGACATTACACATTACATTATCCTTTTGAAACTATAAGGCAATTCCCAGAGATGCATTTAAACGACAGATCTATACCGTGTCAGTAGTCATTAGAAACTGTTTATTATATATGTTTTCTAATGGTTTTGATTTATAGAATAAATGAGTTTTAAGTTAGTTGAAGTCAAAGATAACAAGTTTTCTGCTCAGATTGCAGGCATATACAATTCACCATTCAGAAAATCCCCAGATCCAGTGGAACTGCTGCTAAGGAAGTCAAAGCCATTGAGCCACAGACGGCAGCCGGTGAAAAGCCCCTTCACCTATGAGCTCTATGACTGGCCAACTTGTAAAAGGCCTCCGACTTTCTCCTCATCACAGCCTCTGCCACCTATTGTCAGACAAAAACCTCAGGTAACATTTTTCAGTGTCTCTGAGGCAGCTTTTGTTCATATCTTTCATCATAGGTTGTCATAGAAGCCATCAAGTCCACAAAAGGATCATTGACTCCAAAAAAATCCCTTTTGTGGACTTGATTTTATATATAGATCTGGTGATTGCATTCAGGATATAAAGACTTTGAAACAGTTTTGTTGTAAAGAAAAAGAAACCTAGGTGGTATTTAAAAACTGGGAAATATCATTCTTTAGACTATACTTTTATTCTTTGGGGAAAAAATGTCACTTCCCATATTTCAAAGAGAAGACCCAAGGAAATTGAATATCACTGTTATGATTCATTAGAGGTAGAATTCTTAATTTCCAATTTTAATTTAATAAAAACTAGGAGAAATGAAATCTTATGGGAGAAATTAACCAGTTTTTGACAATTTTTTTTCTCTTTTTGCAATTGTTTTCCATATGAAGGCCAAGAGACATGCTCCTAGTATAGAATAGTTCCTGTACCTGTGTGTCCATTAGTTGTGTGCAGCTTTAATTACAAAAGTTTTTACATTTTGTTCTGCATCACAGCTATGTTGCCCAGGTCCCTTTCTTAACTGTTGTGGTCTCAATTTTATTTTCAGTAGATGTCAACATATGTCACAGATAGCTTGCTTTCCTCTTCTATAAGTTAATGGACATCTCTGAGATAATGCATCAGAGTGAGTGTCCCACAAGATGGCAAAATATATTTTGTCACCGTATTATCAAAACCAGCTTGGATTATGTTGATTATATGCAGCACATAGACTTTTGAGGCCTTTATGTTCTTCACTTGATGACAGTACAATGACATGTAGCTTTTACCAGTAAATAGCTGATACTTTTTGGGATAGAAATATTCTGGTTTTCCCTCCATTCTGAAGAAATTTTCAGTGTGCCACATCTACTGAACCCTGTGCTTACTTTACACATTCAGTTTCAGCGCTGGTTTGACTTTGAATGACTGTTATGTCTTCAGAACCTGTTTTTTTTTTTTTTTTACTCTGTTCTATAATTATTTTTTTTCTGTATGCTTAGAAAGACAATGCTTCTACATGAATTCTTCAGAGTAACTTCCAGCGAACCTATCATTCAGCTTCAGAAATTAAACAACTATAATGAGCAATAACCAATATATAGTATATCTTTATTTGTATTTTGCTCTTCTAAAGCAATATGGTTATTTGCACTGTATTATTACAGACCTTGGTAGAGGCAATCTGAACACAGTCTTAAGTCTGAACTACTGCTGGGTTCAATTTATGTTTACGCATGCCATCTGCCACAATTTACCTGTGGTTTATTCATTGCATCCACATTTTTCTTCAGTGGGGTCAGCTTTGAGTGTACTGGCTAACCCACACAAAAGAGGCTTTTCTCTTCTTTATGTCATGATTGACTTGTCCTTATCAAGACAAGTCTGTAATGGTGGTGGAACATAAAAGCAAAGGCTATTGGGTTAGAGCATGAGAAGAAGATGCAGGCCTGCCAGAGTACTTCTGGAGAAGTTGAGGTGAGTTACACAGAGATCCGCACTGCTTATACAGTAAGGATCAACTTCAGGGCAATTCTCAAACTTTGTCCTTCCCTCCTTATGTTCTCCCTACCTTGACTGCTTGAGCTTCCTTGTTGAACTCACTGACCCACATTAGAGTTGAAACAAAGTGTGAGCCAGCAGTTTGGGTGATCAGGAAGTTTGGAATTGAGGTAAATATGACATTATGCTTTACCTTCTTGGACCAAAAGGGCTCTGATGGTCCTTCAGGTGAGGTCGATGGAATACATTGTCTCTCCGGATAGAGGGAAAAGTTTTACCTAGTGGATGTGGTATAGGATCCATCCCATAAGGAGGGAACTAAGAGATTTTCTGGTTTTAAGTTGCTCTTGCAAGACCTCTTTGCTGTACACAAAGTATCTTACAAGCTTCCGTTTGGATTTTGAATATTTTATAGACCTTTCTAAGTTCAGACGTACACACAGCAGTCATGCACAGATAGCCTTTTAGAGCAAACCAGAAGAGTTCTGTTTATTTTCTGCACCTCAAAGAGGGAATTTGCTATATAATACTTTAATCCTTTCAGCACCCTGGGATGTACACTGTGGGGTAAATTTTCAAAGCACAGCACATGGATTTAGCCGCGCGACTCTTATTGATGTTAATGGGAGTCACACGGCTAAATCCCTGCACAACACTTTGACAATTTAGGGTTGTGTGTCTAAGAAAAGGATGCTGGTATGAGCTGATGAAACAGCTGGAAATGAAAACCCATCAGAACGCATCATCCTGCAAGTTGTCTGGTGTGACAATAAGGAATTTAATTACTAGATATGCTTGTGTCCTACTTCTCTGTGGTAACATTGTGGCACCAAGCCTCTTTTTCTAATATCTGTCAGGCCTACTTGAGTCACTAGTTACTTCATTGTTCTTTTGGGTATCTAAAATTTCTATTGCCCATAGGGTCGGATATTTTATATGAGAATGTCAATTATAGATGTTTAAAAGAACAGAAATTAGCTCTCTGTCAGCTCTCTCTTAGGGAAATGGGTATTTAGCATTTTATAGGTAAGCTCAATGTGTGCACATATTGTATTTAAAGGAAAAGTTTTAATGATGCTTAAACTTCAGTTAGATCTATCATTTTTATTACTGAGTTAACTAGAACTATGGTTTGATGGAAACACAGATAATGCTAAAATGAGTCATCTTTTCATTTAAAGGCATTAATAATAGAAAGCACATTGCCATTTTTAGGGGATTTCTTTGCATGCTGTTAGGTCTTCTGCAGTTGGGGTGCAGGGAAGAACATATGATTTGATGTTGATCATAATTTTTATGATAAAGTGGTAAGGATGCCCATCTGCTAACCTTTATTTGGCAGACTAATTGGTGGCAAGAAGATTTATGCTACTTGGTACAAATTCCAACCATAGAACATAAAGTTGTGTGAGTTGCTTTCAGGGAGAAAACTGTTGGTTGATTCCTTCCCTTCCTTTCTGAGCCTGACCTCCCAGGAAGATTCCCATTTTGAATTAAGATGCCTTAAAATGCTTGGTGGCATTGCCAATTTGAAAAGATTTGTAAGCACAATTCTACAACAGATTAAAGTTAATCTTGTAAAATGGACATTCGTGGCCCTGCCCAGTGCAGGGGTGTTAGAACTAGATGACCTTTAAGATCCCTTCCAAGCCAAAACATTCTGTGATTCTATGCAATGACATAAGTAAATGTATTTTAGAGGTCATGTCATAATAGATATATTCCTTAGCTGCCTATTGCTAAGTAAGTTTCTTCAAATACATGATTCAGAGGAATGGAAAAATCTGCAGGGAATATTTAGAATTATCTTAACATTCTAACATATAAACTCCATTTTCATTAGAGGTGACACAGCCTTATTTGAGAGACTTTTGCATAGTTGCACTCTTTCCTTCCTCCTTGCATTAGTAGTTGGGCTCTGTTCATTTCATTTGAACTATGGATCAAGAAAGCATTAGCAGGTCTTAGAAATTAAAGATAGAAACAAATCTTTACTTGGATAGTTGATTTGGCCCTTTCCCTGGTGGAACATGAGTCAATATTTTACAATGAAGAAGAAATAAAGTATTCTGAAGGACTGTTTTCTAAAAGCAAACATATTTATCTTTATATTATTTGACAATAGTACATTTCTTTCTTTGCTCCACATATCCACTTCATGTAAACATCTTACAATACAGAGTATTCATTGTTTATTATAAATCCAAAACCTTTTTTTATAACTTGATCATCAGATTATAGAATAATATAACATTGTTTACTAGCTTTAATGTCCTGTTCCATTATTGATTATCGTCTCAGAAGGAATAAGACTTTTAATTCTGTTTTTAAAGACTTATTATGGTCATATTATATGAACGTGTTTTTTTTAATAGACTTCAAAATGTGAAGCAAGAAAATATATGCAAGAAGTGTAAATGCTATGCTCACATGCTTACTAGGACCTGTAAAAGCTCTCCAAACCATGGTGCTGTGCCTTTAAAAAGTAAAGTTCCAATAAAAATCCATTAACTACTTTCAAATATAGCAATCCTCCTGTCCAGCTGTGAAAAGTACTAGATGATACTTATTTGCCATTTGTGTTATTTACGGTCCATGACTTTTATGGTAACTGGTTCCTATTATTGGTTTCTATTAATGTAAAACATAAGTGAACATAAATGAGGCGTGAATCATTTCTTTTTATTAGCCCCACAGTCTTCACTCAGTGCTTGCAGTAACTCCAGCTGTGACTTGTTAGTGATAACCTATTTAAAGAAGGATATCTTTAAGAATAAAGGCTGTGATTAGGATTCTTTGTCTGTTCATAGTTTCAGAAGGTTTCAGTAGTTCATTGCAGGATCAACAATGATGAAAATAAAATAAAAATTAATTAGCAACACTTCTAAATCCAGAATTGCTACTAAACTGTCCTGAGCATAATACGGCACTAATCATACTCCAGGTAAGTTCTTACTGGTTAGTACTAAAAGTAAGACATAGGATATGTCATTTTGACAATGCAGGAAAGGACTTCCTGCTGCTATTATCTGTTTATATTTATTAAATGGTAGATATTGATATGCTCAGTTATTACACAGTATACCCTGGGAATAAAAGATATATATGTGCACTTACAGAGCGAGTTGTGAAAGAATTATGATTTTTTTTTTTTAGGAAAAATGAAATTAATAAGGAATTAGAATTTTCAAAGATACCTGTATTATTGAAGTATTTACTTTGAAATGTATTACAAGAATTGTATTGTAAGTCTTGCATTAAGTTCCCTTCCAGGTAACTTTATAGTTGACTTGAAAAGACCATGTTCTTTAAGGTAAAGCATTATTTATACTATAAAAACAAATAGACTTAGGTTTTCTGTTTAAGCAGGCTCTCTATGCAGTTGATGTATGAGATTTTGTTTCGCCAAGATTTGTTTCTAAGGCAAAAATAAGTTTTCCTAATGTTTTCTGACAATGTATTGTTTTAAAATAATAAATATTTATTAGTAGTTAAATAAATCTGGAGTGCACATTTCTCATTCTCTCTTTGGAGTTTTAGAGCATGTTATCAACCTTGGTGTTATCTGTAACTCCCTATCAAAATGAACTGCTTTAATTATTTTGGAAGAAAAGTCTTGCTACACTACCCAGACATTTGGTGTCCTCTTTCATCAGCGATGTGCCATGAATAAAAGGAGGAAAGAAAAGAACTGTAACCCCACGATAAAACCCTTACATTATCCTATACCTTTCAGGGGCCTTTCCGCGATACTGCTGAAGTATTGCGGCAGCGCTACAAGCCTTTGGAACCAACATTGCGAGTGGCAGCATCAATCAATTCACCACTAGAGAAGGCCAGAGCGGAAATGAAAAGGGAGGAATGGAGAAACTGTATACATGACAATGAGTAAGTTGTTTTTTCTTATATTGTTTTGAGAATGTTTTCTTTATTCCGTTGCTTTCAGAAACCATTCATGCCTGACAAAATGAAATGTCAAAACTGACAGCTTACTAGCAAACATTCTGTGTACATACTTCTAAATTCTGTGTCTTCAGATTATAAACTGTTCAGGGCAGAGACCCTATCTTGTAATTGTGTGACATGTGCCATCCATATCTACAAATCTAAAGAAGAACTTGTAATAATAATAACGATATCTGATGCAACAGATGGGTTTAATGGGAAATAAGAAAACAAATGCAAATTCTCTTGTGCCACATGCACCTTGACAAGGAAAAAGTACTGTTTCAGTCTTTGTTTTCATGGTGTTGCATGCCGATGAGACTTGCTTTCTTTCCTAGTAGAATACCAAAGCTCATTTGGAAGGGAAGAGAGCTTAGATTGCACGTGTCAGAACATGATGCAAAAACTGTAATCATCTTGGATGCAGTTTGGTTTCCTGTAATAGTGCCAGACAGGACATTTCTTTTCCATACAATCCCATATACAGATGTAATCTATCCCAAAAGGTTTAAGGCTGTTGTCAAAGTATTTCTAATTCTTTTCATCATGATGGAACTCTTGTCCAATCATAATCAAAGCCTGTTACGTCACCTGCTCTGCCTTTGTAGCTAGCTAGGAAAAAAAACCCCAAAACATGTTTTTGTCGACTTTTCCCTTGAATTCAATAGTCCTGGCAATCCTTTCACACTTTAATACCAGAATTCAGGGCAGAAAGGAGTCATTTTTCCTCATGAGCAGCCTGTGTTCCAGTGATTCACTGGGACACGATGCATTGCTATCTTTGATATGTTTCTATATGCTCCATGTGGCCATGTGTCAGCTTCAGGACTGAGACTTATGAATGCCAGAATCAATTGTATTTGCATGGTTTGGTTTTTACATTTTTTGTTGTTGGATTGCTTTCCTCACTTCTTCCCTGATTGAATATTAACAGTGACTTTAAATGGAAATTACTCCAAAACAATTTTGAAAGAAAAAAACCCAAACTCTTTTTCAGCTACTTTTTCCACTTTTAAGCAATGTCATTTTTAGGTTAGGTGCCAAATATGAAAAATAGTACTTTTTGTTACTTTCATAATGAAATATGTCAGTTATGTTAAGCTGCAAGTAAAAAAGTACATCAGTTTTCTGTTCCTCTCTGTATTCTTTCATTTACTGGGGTGAGGGGAAAGCAACTTAATTTTCACATCTCAGCTTAAATCTGGGCCTTTTTCTTTTAAGCTTTTATTTCTAGCTTCTGCCAGAGAAATTTAAAATCCCCACAACAAATCACTAAAGTAATTATCAATGTCCTACCTCTCATTGAAAGTGTTCTTTTAACTGAATAACTTTAAATTGATGCATTCCAAGTGAAGATAGATGATATCCTTCATTTGTAGGCATGATTATATTGCCCAGTCTTTATTTGATGAGGTTTAACCCCTGCCATCACTGTGTCAACAGTTTCAGAAGTTCCGATCTTGCAGTAATAGATATTTCACTGACTCTTTTTATTGAGTGAATGAATGGTAAAGCTTTGGACTAGTACTGTTTAAATTTGGGAGTCTCCATCTCTATCAGATATTAATTAATCAGGGGTCTTTACCTTAAGGGTAAGGAAGTATTTAGTGCCACCCTTGATGCACAGATGCAGTGTCCTAACACCAGTGATTCTCGAGTTCATGCATGCTAAATGCACAGTATATTATACGTTTCCAGGCTGTGATCATTCCGTTTGTGCTTCACATTCAACCAACCATGGCAGGGTCACATCTGTAACCTTGAAAAGGTGATGACAGAGTTGCAGGTCATCATCAGGACTAGGGCTCACCGGCAGTGCTGCAGCTGCTACGTGGGATGACAGTCTCCAGGGAGGAGTCAGCAAAGGGTTACTCAGATTCCTCAGTAGTATTTTTTTCTCAGCAGTGTCTATTATCAATTGACAAATTTCTGTCTCTTTCTACATAATTGTGTACTTTGGGACTGTATTTTTTCCTGGTAGTGCTTCCTATGCTGATTTTTCTCCTATTTTAGTAAATAAGGAGAGATTGAACAGTGGAAGTGTGTGGCAACTGTTGAGAGAGCTTGTGTTTACATAAAGTGGCAAACTGAATCCTTGATCTGTGTGTTTCCAGAGCGAGCATTGTGTGGTTGTCTGTGTATACCTGCAATTTCTGACAACATTCAGAATTCCCACTCATCTCTGACTATCAGGGTTCTTTAAAGTGGTAATACATTTTTGCTAAGGGTTTCAAGCTTTGAGAAAGTTTTTTTCTTCTGATAAAATGCAGAAATAATTGAAAAAGCCTTGGGAGAGGTTGAGGCAGGCAGAGCAGTACAAATGAAATCAAGAGAGATTGCTTATTTAAAGCAACTGCTAGAATTTTTGTAATGAAGGAGCAACTGGGTAATCTAGCCTAATAAGAGTGATTCCTTTTTCTCATGTAATTGAAGCTGTTGCTGCCTTATTATGTTATTTTTCATACAAATGAAGTGATTTCCCCCTCTGCTTCGATTGGAATGACAATTGGACTCCTTTGGGATGGCCACTTAAAAAACTGGTGCCTAGTTTGAGACACCAACTGCTAGATCCAGCAGATTTAGATCACTAAGCATGAAAAGTTCTTTACTCAGTTGCACACTGGCCTAATTTTCCACGGAACAAAAAAAGTAAATTATTTTCATCAGCTGCATTGAAATCCATCTCATGTAATGTGCCTGATGCTTCAAAGTATACTATTAAGCATCTTTCCAAAGTTAGTGTACATCAGAATGAGTTGCAATGTGGTAATAGTATAGGGATAAAGCAGCAATAGCGTAAGACAGAGGCTTCCTGGTTTATTGTAGTCTTCCGGTTTGACATCAGGTGAGGCATCAGTACTGGAGACAGCCAAGCCGAGATAGTCAAGTGAAGTTCTCTTTTGTGCACACCCTGCCTCTCAGCTGCTGTGTGAACATTGCAGGACCTAGGTCCTTGTGGGTATGTTCTCAGCAAGGTAATACTTTCCTTTAGAACTAGCTTAGGTGCTTCTGCGCTACGCAGTGCCATGCACGAAAGGTACACTTACAGAGAAGTTAATGACCTAAATAAGCTCTCTACTTGGAGAGCATCAGTGTTATGAGCTGCCTAGTTTTTATTGCAATAAAATTCAAAAAGCGAGTCACTTTGGTAAGATTTAAGATTTAAAAAAATCTTTTAATTTCTGCATGTATATGACCTTTTACTGTATTTCTGACTTAGCAGCAGTGAATATGACTGCAACACTTTATGGCATATAAATATAACACATCTGAAAAGTTTTTTCAAATTATACTTAGTTTTTCATATGCTTTGCAACTTCAGCAATTTGCATATTTTCTGGACTGTTATTGTATTATGATAAACAGGGATTATCATATATTTTCAGATAATGTTTTCTTAACAATTCAACTTCTATTTGTAACTCTTCCATTTATTTTAATTACTAGCACAGTGTGCAACATTTATTAATCAGCAGAGTCTTTTTAAGTTAAAATACTAAATTAGCTAACCCCATTAACACAGAATACTCCAAACAAGCAGTAATAGGAGAGGTAGTTACTGTGCAAATCGTATTATACATGCGAGTGCTCTAGGGCACAGTTAAGCATGATTACCCTCTTTTGATCCAGTATTCCTCTGCTTCTTCCAGCTAATTTCCACTGGAAATTTACAAAGTAGCGCCTTCATTTTTCCATCTTAATTTTTCTAATGAAGTTCTGGTACTTTATAACACTGGGGATGCAGATAATAAGTCTGTGTATAATTAAGAAGTTCCGGAATTTGCTGCAGAGGAGATTTTTACTTCCTACAAGAGCTAGGTTACGCTTTTCTTTGTCTCTTTACATTAACACAGACAGGGGTTAAAAAAAAAACCCCAAAAAACAGCCAGCAGATTCTTAGATACACTGATGTTAGGGTAGAAGGGATTGCTAATTACCTGAAAAAGTAAGAATTTAGTATATTGTTGTAGACAATATTTGTAATAATGCACACAAATTAAGTTTGTTATGCCAAAAATACTGCTCTAGATTTGTAAAGGAAAATATTCTGCCTTTTAATTTTTTTTTAAAATAACACTTTGATTTTAATAAGCGCTTATTATGAGTTAAATAATGTCTGCCCTGCTGCAGTTGTTTTGCATTGTGCTGCTTCTTTTGTTCTCCAAGTGAAAAAAAATAGGCACTGTTGGATTGATAAAGAAATTTACTTCCGGTATAACCAAAATTTGAAAGCTTAAATATAATTAATTTCATGTTTTATTTAAAGAAAAAAAAGATAAAAGGTTAATAGCTTCCCAGTAGAGAAGCATAGTTTGTTTGGAGCTAGTTGTACACTGTTTTCTTGTTTTATTTGCATTAGATCAAGACAATTGAATTGTTATTGCATAGAACCACTTTAGATAAAATTTAACAATAATATCACACATCTATAGTTAAGATTTTGGAAGCATTTCTACTACTAAATTACAAAAGCTTACAGTACATACAAATATTATGTAAGCAGAATAATATTTATAGTTGTCTGGTTTTAATGTTTCCTATTGTACCCTGGCAGTGCAGCATGTATAGCAATCTGGCAGTAGATCTACTGCCAGTTTTTCTCAGAAGCTTGAGTAAAGTTTGAAGCAGTTCTGGTACCAGGATTACATGCTTGCTCTGCTGGACTGCTAGGATTTTGCCTCTTAGGTAACAAAAAAAAAAAAAAACAACCCAAACTCCAAAAAACACTCTGGTTTTTTTGCTGCCATTTAAATTCAAGAAAAAGTGAATGCCTCTGAACTATGTTTGTGGGATGCTGCTGCCCAGCAGTAAATGACGGACCTGTGAAATCTTCCTTTCTGTTTGTGCCACTGCTCTCTCCTCCCACACTGCCAGAAGCACTAGAGCCCGATACCTAATGCTGCTTCTCTGGTTTCAGTCAATCCAATTGGAAAGTCTTCAGCATCTAACAGACCTCTTCCATCTCCTGTTGCAACAGTGAGAAATATTACAGTGAAAGAGGCAGAATGGAAGGAAGAAATGGTAGATGAGGAATACAGGAAGAAAGATCACTTCAGGGGAAAGAAGGATTGGAAGGATTAAATTAATAGTAGCAGGGAGGTTTTGTATAGGATGAGTGAAGAGAGAGAGGACACAATTTTTATTTTTGTTGACAACAAATATCCTGATTATCTTTTGAAATTTAAATACAAGCCATTAGCAGCTGTCAGGTTCAGCACTGGCTACTAAGTTGAGGCTACTAGGTCTTTTTATGCTAATTAGGTTCAACATAGTGTGGTCCTGGAGACAGTGCAGCTGGCTTTCTTTACCAGTGACACTGCCAGCTCTGGTTCTGGTCCCCTCTCAGGTTGTGTGTGTGTAATACTGCTATTTGGAGGACCTGAGACAGTTTCCCATTTCTGGTTCCAACTCTTTCACCTCGCTTGAATGTACACTATGGCATATCTCTCATTCAGGTTTTTGTTGTGAGTGAAATGAAATAATATTTAATTTTAAAATTTATTTCTTTAGGGAAAGTTCACCTCCCATTAAATCAATGACTTACCGAATTTACTCTTAAATCACAAGAAAAAGCTGAAAGCAAGATGTAAGGATCCTGTGAGTGAGCTCTTTCACCCATTTATTGAGGTCTAAACTTCTGCATTGATAATGGCATCACACCATGGTCTGGATTTAATTTTCTCCTCCTTCCATCACTCTTCTGTCACATTCAGAGCAAACACTGTCATTAATTTGGGGAAAAGCTGTGTCAGGTGTATATATAGAGCTACAGAACACAATACCATTACTGAAGTGTTTTGCAGTGCTATTGCTTTTTACTATTATTATTGGTTGTGGGGGTATAATGACTTTTGTATGACTCCCATTAATTTAGTTACTCCACTTAACACAAAAAATTATTTTAATGTTCTTTTTAATTTCTTCTTCACATAGACTAATGAAAATTCTCACTTACTTTAAATGGACATTTAATTTGCAAGCATATGATCCTTTCTTGTAGTTAGATCATTATTGCTATAAGGATCTTCCCACCCAGCTCTGGCAGCAGAACTATAGACAGAAGAAAAAAAGAGAAAGCTTATACTTTAAACTTTTTTATACCATCATACCCTATTACATTTTTAATATTCTTTCATTTAAATTTTAGTATTTAGACGTACATTCCAGACTGTATGGCCCATACTCTAGTTAATGAACTTAGAGGAGATATGCAGCAGGATGCATCAGATTATATTTATGCTAAACTACGTGTAGAACATGCTGTTAGCTGTGTCTTAGTGTTATGATATATGTTTGGAATTGTGGCACAACACAGATTACTCTGTATGTTTGCCAAAAAGACAAAGATTAACTGATCCACAGTAAAATCAAAACTCCAACATTGGAAATTTCATAGGGGAAACTATAATAATTTACTTTATCTTCTACTTTCCTCAAGATATTTTTTTGGCATTTTCTGTATAAATTTTACAGACAGAGTATTCATAGTGAATTATGAATGCTATAGCTCAACTAAATTCTGTGCATATATGGGCAAATCCCTAAACTGCTAGCCTTGTCTTCTCAGCTATCCAGTCCCCTGAGAAAGCCAATTTTCTTTCATGTCTGAACAAAAGAAAAATGTACTATTAAAATGCAATTCAGAAGTGATAAAAACTGCAAGTGGAGCAGCCGGCTCACAGCACCTTCGATGTATTCTCTGGGACACTGGGGCCACATTAATTTTTGTGTGTGTGTGATGTCCATCCCGTGTGCAAATTAGCATTACAAGTACCGTAATCTGTCTTATATGAGAGAGTTCTTTCCCATGAGTATACACATGCTACTAAAGCTTTGTATTATTTAAAAGTCTGCTAACTCAGTGTTTTTCTTTTGCTAACTTTACATGACATTCGGTTTTGTACTCAATAGAATAAATTGTTATAGCTGGCAAGATTCTAAAATAGTCTCTTTTTAAGTCGGAAGACAGACATGTAATTTTACAAAGACATTCAAAGTGTTGCTGATGGATCAGTAAGTCCAAATAAATAATTTTCTGAGTGTGTATCAGCTGAGAGACAAAGAAAGGCATTTTAATCCCCATCTTTATTAAAAACTTGTTTGACTGTCTAACTCTTACAGGGACTCTGGATTCTGAAAAGCTTTCAACTAGGAAAAGGTTTTAATTAACTACATCTGTTGTCATGGCAGTTAAGTGATATTTTAAACTTCCGAAGCATGTATTTCTAATTTTACTGTGGAATAATTTTTTGCACTTGTGGAATATAGAATCCATGTTGCTTTTTCAGACTACTGGCAATTACAAGCTTAATTCACAAGACTTTATGTTAAAGTGTAAATGTTTGCTCTTATACCTCTCTTGCAAACTGAAATAGATGGAACTAAGGTGTCTTTGTAGGGTCTCTTGTAGAACCTTTATATAGAAGATGTCTTTCACCTTCCTCCATACAGTTTGCTGTGGTACCTACCTAGAAAACCTGTAATTATCCACGAGAGTTAGGGAGATCCATCTGAATCTTCCATGACAAAAGTGTATAGCTGGAGCTTCACTATTCGGTGCCATTGCACAAGCAGAAAGTCCATCATCAGTGTGACTGAAGGTGAAAGACTACAACAGATTGCTAATCATGGCATCATTGTAACCTGACTGTAAACTAGACAATTCATGAATTCAGAAGAATTAATTTCTTTTCCTTGAGATCTGACAGTACATGAAAATCACCAGTACTGTTGCTATAAGTTTCTATTTTGCTAACTGAGCATATGTTTTATTTATCTTTGGTTAACAGATATCAAAGGCTGCATACCCTGTTTAAGATACAGGGAGAGAATTGGCCTTGGTTTATGCTTAGACTGCTGGCATGCTTGACATATTTCTGTCCTGATGGAATGATCAGAATGAGGTTATGTGCTGGGGCCTACATGACTTGTAAAGGTGGATGCAAGTTCTCCAGAAAGGAGCTCTGTTACTTGTGCGTGGTGTATGCCTGCCACTGATAGCTGCCACAGACACACCACCTGCTAAGACTTGAGGTGTCAACAGGCAGATCCCAGCAAATTGAACCCTGATCATTCACTCTTCACATCACAACAGTTGGCAGTGCACTTACAGACAAAGCAATAATCTAATAATGCAAGTGAACCAAGTTATATCTTCGTACGAAGAGTCTTCATTTTATCCTGTGGAAACTCTAAATCTCTTATCTCCAAATTTAATTTAAAAGCAGCTATAGGAGAAATTGCAGTAATCCTCACAAAATACTGAGGGGAAACAGTAAGAAGGTAGTGGAAGATAGCAGGAGCATGTATGCATGTCACCTCCTGCAGTGTTGGTACCTATGATTTACATCAATCCTGTATAATTTAAAGTAGACCATAACTGATTTTTAAATATATTTGAATTTCAGATTTCTGCCATTTTCTTCATATCATAAAAATGAGAAGTATGACCCATCAGTTCATAGGTCAGGCAAATATGGCCAAGAAACTTATGGAATTAAACACTTCCGAGAAGTACAGCCTAAGAAGTGGGTAGCAGACAAGGTAAGCCACTGCAAGAATTAAAGAATTTTTTTTAGATCAGTATTGTATTAGAACTAAGTGAATTTGGGCCTGATCCAGATATCATGGAATCCAATAGGAAACTTTCCATTATGCTATAAAATGGCATACTTAGCACTGATGTGATGATATGTCAGGCATTCTCGACTCTCTGGTAAGTTAGATTTGAGGAAATTAAACACCTCTCCCACCTACAACATGAGGATTTAAAACCCCAAATAAGTAACAGGTTTGGTTTTATAAGTTTTGTAAAGTTTTATTCTAACTGTGTTACCTTTTCTGATGTAAGAGAAATTGCATATTTTGCAGTCAGATAAACCTTCAGAACATTATGGCAAAACCTGATTAAAAAACCTTCCACAAAATATTGTACTTCTCACATACTGTTGAAGACCATTTTTATTTTAAGATTGTCTCATTAAACTGCCTGCTTTTTCAGGAGCATCTCATATATTTCTGGTTTTGTAGTACTACAGGAGGTCATTTTCCTCAGAATATGTTCTTACCTGAGTTTGTAAAGTTTGCATTACTTCTATTTGTATAAGGTATCATAATCACATTAAAATTTTCCAGTACAAGGATAATGGACTTGGTAGAGAGTGCAGCACAGAGCCACAAAGGTAGTTAAGGCATTGGAGCATCTTTTGTATGAAGAGAGCCTGAGAGTGCTGGAACTCTTCAGCCTGGAGAACAGAATGCTTGAGGGAGATCTTACCCATGTGAATAAATGCCTGATAGGAGGGAATGAAGAAGAGGGAGACAGACTCCTCTTAGTCTTAGTAGTGTCCAGTGACAGAACAAGGGGCAGTGGGCACAAACTGAAATGCATGAAATTCCTTCTGAACACAAGAAAACACTTTTTTTACTGTGAGGGTGACTGGACACTGGCACAGGTTGCCCAAAGAGCTTGTGGAGTCTCTATCCTTGGAGGTACTCAAAACCAAACTGGACACGGACACAGTCATGGGTAACTTGCTCTACCTGAGAAGGGGAGTTGGACTAGATGATCTCAAGAGGTCTCTTCCAACCTAAACAATTCTGGGACTTTGGAAGATATGATTGTTTATTTCCCTGAAAGTAGTTTAACTTTCATAAATACATAACATGTTCCAAGGAATCTTAGACAGGTTTTTTTTTTTTAAAGAATTGTTTCTCAAAACTTTAACCTTGAAAAATGAACTCAGTGTAGAATTTTAGTGTTTTAACATACATTAATTAAGTCTTTTTCGCAAATAAAGGCACAAAGATCAACATTCAAACAGAAAGATCTGAATTTGTCTTTTGAAAGCAAGGGTGATGAAGGATATGACAGGCTAAAATCCCGCAGCATAAGTACAACATATAAAAAAGATCTAAAGGTCTTATTGGTAGTACTCATCTTGTCCAGTAAAGACTCTTCCAGTCCTTAGGAGTTCTTGCTCAGGCTCAGATGATGATATCAAGCAATGTAAAGATAGTTATATCATATATCAAATAACACATCTTACATAAATTATGGGCTTAGCTAATACAACTAAACTCACTTTACTTGTGATCTTGGATAGATTTCAACCTAAATCTCTAGAGGTGAATAGCTTTATACATTAACCCAACATGACATACAGCCTTCCAACCCCAATTCTAAATCAATATGAAACTTCAATTAGGAGCCGCTTACCCAAACAGAGAGATAAGAGGAGAAAAGAGCTATTTATGACCTACCTGCTCTTTTAATGTGTCATTATTATCAGAAAAGAACCCAAACCAAAACCCTCCACCTCCTCACCATTTTTTAAGGGAAAAGGTTCTATAAGCAGGTGTGAGGTTGTATTTTCGCAACTGTTAAATTTGAAAAAGAGCTCTCTGTCGCTTTCTTATTGTTAAACTGTACTTAAACTTTGTTTGTATCCGTGCTATGAACAAAATTATACTGTTCTAATGAATCGCCAGGCTAAAGGGTGCGTATCAAGCCATCGATTTTTTTGCTTAATACTGTCAAACACAACCCTCCTATGAGTTTCCATGAGGTGATAATTTTGTGGATGCCACTTATATTACCAACTGAATAGCTGCTAACCTTGCCATGATGTACCTTCAGCTTCTGACATTATTATACTAGAGAAGTTTCTCTTGTTGTTGCTGGTAAGACAAACCACTGCATAAGTTCTTCTAAGCAGTCAGTTCAGTGACTATCAATGATGCCTCTGAGCTGTTGAGAGATTATTTGGCATTACCTGGTATTAGCTCCTTTTTTTAAAAAAATATATATTAAAAAGTCTCCCCGTGTGTGTTCATGAGCATGTCCTAGTTATATTTTCCTATGGTTTTCATGTGTTTGTAAGTATGCATTTTAATTCAAGTCACAAAAAAATTAGTATGTAAATGATATAATTACTTTAGAAACAAAATGAACGACAATGAAAAATATTGCCTTGTTATATTTCTTCTGTAAATTGAATGGTTATTAGCATAGATATTTTCTAAACATAATAATTATCATATCTATGTGAGGAAAAGTTAATAGTTCTTCTTTTCATCTACTTATGATCTGGAAAAATTTATCTCATTCCTTTTACATTTCAAAGAATCTTCTGAGTTAAGAGAAAAACTGTTGTAATCTAACTCTTCATTAGAAATAAACAAGAAATGGAAATACTATACCTCTAATAAAACTGAATCTAGTTAGTTTACCCAGTTGTAAACCACTATAAAAATAAAAATACTTGCATATTTTAATATCATTTATCTAAATACTTTGGCATGCCTTTGATGGAATTTATGTGAGAAGTATTAACATACAAAATTTACCAGTCTCTATGAATTTAATCTACAATGATAGGTTCTGGTGTAGCTGGACAGTCAAAGGATCAAGTACACTAACTACAATCTTTCAGTTGTCAAAACACTCACATATGTTCGGGTTTACTGAGGCAGAAATGATAGCTTACAGCCTTTAATCGGTATTGGAATTAGTTTGCATATGCATTTTAGAAAACTGACTTTAATGATAGCATTTAATGTTTTCTTATTTCCAGAATTCAGGGACTGACATTTTAAGATGTTCCTTCCTGATAGATTCTTTCCTCTGATGCCTTATTATAGGTGAATTACAGTACGACTGCATCACTGTTTCATTATTTGCACAGGCATTTTGGCCCTAAACAGAATTTTATTATCTACAAAGCATAAAAATACCCAGTACTGCAAAGAATTAATTTAGAGAACCTAAGCATATTGCACAGAACATAAAGTTGACCTTTACCGTCTACAGCTTTTGGAATGGAGTGGGATGCGGAACACATCATAGATTTAATGTGGCACAACGCTGTCTGCAGAAACTTGGGTGGGACTGTGACTGCCTGCCCATTGCACCCGATGATTGAATCTGCTGTCACCAGCATCCTGATAATAATGAACATTCAGCTTAACGACCGTGATTATGATTATCATAATTGATGTGCAAGTGCAGTGTGTGGGGATCATTACAGCTGAACTGTACAGCAGAGAAACATGCCTTAGTTATGGATAATTTTACTTTTATGCATTGATTGGGATAAAATATGCCTTTCGAGTTCAACAGGCCAGCTTAATACAATTTCTACGTGTGCGAGTTGATGATCATAAGCTTCCTGGGAAACAGTCATTTTAGCTGTTTGTTTTTGAATTGTTTCATTCCATTAATAATGGGAAATAATTAAATAATTAGATGTCGTTGACTGGAAATCACTTACAGAATACTGCCAGCATTAATCAAATATCAAGTTCAAATATTTCTGATTGTCATGGCCTTGCCTAGACTAGGGAAAATAGCCCTTGTAGTTCACCATGAACACAATTCTATTTGTGGTGGAGCAGTAGAAATTGGGCTGTAGTCAACACCAATGTCATTTTCACACTATACAGTGTTGCCATGAGAGCAAGCAATAGTTGTTCCTTATCAAAATTATATCACTTCCATCTTTGTTATCAGAAGCAGAGTTACAGGCCCAAATTCAGCCAGTGTAGATAAAGGCACAATCAACAGTTTCAGTCAGTTCTGTGGGACAGTGACTACTTTCAACTGAGATTATATGAAGTAACAAAAGTATTTAATTAAGCCATGATATATGTAACAGTTAAACACGTGGGGTAAGTGACTAAGGAAAAAATTCTTGTTCTTTGGCTTCCTTTCTACCATAAAGAAAATTGTAAGGATCAAATCTCTTGTGTCAAACACATAATTGCTCTCACATGGCTTCACTTAGTTTGGACTTTCTATGATGAAAAAGAGACCCACCCTGTGTGTCCAAGGAATTCTTCCTATTTTATATAGTCTGCTACCTCTGAAAGTTCATAACCTCTGTGGTTTTCATTGTTGCTTTCATTATGTCCCAAGTGGAATCACATTATCAGTAGGGTGCTAATTTCCAGGCACATGGTAATCACCACTGTGAATCAGAATGCTGCTGTATCTTCAAGTCAAAAACCAACTTCCTGCCTCCACATAGGGTGATTCCCACAGCATATTTCCCTTCAGAGCTGTGAGCTCCCTGGAGCTCAGGTACTGGTGAGGTAGTACAAAAAAAGAGCAGCTGTCGAAATTAGTATCATAGATCAGCTTTAATAAGCGAGTGGTCTGAAAACTGGCCAACAAAAATGGCTTAAAGTCATTTTTGCAACTTCTACTTTTGCTTTTTTAGTAAATGTCATAATGTACTACTAAGAAGGAAAAGTATTAAGACATGAGTAGGTTATATCCAACAGTGGGAACACCAGGCGTTACCTCTCATTCACAGAACTAGAATGAAATATCTCTTACTATGATAGGTACCCCTTGAGTCTTCCAGGAAAGCAAATGATAATTTCAGCTTTTGACTGTTGACATAATGATCTTTCCAGATTCCTTACTCAATGACTGTGTCACATTTAAAGAAACACATTTTATTATGTAGATCACTTTCAGAGCTCCCACTGGAAAAGTTCTTGAGCTGTAGATTGTCTCTGAGAAAATCCTTAAGGTCACCACTGCTGGGCTGCCTTTGAAAAACACTACTCTTGATATATGTAATGCCAATAATTATTAACTATCAGTGATTTTTCAAATTACATTCTTAGGTGTAGAAGGAAGGTAAACATTCTGAAGCAGATTAAAACTTACAAAATGTATCTCTGGCTACTGTTTAACTAAATGCAGACACCAGTATGTGGATAACTGGAAAGTAGAAAAGTAAGGCTGGAAAAAACTTTCTGGTGAAGGTTACTGGTGAGTTACAGGATCTGATTTTGAAGGAACACTATAAAGTAGTGACTGAGAAGAATCAAACCATCCAGTTATTTGCATAAGAAAAGATACTGTCACTACTTTTCTGATCAAAACCATTCTAGTGGTTATTTGTAAGGGTTTGTCAGCAACTAGTTGAATATTTTATAAAACCTGATTTTCAGTTCTGTAATTTCTCAATGGGAAAATGCAGTCCCTTGATGATGATCCAAGGCTTTGAAGAATAAACTGATTCGAAAGAGAAAATTAGATGGTACTTATTATACTGTCTAACTAGCAATCCTGTGTCATTTATCTGTTGGATGATAAATGTCTTGCTTTGCCTACCTTCCTCATTTAATAATGTAACTTGTATGTTAGCGACATGAAAGAGAATCATGCTTTTTAGTAAGAGCTAAATTTAACCAATATTTCTTTCAGGAAGATATACGTACATTTTAACTTTCTAAATAATTCCCATTGTACACATTGCTTAAACATTTTAAAGCCTCTTGTGTAATCAGAACCCTTTTAGAAAGAGAGTATCTTGACCAATTCCTTCAGTACATGCTTAGATTTCATTAGAGTAATTTGTGGCAGAGCTTTTAATGCCAAAAAAAAAAAAAAAAGGAAATAGTAGAGTTTGAAGTTACACCTAAATTCTTTTATTTATACTGGTTTTAGCTGTTCGGTATTTGGATACTATTTTGTTTGTTAGAATTGAAAATCCTCACACTAAACTGGGAAGTGCTGGGCCTTGCCTTTTAATGACAGTTTTAAATGAGCAGTTCAGCATTCTTGGAAATAAGTAGATTTGTTTATGTATCTGCCAAAACAATACTGCAAAACAAATTCAATTTGCCACAGGATTGAATTTAAAAGGCTATATTTTGAAGTCACTTAATATCCTTTGTGAAACATATCTGCAATAGCAAACTACTTATTATTTGGTAATAACCAGATAGACCTTGTTTGTTCTGGTTGAATAGAGTTGAAATGAAAGTAACAGATAACTTTTCATAATCTAAAAATGTGTTACCCATTTTCACAGAAAAAAATAGACATTGGGTGGATTTTTTAATCTCTTTAGATGCATGTTGCTGATAAGTTTATGAATTGAAGTCTAAAATCAGGTATATGTCCAAGCTGAGAGAAAGTCTGCAAGTTTCTGTTGTTTCAATGGTCTCTACAGAGAGCAAGGGTAGATTATTTTCAGAGCAGTAGGACTTAAGAGCAGTAAATGGATTTTGGAATAATCAACATTCCCTGAATAGGAAGAATCACAGTAAAAGCTAGTTTTGTACACTTACATTGGGGTGAAAGATAATACTGTAAGTAATATAAACTGGTTGTTGTCTTAATGGTTTGACATAAGTAGTTACTTCTTCTGAATGTCCTGAATGAACTCATTGCCTCAATTTTAAATAGAAATATGATATTTACATTGGAATACACTTTAGTGTTTGTCCATTTAATGCAATGAACTACTGGTTTCAACATTCCCTCTATAAACTCAGGATGTTCCACCTTCACACACAGAATCACACAGAATCACTAGGTTGGAAAAGACCTTCGAAATCATCAAGTCCAAACAATCCCGTCCTAAGCTAAATCGTATCCCTAAATACCTCATCGAGCGCTGCATGGGGCTTTTCTGTCCCATGTGCAGCACTCTACACTTGGCCATGTTAAACTTCATGGGTCTCAGCCCATCAGTCCAGTCTGTTCAGATCCCTTTGAAGAGCCTCCCTACCCTCAGGCAGATCAACACTTCCTCCTAGTTTAGTGTCATCTGCAAACTTACCGAGGGAGCATTCGATCCCTTCATCGAGGTCATTGATAAAGATGTTGAACAAAACTGGACCCAGGACTGAGCCCTGGGGGATGCCACTTGTGACCGGCCTCCAGCTGGATTTGGTTCCATTCACCACCATCTTTTGGGCCCGTCCATCCAGCCAGTTTTTAACCCAGCAGAGGGTCCATCTGTCTAGGCTAGTGGCAGCCAGTTTCTCAGTCAGAATGCTGTGAGAAACCATGTCAAAGGCTTTACTGAAGTCCAGGTAGACCACATCCACTGCCTTCCCCTTGTCCATTAAGTGGGTCACCTTGTCATAGAAGGTGATCAGGTTAGTTTGACAGGATCTACCTTTTGTAAACCCATGTTGACTAGGCCTGATCCCCTGGCCATCACGTATGTGCTGCATGATAGCTCCCAAGGTGACCCTCTCTGTGATCTTCCCCAGGACTGAGGTCAGACTGACAGGCCTGTAGTTCCCTGGATCCTCCTTCTGGCCCTTCTTATATATGGGGGTAACATCTGCCAGCCTCCAGTCAAGTGGAACTTCCCCAGTCTGCCACGATTGCTGATAGATGATAGAAAGGGGTTTGGCAAGCACATCTGACAGCTCTCAGAGCACCCTTGGGTGAATCCCATCTGGCCCCATTGACTTGTGGGTATCTAACTGGCCAAGTAGGTCGCTAATCATTTCCTCCTGAACCATGGGAACTTTGTTATTCCTCCCCTCCCTGTCAGCCAGTTCCTGAGGATGAGTACTCAGGGAATATCCATCTTTACTATTAAAGACTGAGGTAAAGAAGAAATTAAGGACCTCAGCCTTGTCCTCATCCCTTGTCACTAATGTTCCCTCTGCATCCGATAAGGGCTGAAGATTCTCCTTGACCCTCCTTTTACTGTTAATATACCTATGGAAGGACTTTTTACCGTCTTTTACAGAACCATCCAGTCTGAGTTCCAGTTCAGCTTTAGCCCTTCTGACTTTCTCCCTACATGATCTCATTGCATTCCTATAGTCGTCCCAAGACATCTGCCCCTTCTTCCAAAGCTCTTTTCCTGAATATCTTCCTGGATCTCTCTACTCAGCCAAGCTGGCTTCCGTCTTCGACAACTCCTCTTCCGACAGACTGGGACAGCCTGTTCTTGTGCCGCCAAGATTTCCTTCTTGAGGAACAACCAACCCTCTTTGGTTCCTTTGCCCTCAAGGGCTGCCTCCAATGGAATTTTATCAAGCAGATTTCTGAACAGTCCAAAGTCAGCCCTATGGAAGTCTAAGGTGCTTGTTCTGCTGTCTCCCGTCCTCCCAGTACTAAGAATTCCATTAGCTCATGATCACTATGCCCCAGGCATCCTCCAACCTTCACATCCCCCTCTAGGCCTTCTCTCTTAACAAGCAACAAGTCCAGCAGGGCACCTTCCCTGGTGGTTCATTCACCAGCTGGGTCAGGAAGTTGTCTTCCAAACACTCCAGGAATCTTGACAGACTGCTTCCTCACTGCTGTATTGTACCTCCAGGAGACATCTGGTAAGTTGAAGTCCCCAATAAGGATGAGGGCTAGTGATCGCAAGACTTCTCCCAGTTGTTTAAAAAACAACTCATCAGCTTCCTCCTCCTGGTCAGGTGGTCTATAGCAGACTCCCATCACTATATCTCCCTGATTACATGCACCTCTGATTTTTACCCAGAGACACTCGACCCTGTCTACCAGAGACACTGAAACTTGACAGAGCTAAGAACTATAATCTTTCTTATCTTAATTTTTTTGTCAATTTCAGCAAAAAGTATGTTGAGAAAGAAAGGCATATCCGCATAAGGAGTTATTTATGCATAAGTGTGTTAACAAGTGTGAATATTCTAGAATGAAAGTCACGGAATTATTGAGGAATAATGTTTGTACTTTAAATCCAGACTTCACTTCCATTTAAAAAATCTTAGAAGCTTTGATGAGTTAATGTACAATGGTAATAAGCACCTAAAGGGGCTAAGACTGTGATGCACACAGTATACGTTTCACAACTGTATTGTATTAGTTTTCCATATGAGACTATTTGAGTAGGAATTCACATTTTGACTGTGATAATAGGAACTAATAGCATTCCCAGCTAGTCACTTTGAGACGTGTTAGAGTCTCTCACCTATAGTTGCATGAAGGAACGACAGCAAAGGTGGTAAGCGCTTATCATTAGCAATTGAATACCCTGCTCTTTTAAAGTATAACTTGATGGGTATGAGAGGGAAAAATTTAAGGGAAAAATATAAAGAAAGGGAAACAATGAGAACATTGTGCATTGAGAGACTTTGTACACTAATACGAAGATGCTTGATTGAGCAGTGCAGTGTCAACCATGTCTTTCTTCTAATGCTAAAAGTAATGCACATAGACAGAGTGACAATCAGAGTACAGCCTCCCATCAGCTGTAATTAATCTTTTGGTTAACAGAGACTAGAAAAGCTTCTCATCAGCCTCTTCTGAAGTCTGAGGCACCCAGTTTTTTGATGTTTGCATTCTGAGTAAAATTGTCCCCACAAGTTCTAACAAATTGAAACACCAAGCTAATTATAGCAGCTAATGAAGTGTGTGGAATGGTCACAGCTTGTCGTGAAACTGTTCCTTCAGCTCAGATTAGACTTTCATCAATCACTTTTTTAAACTGATCCAGAATTGCTTCTGCCCAGTGCTTGGCATTTTTAATGCTGTTTCTGTAATTGTTTTTTTCCCCAAAGCATAGGCTATTTTTTGAAATATTACATTCTCAGGACAGGACTTACAAACTCCAGTTTATAAAAAACCATTTCATTATTGCCTCTATCAGCTGATCAAGTGCTAGAAAGCTAATAAAAGAAGCAGAAATATAAAATTTGATATATTGCTTTTAATCCGGCTAAAGGTAGCAATAAAGCATATACACATATATGTATATGAATCATTATTACTGTGGGCTGAACGTATACTGCAATCTCATGAGACATGGTTTGTGGGCTGGATGGTTCAAATCCCACTGAAGGACCTAAATGAATGAGTTGGTCTTAGCTTATTTCCTAGTGGGTTGTGGTCCTCCATATATCACTCAAAGACTTTGGCATGATTTGTAGTTTTTGCAGATGCCCAAGCCATTGGAAGGAGAAAGACCAAAATGTGTTGCTATTTAAAGAATTTCCACACTTCAGGTCAAATCCAAAGTCCTCAGAAAAGTATTGGAAACTTTACAGTATAACTTATATTGCTACTACACTGTCAATGAATAAATTAGCATATAAAACATTATAAAAGTTCCTAGTTCCTGTTCATTTAAAAGGTGCAATAGTACTCAGCTATACATTGAAAGTTCTGCATAGACATTAAAGGCAGAGATGTTAAAGAAAGTCTAAGGCTAAATTCCTTCCTCATCATGGACAACAGAGCGTAGAATTTAGTTTGGAACTTATCCAGCTGAAAAAAATGAAATAAACTTCTGCTTATGCACTACTACAGAATATGTTTGCACAAACTGTTACATTTAGTATATATAATGTGTATTCATATCAGAACCAAGGCAGCTGATTTTAGTTTTTAACATGTTGAACAGCCTGGGTTTTCTTTAACTTTGTGCTAATATGTGTAATCCATTTCATTTTTCTGAACACTATTGAATCTGAAATACTGTTTGGCTATAAACATCAACTTTTCCTCTCCTTGAAGTTTCTTAACCAGCAGCGGTTTGACAGAAATACCTTCATGTCAATGCCAAAATAAATCTATGGCAGCTGAGTGAGTAATCAGTGTTGCTGATGCTGATCATGAACTGTATCAAAGAACTGGTGGATTTACACAGAAGAAAATGTGCCATTGAAAAATGAAGAAAAACATGACACACAAAGACAATACATTATCATATATGAATAAACACAGACAGAAAAAAATAGCTATAGGTGTTAGGCTGAGAGCAATTGTTCCAGTTTCATTGATTAATGAGAGCATTTGTGAACACTGGGTAGGACATGAGTAGTTTTTCTAGTCTGTAAAGTAAGCTGGCTGCAAAATGAGACAGGCCTTTTCCTGCTTGTTCATGTCAATGAAAGTAGCTTATATTTACATAACATGAAAGATGGTTTTTGCTTTCATCACGGCTAGGGCGCATTGATGGCTCATGTTTAGCTAGCTGCCCACCAGGACCCCCTGGTCCTCTTTTGTAGAGCTGCTACTCAGGCTGTCAGCCTCCAGGCTTTGTTCCTGGGGTCAGTCGGTGCCAGGTGCATTTGTCTGTACTGCATTTTGTGAGGTTCTCTCAGGCCATTCCTCTAGTCTGTCTACATCACCCTCAAGCATATGAGTGGCACCCATTAGTTTGGTGCTGTCCGTGAACTTGATGAGAGCGCATTGCATCTCCATCTCCAGGTCACCAATGAAGATATTAAATAAGATACATCCCAATATAGCACCTGAGGAAATACATTTGCACCCAGGTTTCAGTTAGAGTACAAACCATTCATTGCTACCCTTTGAACCTGATACTCCAGACAGTTATTTACATCTATTAGTCTGCATATCCAGGCTATAATTTAGCAACTTGGTTAAAAGGATTCTCTGGGAGATTGTGTTGAAAGCCTTAGTAAAGCTCAGCTAGACAGCATCCCTTGGTCTCCTTCAAACTGCAGATGAAGTCATTTCATCACAGAAAGCGATGAGGTTTGAAAGCATCATCCAGAACAATGTCAAACTGGATGAATCTAACTGGAGTATTGTTTTTGCTGCGGATGCCAAATAAAGTGTAATCAATGTGTGTGGGTTTTTATTTATTTATTTATTTATTTATTCTAAATGAATACAACTTTTTTCCAAACAGATACAACTTAACCTGATGAGATAAAATGTATTTTCACTTCAGGGTTTCAACTCAGAATTTTTCCTCCTTAACACCTAGTGGCATGATTTTGGCAAGTTAGAGAGAGTTGCAACTTGATCTTGGCAGATTAAACATTTTTCTGGCTTTAATCCAGCAGGTTAAAATTGGTTCTGAGTTTGTCTTGGCAGTCAGTGCTTGGCACTGGCTTATTTTCAGCTGGAAAGAGAATGTTGTGGTTGAACAGACTAGACAATGAAAGGGGCAGTTTAAAAATGGCGTAAGTCAAGGTACTTGTCCCTAAGTGCCTTGACTTAATATTTTCTAATACAAGTCCTGCTGCTAGCAGAGAGTGTGTGATGGACAGGAGGAGTTGGTTTAAAAATACAAGCACTATGATAAAAATGCATCTTTTACTTTTTCATCAGATGCTTTTAAAACTACATTTTTCTGTACACAGGACTGTAGTGTTAAACATAGTTCCACCTCATATTTAATAATTTCACAAAGGGGTTATGTATTACTCATCAGTGTGTTTTCACAGTTGACAATGTTATTTATACAACTTAAATGAATTAAGATGAACGTCTACTCCCCTCTTCAAAAATATTTTGTGGAAATATCCTGCAAAAAGTAGACTTTTTTTATGACAATGACAAATAAACACCTTTCGGGATTTCGAATGCCTACCTACCTATTTCAGCTGCACATTTGTTTTTCAGCCCAGATTCAGTAAAGTTCAAGGGTATCCAAGTATGATATAGTGTGCAGGGAAATTCACAATGCTTTCTTTATTTAATTTACTTGTAAAAACAGGCTACATTAGTTGAAAAAAAAATATATTTGGCAGTTTTGGTTCAAATACAAATACAGAACAGAATTTGGGTGCTGCTGTTTCATAACATTGACATAACATATGGTGCAGCATGCACTGTAAACTTTCGGTGTGGCAAATTATACTTTTAATATTGATACTGGCTCCGAATGTGCCTAAAATTATCTTAAAAAAGTGTCTACATAAAGGTAATGTATTCTTCTTCAGAGGATTAGCTCTATTCACCTAAATAAAATCGTTATCTGAATAGTTTTTTATAAAGGAGAATATATTTCTTTTTAAAGCATTGCAAAGCTAGTACATGTTTGGGATGAAGGACTAAACAGTGTCTGGCTTGCAGATCATCAATAAATGGAGGGTACAGCTGGGAATTCCACCCCTTCTTCCCCTTGGGCAACCACAACTGCGGGGTACTAAGTAAATGTAACAAATGCAAGTTTGGGCCACAAATCTTCATTGCTCGTTATATTACATATGACAAAAAGGACAGGCTAGTTTCAGATCTCAAGTTAATTTTAGAGAGGCAATACTTACGAGAAAATTTAATTTGCCGGACCAAATCTTTCCCCTTTTTTCCTTTGTCCTTCCTTACACAAAACTTCCATCAAAGCTAAGAGATAATTTGCCTTTGCTTGTGAGAAAGCACTGTGAGGGTTGACACATTTGTAATCCTTAATGAACACAACCATGGCAAAATATCTTGTTTAGAAATGTTTGTGCTTCCCTTGTACAATGGCTCAAACTATTGCATTCTCAAAAGCATTGTTACTTTCTGTCATGTCACAGCTTAATTTGTACAGTTATGGAAGGGTACAGTGGGAAATGCTTTTGTTCCTCTTTTCAAACTGCTTCTAACCATGCTGGAGCAGAAACAGGCTTTTTTCAAGCCTAGAACACATCCTCTCCCACCTTGTGCAGATGAGGACAAGAGGTTTTCAAGCTTGGCTTGTGTTAGCCAGTTACCTCCTGTTATCTCTAAAGCACGAATTAGCTCATCTTTGTTGCTGAGCTAAGACAGCAAACTTCAGTGAGCACAGGTTAGCA
The DNA here is from genome assembly GCF_964237585.1 of Gallinula chloropus. Classification (NCBI taxonomy): domain Eukaryota; kingdom Metazoa; phylum Chordata; class Aves; order Gruiformes; family Rallidae; genus Gallinula; species Gallinula chloropus. Next base: position 63,674,706 of record NC_140087.1, read on the forward strand.
GCAGAACACTTCCTTCTCAGAATAATAGAGAAAAGGAGGAATAGAGTTATAATTTCTGTGTTAGGCTGTCACAGAGGAGCATGCACTGTGGTGCTGTTTGTACCGGGCACATCATGCAGGAAGTATCTCAACCTATGTGATTATCAGATCAGTGGTTTTTCAAATTCATGAACCATAATTAGAAATCTTTCATAACTTCTGGCAAGCACTGTTTGAGTTGGGTTTTCTCATTTAAAATTCCAGAGGATGAAATGTGTGAGAGCCAGTGATAGTTATAAATCTCCATGAAAATTTAAGTTTAATAATAATGAAATGTTTGTTGCATAAATTAAACAGCAATTAAAGTTTTCTCTTTCTGTTTGGAAGACAGGATATTAAAACAGTGTTGTTAGATTTCCTACTGTGAACATAATTTACTGACTTTTTTTTTTTACAACACATTATCATAATGTCAACAGAATCTAAAACTAACAAGTAGAAAAAACTTGCCTGATGTAAGCATAATATAGAAGGTTATAAAGTTGCCTTTTATGATGGCTATACAATATCATTTTATTTTAAGATCTAATAGCAAGTTAATTCAAAGGGTAAGATTTGCACTTGTGAAGTCATTAAAGCAAGTAGAAAATTGCCTTCTACCATAGTCACCCAGTCTTTTTAAATCAAAGGGTTTTATTGTTGTTGATGATGTTTGCATTTGCAGGAGGTAATTAGGGAATGAGTTAGACATCAGACTCAGAGCCCTCAAGCTTGTCAAGAAAAACCATGAACTTCACTTAAAAAAAAAAAGTCAGGCATTTTAGAAGGGAGAGTGCAGAGAACAGAGGGAAACAGAATCATAATAATTTAGGTCAGTTAGACCACCACTGTGTTGATCCACAGTATGGAGAAACTCATAAAGTCCTTGTGGAAGCACAGTTTTTTCAATGCATGTATCCAAAAGAACAAAACTGGGAGGGTTTAGAATTGGTAGCAGCAGTAGACAGTCAAAGGAAGAAATAGTCTCTTCCTCTGCACTATTCTGGCAAGCTGAATAGGGAAAGGTGTAATTCCACCCCTTCAGCACAGGAGTGGTCACTTGTCCACTGTAGCACAGGGAACTCTGATTAGACATGCTTTTCCCTGGAAGTCAATACCTCTGCGCTGACGCAGTGAGATCTGGTCCCTAGGGCATGATCCAGGCTTTTGTTATTATCTCTTATTTCAAGGGGCTAGTTGACCCAATTGGTTAACACATTAGCTTTTCAATTTTATAGCCTTAAGTAACAGAAGACCCATTCCTCATGTTTTGGATATTTCTCCACAGCAGAAAGCAAAATCGGCAGTCTGTGCCCACCAGCCACAAAAACAGAGTTACGCCAAACAACTGTCTCCTGAACTTTATGGCTAATTAGCTGTTGAAGCTATGCCCAAGAAATAGGTTCTGTTGCCCATGGGAAGAAGTGTGTAGCCGTTATTAATGTCCCAGCTCATATCTCTTGATAGGTCTTATGAGCAGTGCTGCTTAAAGAGACTAAATGTACAACAGGGAATTTAAAATTATAGTACCCCTTTCACTGACTGAAATACTGTAAACTTGTTTCACTGGGGCCAGGATTGGTGTCAATGTTCTTTGTGTGAAAAGTGCAATAGAAGCATTAGTATTTGACAGCCCTGGTTGAAATAAGTGAAATTAATGGAGCTCTTTTCATATACGACAAGGCCATGGCACCCCTTTCATGCTGCTTACAGACAGAGAAAAGTCAATACTTTTTTATTACTTGATGCTGACCTACATTCTGCACTACAAGTGCCAGGCCCACTAATTGGTTTCAGTTGTGAGAAAAGTTTGCCCCAAAGAAACACTGGAGCAGATAAATCAATCTTTTTTAGGGTAGCTTAGTGGGTTTTGAGCACTTGAAATGACATTTGTGTTGTATTGACAGAATGGGTTGTTACACTCATTTTGTCATGTCAGAAGGCCCTGTACTAGTTGGAAGTATTGTTAACCAGTATTGATAAATTTGCTAAGGATAAAAGTTAGCTGGATCAACATTTTACTTGTGTAAGAGCTTGCCATTTCTGGTTTGCTTCCTTGTTAGAGACCTCTGTGGCTATTAATAGGTCAGGAGGCTTACTGTGACAGCTCAATTTAAAACTTGAATTTTAGTACTACAAGCATTCAGATCATAGGGAATACTTAAATATGACCACTCGGTATTAAACAGAGGGGGTTGTGGGCTAGGGCTGTACAGTGGCACTTGGCAGTACTGCCTGGTTTTCAAATGAGGTGTGCACATGAGCTCTGTCCCAGCCTTGTGGGGTAAACAAGATTGATAGGGTGACTTACCCTACACCAAGGATGTAACTACTGCATGGGCATTTATGCAGGATTTCCCACTGCATTCCCTATGCTCTTGATGTGCACCTGTGGATGTTGATTTCAAGCAAAAGAAAAGTGAGATTTGTTCCCCATTTTCACTGTTCAATGGCATGAAGATAGAATTTGGCTTCTAGCACCACTTTTTGGTTATTCCTTCTGCCTTGACTCTTCACAGATATAATTCCAACGCTACAAAAGAGGTTTTCTGAGATCCAGACCTTTTGTGGATTGGTTTGCCTTTTGCATAGCACATGGTCTCATGGTTGACATGGTGCAATTACACATTGTCCTCAGTACTGTTCGGTCAGCTCAGAAGAGGATTCAGTACTCTGAATCACTCAAATACTTTTCATTAGAGAGGCTGTACAGTTAGTCTTTGAAACATGTCCACAATGTCCTGCATTCATACAACCTAATGCAACTTTTATGTCCATTTATGCAATTACATCTCTGTTTAAGCAACAAGATGAAACTTTGTCACGATGGTGAAGGACTATGCAAAGCTGTAAATCAGGTATCATAAATTTGTTGGAAGCTTATTGTTCCAAGTTTTTCACATGTTTATTAATAATTATCGATGACTTGATAGATTCGCTGTAGGAAATTTCCTGAAGTGTGTATGCAGGAGCTGAGAATAAATGGCCGTAATGGTATGTTCTGACCTTAAAATTTGTAAGTAGATGTGCTACTGCTATTTGCCTGCTCTTGCTTTGGTCTGAAGCAGCTGACTTTTAACTTCATTAACTTTCCAAGAAGATAATTAGTGGTTATTCCTGTCTCACTCCAAAATGCATTTTTATATTATGGAAATTGTACAGTAGTCTCAAAATTGTTTGGAAAGAACCACTGTTAGGGCAAGTTTAGCACTAAAAAGGAATGCGAAGGAATGCATTTCCAAATGTCTTCAAGCTGATCGGTAGGTATACAAGCTCTGGTTGTTTTGCCAATGTTATTTGTACATGGTGTGTATTTAGGTATGTCTGCATACTCAGATGTAAAATCTCTTTAGACTTTTCTTTAATAATAACATTCCAAAGAGAATCTATGTGAGCATTTGGCAAGTCCAATCTATGACATCAGAGTGTGCTGATTGAGACAAATGTTTGGTGGCTTTATGTCACCTTTTTCTACTCCGCTGTTTAGAACTGATGAGCACACATGACAGCCAAGTAGTCAAATATATTGAAAGGGTTCATAGGTTTTGTTAAACTCTGCCAGTTGAACTCGAGTCACTTACAATTTACTAGAGTGAAAGGAGTCAAAGCTTGACAAGTTTAAAAAGGAAGTGTTACATTAACTTTGTTTTGGAATTTAAAAATAGGTCTTGGTCCTGAGAATTACAGGTCACTGGTGCTGACAATTATATGGCATGATTTAAGAATGCATTGTGGAAAAAAAAATCCATGAAATGCTCATATGGTCCTGAGACTGCAAAACCGCAGGGTCAGTCTCACCAATATGTGGGAATTCCTCTTTGTAAGTTAATGCATTCTGGCCTACCAACAACGAGGGACTGATGATAAATAATTTTGAAGCAGTCTGTTTTTCTCTGCTCATGACTTTTGTTCTTGTAGCTTCTAAAGCACTATCTATGTAACTTTCTAACTTGTATGTGATGCAGCCGTCAGCTTAAACATAGATGATCTTGGACGGACTTCTTATATCTGTCTACCACCATCAACCAGCAGTGCAGTTCAGTGCTTTGCTGCAGGATTTGAACCTCTATTTCACCATCAAATTAGATGGACACGAGATCCTGGCTTCCGATTCCTTTGCCTTTGTGCTGCAGTGATGATGCAGTGGGGTAGGCTCTCTTCGGGGCTCTGAGGTAGATCTTGCAAGACCAAGTGTCATTTTCAGGCCTTCCTTTTCTCACACTGTTGAAAGCTGATTAAAAACTGCGCCTTCAGATCCAGAAACGGCTGGGGTTCTTTTCCTAAAAAATATGTTTATATTTTATACGCCTATTTTGTGACATTTATCTAGTATGCATTCTAACCTTGTTTAATTAGTCTGACTGCAAAGCCAGCAAAACTTCTATTTATCCATCAGACTGTGTGATGTTTCCTAAATGTGGTCAAACATAACTGCTGTCATCATAATCAGAGCCAGTTGTTTAAATGCTCAGTTGTGAGTATCTAGTGAAATAGCTTTAAATAACAAGATAAACAGTACAGCTGCCAACCCAAAGTAATCTTACACCGAGGGGGCGTGTGGCACAGAAAATTTCCTCTTTGTCATTTTGATATTAGTTTGAAGCTGGACCTGGGCTTAGTTCCAGCTCAAAAAACTGTTCACTTCAAAGGCTCCTAAATTGTCCCAAGGAGCTAATTTTGGCAGCCAATTGTTTTTGTTTGGCCAGGCATCCTAATAGCAAAAGCCGTCTGCTCCAGCAAATGAAGACTTCTTCAATGCTCAGACTTACCATCCCTGATTTTATCCTGATGCAGGGGGATGTACACCTTTTACTGGTTCCCCCGTCTCACCCCAAGCTCACTGCATTTTTTGTTAAACTATATCCGAGCTGTCCTGCATATAGATAAAAAATATATTCCCTATTTTCAAAATAAAGGATACTGTATTCTGCTCTGAATTACTGCTTATTCCAAAATTATAGCTGTATTATCTGTTTGCTTTCTTGGCAACTAGAGCTGGGGATTTTTTCCATCGCCATGAACAGCATTGGCCTGGTGAATTTGCTAGATTATATATAACTAGATTCACTTTAGAAGGAAGCTATTTGCAGTTATCCTGGAGTTACAATATTTATTATAACAATTGTATGGGCAACTTTTCCTGCAGTAAGAAGGTGCTTGTGATGCCAGATGTAGAACAAAAATTAAAACACTTTGCCATGCTTAAAGTATAATAAGAAAATATTTCTGTTGGGTAGGAAATTGGGCGGTACGAGGCATATAGAAACATTAAAAATTAAATCTTGTGAATAGTGAAGAATGGGACAGTACACACACCATATTTAATTTCAAATGTATATGTATGTGCCTTTATATTTGAAGATTTATGCACCGGAATGTTGGAGGAATCATACCAAATAACTTCAAGTGTGAGATGTAAGAAATTATATATTCACAGTTTGGCAATACATAGTGCAGACCCAACCTGGGTGGGCCACATCCATGTTTGCTTGAAGCTTACCAGAAGTCCAAGTTGCTCTGTCTTTTTATGGAGATTCAGCTGAACTGTGGTCTGTGAAGTAGCTAAATCTTAATTATCCAGGGAGTGATAGTTCTGCTTCATGCCACTTAAAAAAAAAAAGTTTTCATTCTATTTTTGAGAGAAAACCAAACTTTCAAATTGTGAAATGAGTTGAAACGGTAAAAAATTATCTCATGGCCTCAGACATTTTATGAAGACATTGCATTTCCATGCTCTTTCACAGGGCATCATCTTGACAATAAAAACCAGTAGAATATGTCCAGACCACCTTCTTTCTTAAAACTGATAACCAGATTCTGGAAAGCTGATAATTCATTTGTGGCATGTTAGTTTCAGAAAGGGAAAACAATTTAAATGCAAAACAAATGTTTTGTATTGCTGATACTATTCCAGGGCCAAAGAAAATAATTTTATTAGAATGCTTTAAAACCTTGATCCTAAACACCACGGACTTGCTAATCGTTTCCCTTGAGTGTATATTAGTATGTAGCTAAAACAAAGTACAGTTCAGAATACTTAGCTTATTTTACTTTCTTGTTAGTTGGCAGCATTAAAGTTGTACTCTTAAGGCACAGGTTCACTTGCATTTCTTTTATACAATTTAGACTTTTAAGCATTTCTGTTTTTAAAAAATGATTGCAATAACCATGAACTTTTCCTGGAAAAGCAAGTTTCAGGAATCACCCTGCTTCTATTTTTTTTGTAGCAGAACTCCTAATTAATTTGTTGTTGCCACTAATATTTATTTTATATATATATTAATATTTTTATTTACTATTTTTCATGGAGTTGGTTTAATATCCATGTTTTAATATTAAACAAGGTACAAAAGTTAAAATATTGCAAAGATATCTTGTTGACTTTAACTGACCTGTTTGCTAGGAAGGAGATGATAATTTTGTATACCATGATTTGCAAAAAAATATAAAATCCTGGTTTTGGAGCTGGAAATTTTTGCAGTGCCTATAGTTGCTTAGAAATTGAAATACGTATTTACTTACAATTAAACAATTAAATTCTTGTGCTTTTCTTCAAAGTAATGTACATATAACAATGTATGTTTTATATATAATATTTTACATAATTTACATTCTAACTGATATCAATGATATTTAGCTAGAAGATATTATCTAGAGCTCTAAAATACCTTAAAAGAAATAGGTAAAATCATGACAGCCAACCTTAACATGTCTTTTGTCTCTCTTATTTCTTTAGGAATTTCGAACAGTGTTACCATCAATTGTTCTGTTTGAAAAGTTTGGAAAAACTTATTCCAGAGCTGGACAAATAGTGTAACGGTCCTGTAACCTATGCAATATAAGCATCTGATAAGTAATCAATAAATGTATTTCAGCAAGTGCACATCAGTGTGTTGATTAAATGTCCCATAAAGCACTCTTTCTGTAAAGTGATGTTATAATATGTCTGAAGTAGTGTTAATTGATTTTGCTTGATCTTTAAGCAATACAGCTTCCAACAACAAAACCCAAATAAAACTATGGCCTTGTAGAAAAAAATCCACCACATTATCGTGGGAAAATATTTCTGAAAGTGATGTATTGTATTTAATGTAAAGCCTTTAAGATACACACTCTGAGTACTGAACTAAAAGACTTGAAATCACGTTGTCTTTATTCAGATTTCTAAGTGAGGTTAACACTAAAAAAAAAAAGAAAAAGCTTTACAAGTTCCATCTCTTGTTTTTTTCTCACAACTAAAATGCATCTGGTTCATCATTGTTGTTTATAATTGTCAGTGTTAGTATACATCTTTTTTGGATCCATCCCTTCAGAAAGAAAGGATCGGGATTGATATGGAAGATACTATTTTAAATCCGTTTTGCTCTTCTGTGGGTAAAAAATAAAGTTTTAAAAATATATAAACATTATGATATGATCAGTTTTTCTATATATACATAATTTTCTTTATTGACAGCTAGCAGTGTATTTACTCCTAGTGCTGTGTTAAACTGCCTGACTTGTGGGAATGTAAATTGTGTGACGCTTGTCAAAGAAGAATGCATCTGATCACACAAAACTGATATTTGTTTACTGTGTTCACTTGCATGCAGTCCTGCAAAACAATGAGCATCTTCAGAGTCCATTAACTTTAAAAGAATCAAAGAATTCAGCATTGTGGAAGACTTCGGCATTTCCTAAGAGCAAATCATAAATTCATTCTTAAAATTACGTGAGTGAGGTTTTGCAGGAGTTTTATGCTAAGTTTTCTGGGATACGTTTGCTTTTCATATCATTTGACTATATTTGAATCAAATGTATCTGTTTATAATATTCAGATCAGTTACTGAATTTTGGTATGCGATTCTTCTGTCCTCTACAAATGTGGAGAAAACCTCCATCAGATGTCTGCTTCTATGAGTAGTTCTTGAGCTAGGAGGCAGAAGCTGCACCTCAGCAGGTTTTCAGCTGTCAGCCCGTGAGGAAAATTTTTGCCACTATCATACACAGGAACAAAAGCATTTTCAATGCTATCACAGTAGGTTATGAACTGTAGTGTTGTTTCTTTTTGGAGTTTGTGATGTTCAATCTTTGAAAAGTTTATTCTTCTCTATGCCAATGAGAAATTTACTCTGGGAAGGGAGAAGAAGCCACCTCAGTGGCCGAGTCTCCCCAGTGTGAGTTAATCTGATGAGTGCTGTGTTAGTTGGTGGAAGGGGTTGAACATGAGACACTTGTGCAAAAATTTTGATGAATAAAGATGCCACAGTGATTTTTATATGTGAGAGCTATCAATTTGATTGCTTGAGCTTTAAGGTAGTTCATCACAGTAATTCACCCCGTGTTGCCTCTTTAACTCCATACCACAGTTTCCCATCAGTCCGATTAGAAATGGCAATACCTTTATCAGATTAATCTTTTCTTTCTCTTTCTTCCTTTCAGTATCTCTGACCCCGGGACAAAACAAAGCCCACCACGCAGACCAGCACTGTGCTGGCGGCAGTGCTCATAGCTAAAGGTCTGCAGCACAGCTGGAGGTTAAAACCAAGACTTCTCGTTTTAATTGTTTGACACATACACACTTTTCCTCCACTTAAGAAAAAAAGCCAACACTTTTTTTTTTTGCCTGCTAGTGGCTAGCTACTTCCCAAAACCTTCTTAGACAAAAAAAAAATGTCTGTTCATTTTATTAGCTAAATAAACATCCACAAATTAATGTAGTAGCACCGTATTACCTGCCAAGATTGGGTATGGGGTTTCTTTTGCCAATTATATTTCATAGAGAATTCAATACTTTCCTTTAACTGGAGTTCACATAGAATTTATGTCATTCATGGGCATTTAACTTCCAAACTATTTTGTGTGACCTTACTGTAATCCCAGAATCCTTTCCTTTCTCAGTAACTATGGTCAGCACTCATTCTGTACATGTGATAATTACTCTAGTGGGACCTTTAGAATTCTTTTGTTATATAGAGACTTTATGTTGTCTTTATTGCTTTCTCAAACTGATATTAACAAATGCAGGGAGTTAACAGAGGATTAGCATGAAGGCATTTTTAAATATGAAAGCAAATCAATCTGTGAAACTGTAGATGTCTCTCTGCTTTCATTTTTTTAGTTTTAATTCCCATACAGATGCTGCACAGTCCTGGATTTGCTAGAGTGGACTAGAGAAACTGCCTGTACCTTTTTTTTCTGCATATGGATGAGGCTGATAGAGAAAACTATTAAAAGGAACAGCAAGTAATAATTTAGTAACTCAGTCTTGGGATACCTTTAGTATGTTGGACTCCCTTGATTACAAAAGCAGCTCAGAATACAAAACAGAACTCAGGGAACACCAGTAGGTTTTTATTAGGTAAAGGAAATGGACATCATGAATGATTTAAAAAAAATAATTTGGAAGGGAATGCTAGCGACTATGTAGTGCATAGGAAAAGAGATAAAAGATAAATTTTAGCCCTGGAGTTGACTTAATTTCTGTGAGTCTGGGACAGATTGCCACTTCCAATTGGTAACCCTCTGTTGTAAGCAAGTGAATGTGCCTGGCAGGCAGAGAAAGTTTAGTTTTGCTCCCTTGTTTAGAACAAAATGTTAACATCTAGCAAACTTACTTACAATTTTTATCTAAAGCCAGCTGAAGCTAAATTTTTGATATTTTAATTCACCTCAGTAATATAGTGAGTAAGAATTTTGATGATGTCGTGTAACTGTCCATCAATATAAACACTAAGTGATTGTTTAAGTGATTTTACTTTACTCATGTTTATCTTTCTTATTGATGTAGTTTTCCTTGTACTTTTAATTGTCATATGACTCTTCATAATATATTTCAATAATCTATTTTTAATATTTCATCTACTCTAGGTTTTCCTCATTAATAAAATCATTGTTTTACAACATTCCACTACTGAATGGTGTGTACTTTAGAGAAGATTGTTCTGTCTTTCAGGGGATGCTACAATCTATTCTCACACTACAAAATTTAATACGGAATGGTTATAGATAGAAGAACCAGGAAAGGAACACACTGAATATTTGAAATGGACTCGTGGACCTTGATGGGTCTGGCAGATTTGTAGCCTCTTAGAAATGTACCTACATGTGGTAACATACCTACATCAGTATCTAAAAATCCAAAAGAATCAATGTGATGCCAGTGAAATAGATAAATGTCAGAAGCTGTATGAAACGTAATTACTCTAATTGCCTCATTAAATATATTTCAGCCAATTGTAGTTGAACAGATATGACCAGTAAAACATATCTAGCCAAGCTATACCAAAGCGACCTGGTTGCTCTTTTCCACAGCAACAGAACATGGCTGTCAGCATGTAGTGGGACATGTGTGATCCTTGCATTTCAGCCATGGAAACACAAATGATTTTTGTGATTTAGACTGATTTAGTCTAAGCATACAGAGGAAAAAAAAATACTGTTGGGTATTTTAATAATGAGTGGCTGAAGATGTTTATCAAATGCATTTCAGGAAGCAGCACTTACTGAGAAGAACTTCTCCTATCACGTCACCAATGGAGTCTCTCTGGTATGTCACTTAGATACCTTTGCCTAATGTGTAAAAGGCCTGGAACTTAATACTTTGATATCCACTGATACCTTAGCTATTTGTACAGATCATAGATCTCAAGAAAGTCAAATGATAATGTCATTTATTTCTGATTCTAATACACAGGCCTACATGTCAGGCTCTAAGGATTCAAACCTCTGTGCTAATGACAAATGGTCTTTGGGTTTAACCACCGGTGGGGATCACAGCATTCATAAAAAGGATGCGGGAAAAGCCATTAAAATGGAAGAGCTATGTGCTAAGGGTTGTTCACAATGCGTCACATTATGAGAGGTTTCAGGGATAATAGAAAATATCTGGTGACTTCTTTTCTTACCAAAACTATCTCTGTTACTCAGTGGATTGAGGATCTTTTAGTATTGCTGCCCAATAGTTTTGTTTTGGCTCCTAAATAGCTGATGTTGTAAACACAGAAAAAATCTCTTAATTTTGGTAATTTAAGAATGTCTTTTCTAGGTTGATCCAAAATGTTCTCAAAGCTTGTCAGAGAAAACATTTAGCTTGCAATGCCCTCTAGAGGCAGAATTGCTATTACAGTGTTGGCCGTAGATTCACTCTACACTTTTCTGGTCCAAATGTGATGCTGTAGCTTTCCAGCTAAAACTATTTTCTTTCTTTTTTTTTTTTTTTTTCTTTCTTTTTCTTTTTAAATATTTCACATTTCACACTTCTCTAGGAGCAGAGGTCCAGAACCATTAGGGGCTCTGCAACATATCTAGATACCTCATTCTGGACTTGTGCCAAAGTTGTCTTCAGCTGACATGGCCATCCATAAACTGCAAAGCAAAATGGTGATGCTTGTAAACAGTAATGGAGTTGGACATATCAATGCTTGATGCAAGCATCAAAATTAAAAAAAAAAAAAAGTTTTCTAACAGATGACTATTACTCTAGAGGATGTGTTTGCAACCTGCGTTTCATAAATCCATGGTCCTCAATTAAATTAATTTACAAGTTCTTCATACTAGAGTCTGTTAGACAGATGAGGAGCTCTGTCTTTTACTGGTAGCCATGGCTCCTGTACTCAGAATAGCAGAGACTGAAAAGCAGATAAGGCACCTAATTTCTTAATTTTAAAATTTCGATTACCCCATATCAAAGCAGAAGTGCTCCAAGTCCCATCCATGTGGTCAAACCCAGAATTTGAGCCTTGAAGCCTTGAAGCTTTCAATTTTCATAACTCCATTCGTAAAACATCGTTTAAATTTTCTTTCATGAATCTTCAAAGGTTTCTGGTAGGCCAGGGAAAATATCAGTAAAGAGGCTCAGACAATGCAAAGCTGTCTTGGCTTCGCATTCTGCCATCTTTTAATAGTTCAGCTCATTAACGAGAAAATCATCTGGCTGCTGGCACAATCAGATACAGTCACTTGTCAGTACATTGAGTTCAGTTTATAGTGCTCCGATTCATATTCATGATCAGAGGATGCAGTGGAGCAATTCATTAGTGCGCTGCTGCATTAAGCAATCACTGCCAAAATGTGACATATTGAGAGTTTGCATTAAACTGCTTCCTCTGAGAATCTTTTGGTTAAGAAATTCCTAAGTGCAAAAAGCTGTTGAGGTAAATCACTCAGGCACTTCAAGAAAAAACACTGACACTCCACATATATTACATTTAGTTAAAAAAAATATTAATTCACTGACACTATTGTATGTGTGACATGATCACATCTGCAAATGCAAGTTTAGAGTATTGTAACAGCTAACTACACATATAAACTAGATTAGAATTACCCCAAGTTGAACCTTCTTTCTTAACCTTCATTACTTCATGCTGCCTAATGCATGTTAAGGTTGTTTTTGTTTGGGTTGAGATATTTAATGATGTCAAAAACCCAACCTTTTACTTCCCATGTCTCAGCTCATGGTGCAAGTAAGGGTCACTTTGCACATGCAGTCTGTGCATGCTCACCCCACACTGGTTTTAAAGAGGACCAGTGTTTGTAAATTAGAAAGACATGCTTCTTGTATACTGTTGTGAGAAGAAGGTGAGGCCAGGTTTAGTTTCCTTTTCACCTTTTAAGTTTGCAGCACAACACTGTGGTCATTCCTTGTCCAGACACTTCATTTCATTCCAGCGTATGTCTTTTCTATTAGCAACTGTTATTCTTCCAGTTTGCTCACTCTTCTTTAGCTTTACAAAAAAGTTTGAGCTACTCAGTGATAGGTGTAGGAATAAAGGAAGGAGTAGGATGGTAAATTTGCAATCACCCATACATAAGCAAAACAGATGTTTCCTTAATTTAATTCCTATGTCTTGAGTAGGAATATTATTCTTGGGTTTTCACACTGGTATTTTGACCAAAATCTGGGTCAGTGAATCACTGCTAAAGAGAAAATATGCATAGTGTATATGAAGTATAAACCAGACTGCCCGTACTTGATGTTTCTGCAGCAGTAATGATCTCACATTCGTCTTGTAGCTTTGAAAAAGAGTGCATAGTCAGTTGTTCCAGACACTGACCAAACAGCCCCTGACATGGATTTCTCGTTATATCATCAGATATTTGCTGGCTTCATTTTCCCTGGCTTCATTTTCCTTCATTTTACCCGCTAGATAGGTGAGATTCCTGTGCACCTGCTAGGATTCATTCACCTTCTTAATTTTGTTTCTGTGCTTGATCTTTGCTTTTTCTCTCCAACTTGTTCCATTTTTCCTGAAAAAAAAAGCATACCTCCAGTTTATGCTAGTAATGGCATTAAAAAAAAAACAAAAAATGAAACCTTGACAGAAATTCAAGATCAGTTGGGAGTAAAAAGCTGAAATCTTTAAGAAATTTGCACCTGTAAGATTTCTTTGCCTGCATTTCCAAAATGTTGCCATGTGCAGATGTGGCAAGAGCAACTTTGCCATCAACCTTTTTCTCTAGACAGCAGATATTCTGAAGCAGTCAGTGTGGCTTTTAAACAACATCTAAACATTTCTTTGAAACAGAAAGTTCTGATTCCTTTCCATTCCTCTGAACACACATCTGACAGTACCATAAACGTGAACATTTTACAACCATTGGTCTGGCTAAACAGCTTGTATCTTAATCCCATTCAGAATATATCAACGTATTTAATTACAGCAATAACTTCTAAAACTTAAATTTCATCCCTAAATCCTCCTTAGTCCAGATTACTTAAGCTCTCCATATTGGTAGGCTCTGTTTCCATAGTCATTTACAATCAATGCCATCAACTACAACTCCACTGAAGTGCATCATTGTTTCAGTGTTAAACAGAAACAGGCGAGCACTGGACTCCACATATCTGAAAACTCGCCCAGCTCTCTGCCTATCACATTTTCGTCAGGGGTCTGTTATAAGCACAGACTTTTTTATGGTTCAGGTGCCCTCTTTAGAACACAGACCCTTCTGTGCTGCTGCTGCACATACTTAAAGGAAAAAGAAACTCATTAAAAAGGAAAAAGACCATACACCAAGTTCGAGAACCAGGGCAAACAGGCAAAGAAAGTGGTCAATGGAGAAGCCCTAGATCCAAACTTCCCTATGGAATCTAGCCAGTGGTGCATATAGAAAGTAGTGGGAGAATTTTATTGAGGCTTCAAAAAAGGAAAAGTAAGAGAAAGAAGTATTCTGGGCAAGTGGGCAAGTCACTCCCTGCTTTATGCAAACCAGTAATAACCAGTCACCCTTCATCTACAGCGCAGTGACCCAACACTGTGTCTCTGTGGCAAGGAATAAACTGGAAATTCACTGTTGCCGCTGAGAAGGCAGGAACTGTGACTGAGACCACTTTTCACATAGATGCTTGGTACCACAGCTCCTGCAACTTGTTAGTTCATCACTTGCAGTCTAATGACAGTTGAAGAGGATGACCGTGACAGACAGCTGTGTCTGTAAGCATCAAGAGAGCTTATGTTTGACCTAGTTCTGGAAATGATTAACACATGATTTAGCTCTCATTCATTTCAATTCGTGGTCATGTATCTCACAGCTGTTGCTGAACACCAAGAATCAGGAAAGGTTTTTGATGACTTTATACTTTAAAAATGCATAATCAAATGGTGATATCTGACCATTTGCAATAACAAGATTAATTTCTTGTTAAAAAAATATATGTGCTTCTCTTGCTGCAAAGATTTTATTTCCATTTAACCACCAGCATATTCTAGTAATGTGAAAACAGCGATGGTGCATTTAATTTCTTGTAAAATATATCCATTTGCCTTTCTAATTCTTCACAGCTACTATGCATTGAGACGGAATCACCTATGTCATAACAAGCGTAATAAGATGCTTGAAAGATTTCCAAGCGCTGGTTTCCTTTTTAAGACCATATTTTTACAGTGAAGCTTCATGACTCAGTATAATCATAGCTAAAAGTGGTTTTGCTGCATCAGTATTTAACCCATAAAAAAAAAAAAAAGGTCTGGAACTGGGAACTTCACAGTGATGCAATAGTTCTACATGCGTTCACTTAGAAAGTCATAGCTTTGTTAGTGATAGTGTGATTGGTGACTTGCTGCTCAGTAGCAATCTGGTACATCACATCTGGACTGGGAGAGGATATCCACTGTCTGGAAAAGTTTCTGGCAGGTTTTTTCTTTTGTCCTGAAGAAGATAAAGAGACAAACAGCATTCAAACTTAGCATTTTGGGGGGAGGTTTTTAGAAGCTGTGAGTAAGGGCAGGCATGTGTCAGGGTTTGTGCACCAGCAATTGATTTGAGTCAACAGGGTATTACAGTTGTTGCAGATCTCTCCCACAATTATATCTTCTGGGATCCCCAGCAGTGAAGTGTGTGAGATCTGGCTATTCCAGATATCTGTTTCTGTTTCCTATCATATTCTTCCACCTGTCTGGCTCTTCCTCTATAAAGATTGCTCCAAATATCTGCACATTTCAATCAGACACTCCCACCTCTCACTGGCCTTTGCTTACACTCTTCATACATTTGACTGATGTAGGCAAACATGTAAAGGTGTTCAGATGCCAAAGATTTTCAAAGCCACTCTAGCTGAAGACATTCAAGCTGGAAAAATGTGTTCCTTCATCATAGCTTTTTTAAAGAACAGATAAAGAATTAGCAAAGAAAGTACGGATTGGGTGTTCTACAAAGCTGATTGCCTCGGCATGGGTAAAAAAATTGTCCTGACAATTTAGGAAATTTAAAAAAAATTGAAACTCATGGTTTAATTTTGCAAACATTTAGTAGGAGCCATAATTTTGTTATTCGTATAACATTTACTTTCTCAAAATCTAGCGGCTACCCAGTACTAATATTTAAAAAACCCCAACCAAACACACACCTGTGGTTTTGTGTCCATTTGGGAAGAAGATCTGGTAACAATTATTGAGAATTCTTTCCAAGGAATCTCAGATTCTATTATAAATATGAAAAGCTCATATAAACAGCTGAAATTTGAAAGAGTCAGATTTCTTCCTTTTTCTGTGTACATGAAGAGAGATTTTCCTAAATAATTTTAATTCAAATCCAAATCAGTCATAAATTCCAGATTACTCACAATTTACAATAAATGTAACATTTTCTTGATAACAAAATTCTCAGGTCACAGAGGCTAAAGTGATAGGTGAGAGAGGATTCACCTTGAACAAGTCACTATTAACCTTCTGCTGAGCTACAAAACTAGTAGGCTGCCCCAGGTCTTACACTGATAAAAAGAATCTGGCCGTGCTATTTTCCCAGAATATGCCGATAAACTGGCTTTTCGCAGCAAGAACACATTTAGCTGATACATCTGTTACACAGATTGTTGCATAGAATTAGCAAATCAATTCAAGTATTCAGTATTTCATTGCTATCTAGAAGTTAGAGTCAAGGACTAGGGGATAGGCCTTGGCACTTTGTATGCAGAATTTACAAGTGAATAATCTTAGAAACAACTAAGCTGTCTTCTCTGACAAATGCTATGTATGAATTGTTACCAAGCATCAAGTCCCCAAAACCCTGGTATTACCACAATACATTGTTGTATATGACCAAAATTCTTCCATTAGAAGAAAATGTTAGAGATGATTATAAAATGAGCCCCACAAAAATATTTTGGAAACTAAGGAGGGCAAAAGCACTTTAAAAGTACTCAGACTTTTCTAAATAGAAAAGTGGCTTTACAGGACAGATTTGAAGATCAGAAATTCTCTCATGGTCATGTCTGAAGGGCTCCTAAGTAGACAAGAACAGTGATTTTAGAATATTTGTCCTACACCAAATCTGAATATGCCTGGGGTGTAAGAACACTTACAAGTAACTGAAAAGCAATGTGAAAAGTTATTGTCTGAAATTACATTGAGAGGACACCAGTGCACTGACAAAATAGGACTATGGGGCCCATTCACTACCTAGTGACTCCCAAGCAGCTTAACACAGAAGGTGTGTTCTATTTCACAGTGAAACTGTGATGAGGCACCAAGCTGGAGGGTGAAAAAAAATTGGCAGCTGAGGAGAAAAGTAAGTGAGTGTTGTG
Source organism: Gallinula chloropus (assembly GCF_964237585.1). Taxonomy (NCBI): domain Eukaryota; kingdom Metazoa; phylum Chordata; class Aves; order Gruiformes; family Rallidae; genus Gallinula; species Gallinula chloropus. The sequence goes on from NC_140087.1 coordinate 63,691,729, forward strand.
ATGGGGTTTACCACTGGTCGGGGTCCCTGCTGTGGGTCTAACCCAACTGGCTGCCTTGGTTTACTGGGGCTATGCAGAAACTGTTTGCTACCACTTGCTTTGAACCACTCCTGGAATGTCAGAGGTAGAAGGTTTATATTTTATAGTTCTCCATCATAAAGCCTTTGATGGGTTGCTAAAAGCGCTTGCAAAATGGGATATTCTTTTCTGGTGGGTTGTTTTTTTTTTGACAGAGTTTACTTCTAAAAGTACACCCAAGCAATAATGTTAGAGAAAGTGAACAGTATTTCCCTGCCATCAACTGGAATTAACAGCTGAAAATACTCCTCCTTGTGATCTTAGTGATGACTCTTCTGATAGTGAAGCCTCCTTGTATTTGTTACTCAGTGATGGATTCTAAGACAGATAAAATCTGTTTTTTTCATGTGTCAAAGAAAATGATTTTTTTCCAAAATACAGAAACAGCCCAATTGGACCCCAAATAATCCAGGTCTTTACTTATGCACGTGAAATGGAACCTATTTGAAAAGAAGAAGGTTTGGAGCAGAACAAAAATTATGTGTGCATCTCTGTCTGTTCTATCAAAAACTGTAGCAGTGAGCCTCAAGAAAAAGGTTAGTCTTCCCTTGGTTACAATTTTTCTCGAAAAAAATGCAGGCAGGAAGAGTAGTGATGCATGTCTGATATTGATGGAAAGCAAGTATGTACCTCATCCATTGAAAACATTGATCAAGGCCACTTCTCTCTTTTTTAATGATGGCCCCATAAATCTGCCAGTATCAATGAAAGTCACTGTTATCTACTCAAGGTTCTAAATGGCTGTGCTAAGGAAGCTAAGTCGCAGCTAATGGTTCTTTACATCCAGGAGTCAAATTGTCATACTCATCTCTTTCAAAACTCTCCTTCTGCTTTATTTGTTTGTTTGTCTGATTGGTTTTTTATACAACACAAGAGCAAAACCCTGACACATTAGAAAAGAGGAAGAAATTCCATATGGTAATTTTTAATGAAGTGGTTTTAATGTTCAAAGCTTTTTTGCACATATTTTGTCTCCATGGGTATTAGTCAAGAAGCATGAGAACTCAACAGGATGTGGCATTTTTCAGTGCTTAGAGTCTGTTGATTATGGCAAACGAGTTTGAACAAAAGAGGCCTGGAAAAGTGATATCCCTGTTAAATGTCAGTGTACAGTTCGTGGTTTAAGGTCAATCAGAAATAGATTTAAATCTAAGGAATCCTTAAAAATGTTCTGATCAAAACACTATGGGAAACACTCTGTTCACCTTGAATCTCTATCCAGTATTGGACAGAAATCTATGACTGACCTAAAAATTTCATATGGACACCAGTTTCCAGGATCTTTTTAAATATCCTAATTCAGAACACGAAGGGAATTAGCCTAAAATGATAAAATAAGCATCTGTCATCAGTTACATCATTGGGTATGACTGACTCCTCCCCATTACACTTTTAGTCTTTTTTAACTAATAAGATGAGAGCAGAGACTAAGAGAAGGCTTGTGATATGGCTGGAACAGAACCCACATCGCAGGGGCTTCAACCACAAGGTTGCACCAAATGAACCACTGTGTACAGAGTAAAGGGAGAAGGCTGGAAATCTGGTCCTCTGGATGGATGACATTTTTAAAAGTAGAGCGTATAACCACAGTGAGGGGTGCATTACAACTGCCAGAATTCCCATTTGGAAAACATACTGTACTTTGTTTAGTAAATCAAAGAATTTGATTTGCCTATTTAATAAACTCAAGCACGTGCCAGACACCATATGTGGGGTGCTAAGGTGATATGAATGAATGAACAAGCAGGTGGGACCAAGCTCATCTTAGCTCACAAACTGCATTTAAATCCATGGGCTTGTTCTGCACTGCAGTACTCTCTGCTAGCAGCACATATCCATAACTCCCACCACTACACCTTTGGTGGGGACTCCTCAGCAATACCCAGGGTACACTGAAGAGTCTCTCATGGGAACCCCAGTGTAGAATGGGGATTGCCATTTCAATACTGGATGCTAAACGTGCTCAGGTTTGGGGTATATTCTCAGTGGATGACTTCACCTCACACAATAGGAAACAATAAACCCCCCTCCTCCGACAAGATGTTGAGCACGTTTTGGAAAGGAAATGTGTTTAATTTTTGTCTCCAGAGTATCAAAGAGATTCTCTAGATCTGACTGTATTTCAGCTATTTTGGCAATGAAATCCCTCCATAGCCTTGCCCCAACACTGTGTAATATGAACGTGAATCTCAGAAGCAGATGGAGTACTCTTTACCCAGAATCTAATCCTAGTGAGGTAGAGAGGCCAGATGGCCTCACTTTCCAAGTGAAAACTTTCAGAGACTCTTTAAACTAAGCAAAGATTTTATTAACATTGATGGCTGGGTATAGTGTAATACACAGAGAAGATTAATTAGAAACCCTAATTAAATGTAACAGTGTAAAAGAACCAGAGCACTATTTGGCATCAAACAGCTTTTTAAGATTCTTGTTGAAACCTGGAGTCTTCAGCATGGCTGAGCTGCAAAACGAACAACAGAAAAGCAGAAACAATGAGATTTACTAAAAGGTGCCAAAATCAATTCTACATACGATCATTTCATGTATTTTTTATAGAATCATAGGAAAGAGGGCTGAAAGGAACCTTTGGAGGTCGTCTAGTTCATCCCCCTACCCCAAGGCAAGATCAACTGTACCTAAATCATTCCTGACAGATGTTTGTCTAACCTGTTCTTATAAAGCTCCAATCACAGAGATTCCAAAACATCCCTAGGCAATCTATTCTGGTGTTTAACTACCCTTGTTGTTTGAAAGTTTTTACTAATGTTTAAGTATGAATCACCACTGCTCCAATTTAAACTTGCTATTTTTTGTTCTATTGATCAAGGGCATGGAGAAAAGTTTATCCTTTTTTTTTTTTTTTACCAGGTGTCTTTTACAAATGGAAAGATAGCTCCTATGTTTCTCAGCTGGTTTGGGGTTTGGGGGGGTTGTTTTTTATTTTGTTTAGAGTAAGCAACCCCAGTTCTTTTATTTTCTTGCGTTTAGACTTCTGATCATTTGTTTTCCCTTTATTGGGACTACATCTTTCTCAAAGGTAGCATCAGAAACTGGACATTGCAGCTGCACTCTTAGCTGTGCACAAAAGGACTGTGTCAGATGTCCTATAGACGCATTCCTGTGATGTACCTTGGTAGAAGGATTGCTTCTTTTCTAAGGTTTGACTTTGTTGATTCATTCTAAATTCATGCTCCTTCCCTACAGAACTCTTACCTAGCCACTCATTTCCAGCTTGGCTTTAATAAAAATTGTCTGAACATATTGAAGAAGGAATTTCTTTGCTGGTTTTCAGTGTGGACAGTTGCAGAAAAAGAATATTTATTTGCATGAAAGCATTATCACGTCTCCCAAGCAATGAGGTGAAAGAGTCTGTATTTTTCAGCTGGTTAAAGGAACATATATCTGGACATAATGTTTTAATTTTCAGACATATGGAGTGGGGTACTTGAGGATACAAGAGTCACACATCACTTCTCCCTTTAAATTCCAAGCTTGCATCTCAGACTTGCAGCAGGATTTCTTGCAAGCCATGGACAGTAACCAAGAAAGTTGTCACATTTTTGCAACATCCTGGCCTCTGAGTTGACTAGTTGGCAATGAAACCCTGCAAGGTTGTACCATCTTGCTAAAACCAGTTTGAGTCTTCAAGAGGTGAACTGCATGCTTAGACAAGGCAACTGCAGCTGGCCAATGGCACAGAGAATGGCTTCCAGGAACTACCACCTCCTCCCACCCACCAAGTCTGCTCCTAGGAAAGTGCTGCAACGAAGTGCTGTAGACAAGTACAGGAAGAGGCATCTGGACCCCGACTGCTGTGAAGGTTTGCTGAGACAAACACATGTTTATAGCTCACAGAAAAGGGAACAGATGTGCAGATTCAAGGAATTTTATCCCCCCAAATGCTGCAGTCACAGCTAAAGAAGTAAAAATAGATGTATTTGTGGGAGCAGCAGTGGTGGCAAGGACTAATGCTGAAAGTGTGCAGAGAGGGGAGGAAAGGACGACTTGTCGCAGTATCAAGGATAAGAGAGGAGGGCATTAATTATGGACTGCCCTGAAATAGTGACAGCACCCAAACTGCCTCCCTTAACAAGTTTCCTCTTTTGTAGTTTCCCAGCATCAGCTGCATACCACCCTTTCCCACTACCCGTGTGCAGCACATATGGCTGCCTTGCAAGAATCACACAAATCATCGAGTAAGTTCATTTTTATTAGTAGCTTCTGCTTAATTAAGGGATGCATCATGCTTCATCAATCAGCTTCTGTGCATGTGAGTTGGTCTCAGCCACTCTGCTGATTCAAACTCCAAGCAGATACAGTTCCTGTGCTGTAGGCAAGAAGCTGGTTAGCTCAACTTTGGAGAGCCAGGGGCAGAACTGTATTGCTGATCATTAAAGGGAAGCTTTGTACCACAGCTATGGCAATGGTAGATCCACAGTGACTTTCTGCTATTCTGCACAGAAAGCTTGTTCCAAAACCTAATGTGAAGAAAAAGGTTAGTGTTAAGACAGTAGAAAGCACAGTTATAGATTGAAAACTTGTTTGTTTATAAATCTAAAGCTTTTTTATCTTTACAGTTTATAAAGAAACCAGTTAAATTATCTTCTGGAGTCACCACATGTTTACACTGATGCCCGCCAGCGCCAAAGAAGAAATTCCTGCAGTGATATGAGTTGGGAAAGTGTGTCTGACATGGCACAGAGCCAAACAGAGATGGTGGGGACAGAGCAGAGCTCTACTTCCCCAGAACAGACACATGAATCCGTACAAGCGTACACATGTCTGAAAGCAGGGTTGGCTTGGGATCTCTTCATGGTGCTGCACAGTGAGATGTGCATGTAATTACAGATAATCGCATTCCCTGGTCTTTCAGTTAATGATAAAAATGACCGTCTGTTATCGCCAGTCCATTACTGGCTCCTGAACAATGTTCATAGCAGCAACTCAGTGAATTGCTTTTATTTGCTTAATAACATTAAAGGTGTAATTGGTCAGATGGAAGATTTGCAGTTTAGCTTTTTCATTGCAGGATCTTTCCTGCCCTCAGATAGACTTTTCCTGGATCCCTCCTGTGCAGGAAAGGTTAATTCTGATGAATGATACCAAACTCTGGCATAGTTTCGCTGCTTGAAAGATTCATTGAGAAGTGGAACCTAACAAAACCCAACTCACAGCCAAAATCAAATTTTACTTCAGTCTTCTGATGTGAAGAGCTAGTGCATTAACCCATCAGGGTATCTAACCCTTCAACACATCTTTTCAATAAATCACTAAGTGAGTGTGACACCATAACATACAGGTAAGCTATTTCATTTAAATACATAAGTCATCATTTTCCTCTGCAATTTTCATGACAATTTATCCTTTACATATTTCATTATTAAAGTTTATGATGGCATTTAAAGACCCTCAGATGCTCTACAGACTGCTTATGAAATAGCATATGTACAGTATATATGGCTTTCAGCAGTGTAGTTAAGCTAGATCCATCAGCTCTGTTACATTATTAGATACACCTCTGCCATTAATATATTGTAAATGCTGCAAAAGGTATATATGAGTTTTACTTCTGCAATGCATATGTTAGGTTATGTATTTTATTTTAGTATTTTTAAGTCATTCTGCAGAAAGCAGGGGAAAGGTCTCAAGATTTCTCTCACCCACATTACAGGTGTCTGCAAGTTCCTAAATTCATCTCAGCCCAGTTAAAGGCAGGTGTTTGGTTATCATCAGTCCTGACCCAAGATGAGCGCTGACCCATCTTTTTCTCATTCTGCAATATAATAATAACAATAATAACAATAATAATGATAATTATTTTAATAACAACAATAATAACAACAATAATAATAACAACAATAATAATAATAAATGTGACGCTGGAAAGTAAAGTTAATATTTATTAGTGCTACAGACTATTACTCAGCTGTGGTGAGAAGTCACATGTAGAAATTATACATCCTACACAGAATGCAACAGAAACAGAGAACCAGATGTGGTTTTGTAGACATCCTCCATGTCAGGATATACTGGAAAGGGACTTTTTCAGCCAAATTTATTTTCAATGAACCAGTACTCTAGACTCCTGCCCTCTGTTAGGTAAAATCAAGACCATCCAAATTGTTCATGCAAAGGAACAGTGATGATGATCCTATTTATTGCCTGGCTGTCATGAATTAGTGACAGGCAGTGTACCTTCTTCCCACAATTTGTTATGATTTGTTACATTTCCCCCAGAGCTACAAAATCCTTCTTGGAAAAAGAAATCAAGCTGTTTCAGAGCTTCACTGCACATCTCTCTACGTAGATTTCCTAATGACCATGAATTTTAGGCTGTTCCTAGCTGGCTGATATGAAAAGCAAACTTCTGTGGAACTTGCTATTTTATCTGAGACTTCTCTGTGCCTGGAAGCTCAAGGGGAGGAGAGTTGTGCTTGAAAACTGTATTAAAGAAAATAAAAGGAAAAAACACACAGCCTTTATTAACCATCGGTTACAAACCGCAACTGTTAACAGTCCTTAGAAGCAGCCTGGCACCTCACAGTCTTGGACTGATCTTATTTCTCAAACACCTGTGATTAGACAGGACCCTTCACACAAGCTCCTCACACAGTCAAGAAAGTAAAGATGCTCTTAGCTCACTTCCTCAAATCTCCTAACTCATGAGGTGGAGAAAAAAGCAGATAAATCAGGCTACAGACTGGGGAAGACAACCCCAAATACTTCATATAATACTTCCATCTGCTTGGTTCATTTATCACAGTGGGCCTGTGAATATAGCGATGGGGATTTGTTAGCAATCCTGCCCAAGAGTAGTCAAGTTGTTGGGAAGTAGTTGAATAATGACATTAAAAAGCTTTCACAAAGACTACTCTGACCTTGCAGAAATTTGTTGTAAGCCAGAGGTTTGAGGGGTGGATCACAAAAAAGAAAGTGCTGTGGTGAAAACACAAACCAGAAAATTTGGGAAGCTTTTACCCCCTTAGACTTCTACTGTACATTCCTCCTTGAATCCCCTATCCTTCCCTTCATTCACTTACTTACTATACCCACAAACACATGTTCAGAACAAAACTAGAGGTCTCAGAGATTCCCCCCACCCCCTCCCCAGTTATGAGAAAACTCTAATTTTGATCAAGTTCTAGACCTGAGATGCATCTTTCCTTTATCAGCAAATAAATCAGTAAGTAAATCCAGAAAAGGAATCATTGTCAACTGTTTGATATTTATGCACGTTAAGGCCTTTGTTCTCAGGCTGTTTTTCATTATAGGGTGTGATTAGACCTTTCTGCTGAAATACAACTAATCTAATCCAGGGAAAAGAACAAACCTCTGGCATCAAAGACGTGTTCCCAAATGACCAACTGATGTATTTTGCCAGGGAATCATGCTTGACATGTAGGGATGGAGAACAAGTTCCCATAATCTATGACTTACTAGCTGTTTCTAAGTGATTCTGGCTGTGTCGATAAATTTGTTCACAGCTCTAATTGTGTTAATGAATTGAACATAATTAAACTTACAGCATGTCACAAGCTTCCTCTGGCAACTCTAGTAGGTTTCTTAAGTAACAGTTCATCAGCAACCATCAATGCTGCTTAAACCTTCCTGCACCTGAACAAATGAACACTCATCTGAATTCTGAAATGTGTCTTAAAATCCAGCTGTCCCATGTTTGCAACATGAAATGAGGGAGTATGCAAAAAGCCCTTACCTTAAAATAGAACTAAGTGGAGTGTTTCATTCATTTTTTTGCCAGTTATTTAGCTGGTCTGATAAATAAGTGGTTTTCATGTATGCAGAGTTAGGAGTGACAAATCTTTTGATCTATCTCCATTGAGATTTTCAGAATGATCCTCTGGATACATTTCTTCTTAAGTATTTAAAGATATGTGATAATTCATGCGTTTTTCAAGCTATTTCATTTTGATCTGATTTGGATATCCCTTTGGTTAAACCTTAGACTATGAAATTGTTATTTATTCTTCACCCTGGAACTTGGATTTCCTTCTTGCTGCACATACAAATCTTTTATGATAAATTATTAGCCACTATTAAAAAATAGAAATATATTATGAACCATTTTTTAACTTACATCATAGCTAAAAATCTATCCTTAAACTTGCATTTTGTTGTCCTGTTTTTCTTTGTCTTAATATTGCTGGCTTAGCAACATGTGCAGAATTTTCTATTTTTAATTTAAAATGTAATCAAGAAATGGAGACTATTTGCTCTTTACTGGTAACATTCTTATTTGTTGATGTACCTATATAGGATCTATAGTCCTATCTGGAAAAAAAAGATAGTATATATATAGTGTAATTTTTCAATCAATAGGCTCTTCCTATAAAAACATTGATTCTGTTTCAGTGTTTTCATAATAGCACAAAGCATGGCAGGAATTACTGATCGTGCAGAACATTATCAGGTGCACACAGCATGATGCCTGCACTGTTCTCACGATGTAATTTTTAAAGAAACTCCAGAAAACCAAACCCTTCTGATGCAGCACTAGATAAAAATATGGAACAAATAAAACGATCTAGGAGAAATGTTGCCTCTAGCACAAATGACTGAATCTCATTAATATCCATGCAGTTATCTGCAGACCACAAAAAATACATCTCTATGTATTAGCTAGCACAGATACGTCTACGCAGTACTGCATTTAGGTTGTATAGACATGCACAGAGTATTTTCTGATTAAATTAACCTTTGTCAGGTTCTTAAGGTTATGTTTTTCTTTCCTGGGCATTCATATCGAACCTGAGGGTAAGCTTTATTTTCAGCATCTGCCTTAATAAAAATTTTGTGGTGATCCTCAGCACAAAGAATTTCGGCTTTGAATATTTTGATATTACACCATACTTTGTAGCAAAGTCCCTGTGCAACAGCCTTTTTTTGGTACTAGGAGAAAGCTGGGTAACATCTTAAGCTAGTAGATAAGCACAACACAATCAAACTTGTAGGATACACACGTACCACGTATGTGTCAGAGACGTTTGTGTGATAAATTACACAGACCATGTGGTAAATTGCAGTTTGTGCTTTTGACTGCCTCATCTACCCTCTGCTTACTAATCCGTCTCCACTGGGACCGCTTCTATCATTTAAAAGATCTGATCAACATCAAATGGCTCCCTTAAAAAAAAACACAAAACAACCTGCCACTATACATAAAGCAGGTTTATCTAACCATAGTAAACGTTGGATATGTCAGCAACCTTCAGCTAACTCATTTCATGTCATTTTAAAGGGCCATAAATGGCAAAAAAGAGGGATACAATATATGGAAAGGCCTCATCACAGCTCTTAACAGAGATCTTACTGCCCCTGAAAAGATCTGTATGATGAAACTGGGGCATGAGGTCTGGCTCCCATCGTAGTCCAGGAATAGTACACTGTTTGTACTGTGCCCCCCCCCCCCCAAAGAACCCCAAGCAAATGAGCAAAGAGAAATCAAACAAAAATAAAGAAGAGGACCCCCCCCCACACACCTCCCCACTCCCCAAATCTATCCAGAATAATTCTATGAACTCTCAAATTCCTGAGACGGAAAAATAATCTGACATTTGATGCTATATTGAGACTAATACACTAATTCCTTATGGTTAGATTAATCCATTAATCATTGGTAAAAATAATTGTGTATGTACCTAAATTAGCTTGATCTTTTTTATGGGAAGCAAAGAAGAATAAAAGGCTTTATAACACTAAACGTAATTCCTGCGTCTGATAATTAGCATTGTATTTAAGCACTCCTCCTTACACTGCTGCTTTCCCCTGAAAAAAGCAAGGCAATGTCCTCGTCTTCACTGAACATGGTATTAGCACCTTAGAATTACACTGCTCTGGAGCCCAGACTTAATTAAATAACAAGGTTAGGATCAGACAATATATCAAGGTTATAAACTGGAGCGGTAACCTTCTGGAGGGGAGAGATTCTCAGCTTTCCAATAGAAACAGGATTTTGTGTCTATATTTGGAAGGTCCTGAGAGAACAGACTTTAGCATCAGCATAAATTAAGTACAGAGAAGGCAATTTAGGTACAGTTAGTCTCTTTTTCCATCTGTGCCTTGGTTCACAACTGGAGTTCCTGAGCATGCAGTTGTAGTGCTGCCACAGCCGATAACAGCACCAAAAATGAAAACAGGTGGATTTCCAGTAGCTTTGGTTCAGGCCCTGCATTGTTGTAGCTGGTGGCTGGTCTTTCAGAAGGAACTTCACCTGAACTTCAGCTTCAGCTCAGGGTCTTTCCTTATGCTTTCTTCCTACTCTCTGTTTGGCTCCATCAAGCACAGTAGTGCTGACAACCTCCGCCTCACCTTGACACCAAGGACATCTCTAGGTGTGCTGTAGCTGCTCCCAAAATTTGCATTTCCATAAGAAAAAAGTGAACACAGGCCAATGCCCAATAGGAGGAGGAAGGCACTGTCTTTTCTGAAATGTTTTTATTCCAGTAGTATGTTCCCCTTTAGAGCAGTAAAAGGTCTGTTTGTAGGTGAAGCTGCTGTATAAAACAGACAGAGACTTTCTGTGCATGGAGATAAACTCTCAGGACTATAATGTAAGTGTTTAACCGAGGATACTTTGTCTCGTATGCTAACCTTGTTTGTCTGGCAAGACCCAGAGAAATATGACAAATTAGACAAGTAGTCAAGAGCATTCGATTTCCAGGAGAACAATGTACAATAGAAACCCCAGACTTGTTTAATTTTGTTTCTGGAAAGGTTCCCTCTGTTCCAAATTACAAAACTGCTTGTTATAGTTTTCTAAAATATATTCTTAATTTGATCGTAACTGTTCTTCTAAAAGGAAGATAAAGTATCATTATTGAATTTTCATGCAAACTATTATGCATGAAGAAACTCATTATGAAAAAAACTATCATATTTCCAGATTCAATACTTCAAAGGATAATAGCACTTCATTGAAACAAAGGTTGAAAGGTCTGAAGATACATAGTGAAACTTTGCTAAACAACAAATAGGAGAGGATGAGCTAATGATTTGCAGTTATCTGTAGGGTGGATGAGCCAGAAGGATTAAAAAAATATAGAAAGTTACAGCAAAGTGCAGCAGGGGCTAATGGAAAGAAAATAAGACATGCAAAATTTAGGCTAAGCACATAAGGAAAAAGTTCTTATTGGAAAAAATTATTAGATGGCCAACAAGCCTCCCAAATGATACATTGCAATTGCTAAAAGTCTCTGGAATAGTTAAAATTAACCTACATACAATAGAATACACCATAGTGACAAGAGCAATGTCAGTATGGGTGATGAGAAAAAGGTTTCAAGCTACAGTAGCCTGGTTTCATCTCTTCACTCAACCAGCTTGTGGCTGCAGTGGAAGGACCAAAGTGTAAGTGGGAAGAACAGAATTAGCTGATGAAAGAAAATAATCAAGAGTAAAATTGGGTTTGTGCCTCTATTAAATAAAAAAAACCCCCAAAAACTAAAAGACCTCAAAACAACATGTGAATTATGCAAATGTGGCCTCTGACCAGCCTGTGGGGGTAGGAATTCCACAAATAACTGCTTTCAGTTCCACATCAGTGATTTTCCAGGCTAAAACTGAGTCACTGTCTGGTGAACCAAATTTCATGACATCAGATCAATTTTTCCTTTGCTCTGAAAGGCCTCACATTCTTTATGTGCAGCCAGGCTGAGGTAACTGCTTAATGCCATATTTTGTTGGGGAAAATGCCTTTTCAGTGTAGAAGGGTTACTTTATCACCAAACTTTTGGAAAAGGTCTTTTCAATGTGTACCTATATAAGGATTATTTTATAACCAAAGGTTTTCCTTTTTGATAGCAACATTCTAATTTGCTCATTCTGGTCCCACCACTGAAAACTGTATGCTAATAAACAGGATTCTTGTGGACACTTCAGCTAATAGTGTTGCTAACCATAAATAGCAGTGTAACTTATTAACAATAGATGACATGGACTCAGGTACACAGCGTACCTGCTGAGAAAGAACCCAGCTCTATGCTGAGGTTACAGATGTTGGGTAACTGATTGAGAGAACTAAAACTATTTTGAGATTGGCATAGAGGTAAGAGCTGAAGAAGGGGAGGAGGAGGGATGATCCCTTAGTGGATGACTCTCTATCTCCCTAGTGGCTTCACTTGTGATCACATGCAGAAGCAATTTATTGCTTTGGCAAATGGGAAAGTTTTCTTTGGCTTAAGTGTTGTTGGTCCCATCAGCAGAGACTAATACTATAGATAAGTTCCCAAGGCACATGCACATAAAACTATATGCAGAGCTATGGGAACTG